>NW_027466957.1:9880000-9980000 GCF_046128005.1 Genypterus blacodes | reverse complement strand
AAAAAAATCTAGATTTTTATCTCCTTCATAACTCTTAATTCAACTCTATCTCTCCCCCGCCGCTTTTAATAAACACCAGAGTGGAACAAAATCCTCTGATTCCAAGCAGACAGGGACAAAGTGGGGCAGGTACTCAGGGGTTCCACAATATACAGAATTAAAAACCGATATGATCTGAATTAAATACTTTTCAGATTTTCTCCGAGGAGCAAACAAAAAAGAGGGAGGGGAGGAGAAGGAGGATGAAACCCGGAGCGTATTGGAGCGCAAGCATGAGGCGGCCTGCTGGGTCCACGCTGGGAGTCTGTGCTCTTATCGGCGGCGGCGCTGAGAGATCCAAACCCAGTGCGTTTATTACTGATAGATGCTTTATGGTGGTTAGACGCGTCTTATCGCAATGCAAACACTGTGTCACAGCTGCTCTTATATAAACTCTTTATATGTGTCTTTGTGTGAGGACGTGTGGTGAAAACACAGAGAGAGATTAAAAGGTTAAAAGTTTAGTGTACGTATGCATGTGGAAATGTGGAAATAAGGAATGTATCAGAATTGGATTGAGCAAAGTCTCATACAGTAGAATACAGGTCCAGGTGTTTCAACCTACAACAGGACTGTTATCATTATTAATAGGGTAGTATTCTTCCCAACACACACACACACACACACACACGTACTGTATGTACATATGCAGCATACAGACAGACATGCATACACAGACCTCCCTTTTCCTGAAGCCCCCCTCCACACACGCATACCAGAGTGCTTACCACGTCAGTATTTCTGATTACGGTGAGACAGGGAGGCTGATATATTTCTTAAAGGTTAGCCCTCACATCACCACGGAAACCATCAAACGAGCGATGAAAGCGACGTCTACACAAATACCGCGAGTTCTCCTACGTAACAATATGAAGCCATGAAGGGGGGGAGGGGTAAAGAACAAAGACATCACGTTTAATAGTGACTCAGCAAAGGAGAAATACTGTTGAGGAGTGTAACCTGATTTAATGTTTCAAAGAAGCCTTTTAATCATTTCTGTTGTGGAATACACAGACATTCAGGATCAATTTTCCAGCGTCGTCAGCCTGAAGGCCTCATTTACATCATACAGGAAAATGTGATCCATAGCCAGATCTGTTATAGAGATATGGAAAAATGTATGAATATATTATGTTAATACAAGGTGTAAATGGATGCAGAATGCTATGCAATCTCATCTGCCAGACTGCATTGCAATTGAACCTCTCACAACTACCAAGTACATGAAATCCATACGGCTGGGACACATTTGTGAGATAAAACAAATCAATACTTGGTCCGTGGAACCCCCGATGAAAACAGGCTCTAACTGCTTAAAGACTCGCCGACTGAGAACCGATCGCGATGCAGAGAACAACGTGTCATCATCAGCGTAACGTCTAACTTACACAGAGATCGCAGCTTAACGCAAGGTGCAAAAAGGCCCTAAAACTTATTCAAACTGGCAAATCTCCAAGCAGGCCATTCAATCCCACGTTACCGACTACAGCGTATAAATTGTGGAAACATTACGCAGGGCAGAAAACCCACGCGGGGTTACTTAGGAAAAAAGATTATAGCACTTTACTCCCAGAACGTCAGGCGAGGAAACGCATTCATTTTTTCCATCCTTGTCCACTGTATGTAACTACACTGACCTCTTTAAGACACAAGGAACCGTGAGAGTTTGGCGCTTTAAACTCGGCTATTAAGCCATGTTTGTGCGCTGATACAGAAGCATTCCGTCGCGTCGGTGAGACTGATCGCTGAGGCCGATTAGAGTAGAATTGCACATGTCCAGAACTGTAAACAAACCATAAACTAACTTGTGTTATCGCTGGTGACTTTAAATTAAATATATGAGCGAAGCTATGAAATACGGCAGTTACAAGTGATCCCCTCCACCCAATTTGTTGGAATGTATTTATTACCATGACCTGCTGACCGTATCCATCATGCCTCCCTCTGCTGTGTTGCCAGTGGGATGAGAAAGTGTCTGTTTCCTCGTATGTTCGTCTCTCTCTCTCTCTCTCTCTCTCTCTCTCTCTCTCTCTCTCTCTCTCTCTCTCTCTCTCTCTCTCCCTCTCTCCCTCTCTCCCTCTCTCTCTCTCTCTCTCTCTCTCTCTCTCAGATACTGGTTAATAGGCCACCTGACGCTGTTCCAACAGAAACACTCTGATTAAAAAGACATTCATCCTCTGCCCGGACACATCTCGCACACTCTCGCACAGAAGTCCAATCAGTGTGCAGAAGGCACAGGCTCGTCTGCCAAAAATCAAAAATGCCGTCACACAATACGCACAAAGACACACCAATGTGCACATGCATGATGCGTAGTATTTGGTCCAACCACAATTTATGGGGAAGGAACATTAGAAACACCTCTCAGTATGATGACATTTAGTACAATACCAACAAATCTCAGAGCCCATAGTTAGCGATATCAATAAATTCTATTCTTTTCTACATTCTTGACATTGACCTCATGGTCCCGTGTTACATTCCACTCTGACCTGTAAGTGCTGACCTAGGCAAGGGGGTCAGACCGATAGCAGAGACAGGCTGACACTAATGAGACAACAGCCTGACAAAGACAGGCGAGCCGCAGCGGAGAAGGCCTCGCAAAAAACGCACAAGGTGTTCAGAAACAAAACGCATAGAGACAGACAGCGCCAACCCAGAGCCCGGCTGTGTGAACACCCTTAGCAGGAGCTACTGTATTCATATTATACTTAGGGCTGCTGCGTTCCCACAGAGTTTGAGTCAGAGTTCACTTTCCGTGCCAGAGTGGCGAGAGTCTGTAAAATGGGTAATGAATGAGGCAGGAAAGAGAGTTGGGCTCCAGCACACGCCAGCCTTCCAGATCCTCTCTAAACCATTCGGAACCTCGGCGCGCATTAACACACCTGATGGGATCCATGCATGTGAGAAAAAAAGTCATGACTCACTTTGGTGTCTGCAGCAGGAGATTCTCCAGTGGCACACTTTACACACACAGTGAAGACATCCACTGCATGTGCACGTCCTCAGCTTAGGACTCTTTTCCATGCACATACACACGTGCATACAGCTTTACTTCATATATATATATATATACAGAAACACTTGCTGTACCTTTGCCTTGGCACTGGACAACCAGTCGTTTGGGTTCATACACTCACCATGCCAATCCATAAATCAGATGATAATTGAGTAGCGCTGTGCCAGTAATAAACAGAGCAGTATAAACAGCCAGTGTTGCTCTGTCTGGGCTGGATACACTACCTCCCACTGGCATGTGGCTAGATGCCTGCCTGGCAGACTCAAACACACACACACACACACACACACACACACACACACACACACACACACACACACACACGCACACGCACCCTTTTACAGTAACTCCTCTCGTGTATGAAAGGACACAAACACAAACCACTTATATGTGCTCACAGACACAAATGCTGGAAAACACGCAAACATGAGGCGTGAGAAGAGACTGATGGTATGAAGGGGTGTTGAGAGATACATCGCACTCGACACACACAGACACACGCACACACTGCACGTCTCCGGCCGTACAAATGCCTCTTTGCTGTGACAGGAATGAGAGCCGTGATTGTTTGCCTGTAAATGCATTGTGCGTTTACTCTCCCACTGGGCTCTGTCAAATCTGAGACTTGCTGGGAATCAGATTTAAACCAGGAAGCCCCTCACCCCCCTCACTTCCAGCCCCAGACCCCCCTCATTTCCAACTTTATACCTGGGAAAGTTTCAAACCAACCAAACAGTCACGGCATGATGTTGAGAATTACGACGTTGGAGGGTGTGTGCGTGTGTGTTTTTTAACTAGCGCACTTAGCGTCTACTCACCCCGGTCTGCAGACAGGTTTGACGCGGAAAAACAAATGACAAAGACATTTTAGCCAAGTGATTAAAACAACACACATGCACAGGTCACAGTAAGCATCTGTAGAGTGGGATTACATCAGGCAACAAGCATGACAGTGGGGAAGTGGTTTCAAGTGCTGGGAGGACACAATCTAGACAGTTTATGTCTCGTGGATTACTCCTTTATAAATAGAGCACTTAGGAATGGATGGAGATCTTACAAAGCTCCGGTCGTGTGCGGTTCAAGCATACGTCACTCCTGAGGACACCCCCATCTGAGGACGCACAGATGGTGTGTTTTGGTTTCGCGTGTGTGTGGGTGATGGATGCGAATGTCACCGCATGTTAATCCCTCACCTCTCCAGATCGGCCATTTGTTTCTCCTTGCCAGATTTGTCCTTCTCGGCGTCCCTCAGCGCTCCCATCAGCCGCTCCACCTCCGCTTGGGATTTGCGAGATTCCTCCCTGTAGCGGGCCACTTCCTGCTCTAGGAGCCTCAGGCGATCCGTGATGTCCGGACACCTGCGGACAGCCTCGTCCACGATTGGAGCCTTTTCAAGGGGCGCGACAAGGGACAAAGACAAGGAGACTGATAAGACTACACACACACACAGATAACGTATCTACTGCATGCATTATCTGGGCAGGAGACGACTTACCGTTGGGCCGATCATTGGCAGGCCGTCGACTTTGATGGGCGCCTGGAGGAAAAAGGGAAAACAGGAAGACTAATGGTCAGAAATATAGCGTTATTGTTTATTTTAAGACTCTCCGTCGTCACATACAGGGTCAGATATGACATCAAACCCCCCTGAGTGGACTTGGAGGCCCGGAGGATAAAGTAAGCCAATCCTCCAAACTGTGGTTAGGGTCACAATTTGGCCCAAGTGGAACCAATCTCCACCCTCATCCGCTCTCATCCCTTCATCTTTACCCCCCAACCCATCACCCCCCCGCTCCCCCCCTCTCCCTCTCTTTCTCTCATTCCTCCGCCGACTCCTTTCGTGTGGTTTCCCTCTCTATCAGTCGCCTCCCCAGGGCGCCCTACGCGTAGGGTTCGGAGTTTAGTCATTATCGTTGCAAAATTGCCGTCTTTCCTCTCTCTTTGCCTGCGATTTTATGAGACCACCAAACATCTTTCTTTCTTTTTCTAAGTGCAAGAGAAAGAGAGAAGAAAAAGAAAAAGAAAAAAAAGACAGGGTTACACTGATGAATTCTTTCTTCTGAGAAAAATATCCCAGAGGAAGTTTGTAACCTAGAATTATCTCTCTCTCTGCTTCTCTCTCTCTCTCTCTCCCTTTTAGTCTTTACCTCTCTCCCTCTTTCTCCGCCGAGTGTGTTTGTGCAGATCGTTTGACTTGTTGAGACAGCTGAGGCCACTCGTTTAAACATCATCAAGTGAGCACGGACGCACGGACGCACGGACGCACACACACGCGCACCGAGCAATTTATTGTCAGGTCGAGATAAGTCTGGAACTGTATTTGCGGCTCTGTTTTGAGTCTGTCATTAGAGGAAAGAAGAAAAAAACCCCCAAGGAGCATTCAGACGCCTGTTAACTATTACCACTGTGAACCAATGCTGTTCGCCAATTATAACAAACCGATCGGATAAACAAAATGCACAGGTTGAGCCCTGTGTTGGGGTAATACAGCCAAGGGCGCAGCATATGGAGCACAACAAAATAATTTAGGGGGTGTAACCCTTCACTTTATAGGTATGTATGATGAAATACATGCTGTTTGAGCAGGAACACATGTAAGTGTTTAAGGAGACACATTATGCTTTTGTGATTGTCATTTTGATCGTGTAATATACAGTATTAGGGAGTGACACCAGAGGAATAGAGGCTCACTTTGGAATGTAACTCGTGTGACCTGACCCGCACCTAGTTAAACACACCCGCAAAGTACGAGGCTAATGAGCGAGTGTTTCGTGGTGTGTGTGTGCTGCCAGCGTGGCTCAATGGGAAAGGCCTTAAAGCTAAATTCCGTAATAAAACTTTTTTTTTCCTTCACTGTACAAAGTAGCCCAACAGAAAGGGAGCTGGGAAGTGGATCAATGTGTGTATTTGCATGTTAAAGCGTCACATATGTACAGGTACACGCACACGCCTGTACTCAGACTCAAATCTGATGCATTCCGCCCGCTGGAGCCAATGTTTACCTCGTCTGCACCCCTGTTGCCTTCCACACCGAGCACCGTGAACTCTCCCACACACATCAAAACCAATCTCAGCTCCAACAAAATACATTAGGCCTAAGTGGACCAGAGTGTGTTATGGTTTTTCCAGTGGAAAACACAGACAGAGGCTCAGGAGGACGGAGGGTCCGACAGGAATTTGTGATATTATGACAGCAGGTGGACGGCCTGTAAGGATACAGTTACATATATGGTCATTGACATCGTTATTATCATTCTTGGAAAATTCTCAAAAGTGTAAATATCACAAATGAGTTAAATATGTGTGACCACCAGGCATTGAGACGTGCAGCTGAACCCAGCATATTAAGTGTTAAATAGCAGACGACACTACTGTATAGTGCTGTAGTATATTGGTAATAGTTTAACATGCAAATACCACTGAATTACTCTGAAAGGGGGCTTTAATTTCTTAATTCTTCATCTAGACACAGCAGAAAAGTTCATTTAGACTGTGACTCAAAAGTCAGTGGAGGTGTGTTGTTGTCTCCGTGCTGATTTAAGATGACCCTCTTTGGGAGGTCACCGCCTTCCCCAAGCTTCTTCACTTCACTTCCTCTTTGAAGAGCGAGTGTTTAGTCCCAGAGCTGAGTCCTTTATTAACCTCGGAATCAACAAATACTGTTTTATGGGGAGAGGATGAGGATGCGGTGAAGTCAACACAACTCTGCAGTCCAAGATTAAAAGCCTCGCTAACAGCTTCACTGACTCAGTCATACAAACATGTCCGGATCCAGGCAGAGGGCCACTGTGTGTACATGACCTGATGGCAAACAAACTCTACATCTGCTCCATGTGGGACTCAAAGGCAACACATCAGTGCTGTCATGGGGGAAACCTGGTTGCTCAACATGAGGCATTCAAGTTTAATTCAGGAATGAATTATTATTAAGTTAAAAACACATTTTGCTGATACAAACCATATTTGTCTATGAGCGACAGTAACATGGGAGTAATTTTCCTTATGAGAATCCATTTAAAACAAGTGACGACGACATTTGACTGAAGAATAAGGGCCAAGTTCTGGATGTTGGAATAGAATACAGCAATATTAACATTTTCTAACTAAGGTACATGTACAACTTACTATCAATTGAATGGTGGATGTTATTGAGGTGTGTGTGTGTCGGTGTGTGTGTATGGTATTTCAGGTTAATCAGCGCCTAATCCAAGCATATAAGCATATCAGATGACCTCTGACCTCCTGAGCATTACACCCTCTCACAGTCCGCTGCACTGCAATAGGATCAAACGCACCAAACACACTCACTAATACCATTAATTAGTGTGCACACAGAAACAGGCACACACACACACACACACACACACACACACACACACGTGGCACACACAAGAAAAAGACGTAAACAAACCGACATTATCTATGGAATGATGCGTTTACATAACAGTTAACAGACTTATTTGCTGAGGTGTGAATCTGCTGCTGAGAAAGAGTGACTGAGCTGCTGTGTGTTTCTGCTGTGTGTATCATGTGGCGCTGCGTCAACATTCAACAAGATATCATTTCACAGGAACGAGATGTGTGTATGCATTTATAAGCATAAAAGAAAACAGAGAGAAAGAGAGAGAGAGAAAGAGTGAGAGAGTCTGTCCCGGCTTGCAAGAATGAGAGAGGAAAAGGGGAGATGGAGACCTCTGACTTGGCACCCGAGCAGGGACGGAGGGATCTTTTACACCCATAAATCACTCTCCCTTAATTCATCCCTTTATCCTGCGAGACGAGGCGGCGCAGGCAGGCGAGGGAGCCGCTAACAACGGCGAGGACGCTCACACGCAGGCGAGGTGCTGGAATTGCCATTACTGTGGATGTTAGCCGAGTAAATACAGGGTGCAAGTAGTACATTACAACCACTGAAGTCAGGTTGTAATACTCAATTCTTTCTGTACAATAAAAAATAATTATCATATGAGACGATGTTTGCTTGAATTATGCGGCAGTAAAAAAATGAAAGGGGTGCTTTTCTTTGGTGGTTTATGGCGCGGAAGAAGATGAAGTATTTATGCTCTCACGTCTGCAGACTGGCAATCATGTGCATATTTCATTCGAGCTGTTATGTCATTGTGACGCCAGAGCGGATTCCAGGTAATTATGGATAATTCAGCTTCGATCTAATATGAAGGAATCAGAACAACAATGTCAGTTTAATATATTCGTTCTTGTCAAACTCCGCCTTCCACCTCACTGACCTCTCCGTCGGGCCTCTGGTTCGGGGTCTGGGCGGGGTTGGTGGTCTGGCTCAGGGGCACTTTCTGGGGCTGCAGGGCGCCGAGTCTGTCCTTTAGGTCCTGGTTCTCCCTTCGCATCTGCTCCAGCTCCTCCAGCCGAGCCCTGTCATCCCGCTCCTTCTGATCCCGGAGGTTCTCAATCACTCGCTCCTGAGAGGGGAAGAGGGACAGCGTGGTGAGGAAGAGGCCAAGGAAGCTTATCCCTTTTCCGACCATTTACAGAAACTGTGCTGTTAGGCAATGCAATAAAATGACTGTTGTTGTTTTGCCTCCAGGATTATCAGTACAGCACAGTCGTTCCCTGTCGTTATTAAAGATGGTGGACAGAAGGAGTGTAGCCAAAGATAAACTCCTAAATGCCCAGCGTAAATAAAACACCCATAAATATCAGCAGAGACAGGCAGAGGTCAGCGCCAAGTAGAACACAGAGGAGGAAGGAAGAGGAGGGAGAGAGATTTATAGAGAATAGATTGGATGGCAGATGTCCTGATAATGGCTCCACCTTGACTTCTGATAAACCGGGTTGGAATGTTTTGCACCATAATTTTCTCTTCTCTCTAATCACACCGGACACCGGGAGGGCCGGCGCTTTAGGTGCTGGCGGGCGCCCAGGTGCTCACCATGGGTGGTGGAGCATGTAAGGTGTGTGTAGTAGGGTGCGTGTAGGGACGGTGTGTTTAAGTGTGGACCGAAGTGATTATCAAGGTGTTTATTCAGGTGTTTATTTAGGCGCGGAGCAGCGTTCAGCAATGAGGCTTTACGATGTGGCATCGCCGCATGATTGGCAGCTTTAAACCCCGGGGTAATTGGACAAATACACCACTAACTAGACCTGGCATGGTACAGGCCTCCATAGTGGGGTTTGGAAAAGAGAGAGAGTGTGTGTGTGTGTGTGTGTGGAAGGGAGAGAGAGGGAGACCACATGGCTAATAGGTCCTGGGTGTTTTCTCCACACTATGAAATATCTCTAGGATGTTTGGGGTTTGGGGAAAGAGACGAGGATGTGATAATAAAACCTGCCACTATGAGGCTTAAGTGTGGAGCACATGTAAACACAGGCACACACACACACACACACACACCTAGACTAAGGCCTGTCATGGGCAAAGTGGCCCAGCCTGTTAATTGGAACCACAGCACTGTGGCGAGGGACTGGCTCCGAGAGAAGGTTTGTGACAGGGTGTGTGATTAGCAACACACACACTCGCTCTTGTAAACACATTACACACACCCTCTGTGGACCACAAAGTCTGAAAAGCTCGCCAACCTCCTCCTCATCACAGCTGAACGATGTGTAGGCTGCATCAGAAGTGGTTTGTGGCTAAACAGATGGGCCGGCGCAGAGAAACGGGCTTTATTGTTAAATATGTGATCATTCTATTTGATTCAAAGTCGCTTGGCAACAAAAACAAACTCAGGTGATAAAACGTCGTCCTAAGTGAAACCATCTACATCTTGAGCCCGGACGGTCCAAATGTTGCAACCAAAATGGAACACACACCATCATCCAGCATCATGTCTATTATTAATTGACGGATGTCTGTAAGTGTAAACAATTCTTGATTAAATGGATTCAAATTAAACATTGTTCAGTTAAATACAATTGCACATAAAGTAATCAAAGGCAAACACACACATCGTTGTAAGAACTGGAGCACCCTTAGGTCCTGGTTTATTGATTCTCTTCCCCCGGTCCCTAAGACACGCCACCACACAAACAAGACCAGGCAATAATACATCGAGAAATAAACAAACACACTAAACAGCTACAGTAATTCAACACACACATATGTGCATGTAGATCACATAAAAATGTGTCACAGCTGGACATCAACCTCTGGCCTAATTGGGAACTGCTGTACTGCAAAACTATTAACCAGCAGCGAGTGCTTACAAAAGAAAAACATGCCGAAAAACATACAAACTGGAAACCATCTTTTATGCATGAAGCACCAATAAAGTCGTTGCTTTGAAAACGCACAATAAACGCACACACATGGAACAAAGCCACTATGAGATAAGACCGGGGGACTTGGACATCTCCATCGTTAAGGTACATGTAGTAAAGAAATCAAAATCTACGCTACGGCCGCGCCTGTCTCCAATTAGAATGGACTGGCACCCTGTAATCATCACTACAAACTCATAAACACGTCGCTTAAAGCTTGTGTACGGATCAGGGGGGGAGGGTGGGGGGGTGAGAAACAACATCCTTCAAAGCAAGAATGCACATTAACATTCCGGCCTTTTTTGGGTGAGGAACATTTTCCGAGGTTCTCGAAAATGAACTTGAGTCCGGGAATTCTGGGAAATCGCCTCGGCTTCTGCAGGGACGTGCGCAGAGAAAAACATCAGGTTTCGGGTTTTTTTGCAGAAAACAAAACGGCGGCGGTTGGCCAGGGGATGCGATTCGTCACCCGGCTTTCAACGGCGGCGGCGACGGTGGTGACGGCCTCGCTCGCTGGCCGCCGAGTCTTTATGGACACCAGCTGCTTTCCTCGCATTGCCCCGACAACAACAAACGTTGGATGTTTACGACCAACATCCACCCGGACCGCTCGCTCATTCAGCCATGTGGAGTTAGTCACCTCACATTACCATGGAGACCACTAAGCTCTGTGGCTTTCGCTACACCGTCCCACTCCATACTGTTTAAGAAGGGGAAGCCAGATTCATTATTTCCCTGGACGCCTGCGTGACTGTGTTATCTGTGATTGAACGTGCGTCCGTCTGTGATGTGCCGTGATTGTATTTCTCTCTCCGGCTCTGTTTTTCCTCTTCCTCTTCATACGTCTTGGCGGTAGTTACTCATTTTTCGCTCTGCCTCCGCCCTTGCATTCCTTGACCTCTCCCTCCCTTCACTCTGAGGCCACTTCTTCCACCGGGGCCGTGCCTCTTCTGCCATTCCGCTTTCCGTCCTATCCCTCCTCCCCTTCGCAAAAATCTATCCTCCTCTTATTCTATAGATCACCCCCTCCCTCGGCTCTGCCCGGCTACAGACAGGGACTAATCCCCTGTCTAGATTCACCTTAGACCCCCTCCACTCGGTGCCTCCTTCTCTTTACCCGACACAACTTCATCTCGTGTGGTCCAAGATCTATAAATTAACCGGCTGTGTGAGTAAATTACGAGGCTGAGTCACTACATGGCGAGCAACTTAATTAAGCGGTGCAGTGAAGACACTCATTTTCTGCTAGACTGCGTGAGGACAACAATGGAACGCATGCACGCAACGAAGATTACAGGACAGAACTGAGACACTCTGACTTGGATCTTAAACATCTGCACGTCAGGTCCTTGTCTCTTCTACACCTCCATATTGACCCCCCTTCATCAATTCCTCTGACCTCTACCTTTTCTGACAGTGCTTCCTCCAGAGTGGCCAGGGCCGTGTCCGTGTTGCTGGAGTCGGTCTGGAGGCCCCGGACCCTCTCCCTCAACCCGGCCAGCTGTTTGTCCTTATCCCTTAACTGCTCCAGCAGGTTCTCAATCTGGAGGGAGAAGGAAAGAGACAGAGATTAGTATCATACTGATGTGAAACCAAGACCACAACAGCACCGATTTCAAGCACAGTGTGCACAACATAAACATATAATGTATACAACTGTAGCACCACTAAGGACTTAACTGCAATAAACATAAGAAAGAATAATCCCACTGATGACCAAATCATGGAGGAGATGAATCTAGACGCTGAATCGTGTGCTCAGCCCCTGGCTGCATTCTCCAATTTCCTGCTGTAATGTCTTCCATTCTGGCCTGGCATCCCAAAGATGAGCAGCAATGAAAGCCTCCACTGTATGTCTCGGTTTAAGACAATTATGTTTGGATCCAGTGTGAGAGTGGAGGTTACTCTATTTCAGAGAGGAAGAAGGCTGAGTGAAGAGGTGCTAACAACACAAAATGGATTTCAGGGCCTCTTGCATTCTTTTAGTGGAGGATCAATATTGTGCTCACACAGCCTGATGATGGGCGGTGCAGCATATCGGCCTCCATGTTGGTTCAGTAGTTTTGTGCTAAGACTTAATTCATTCCATTGACTTAAGGGCTGCGTCTCTGTGTCTGCCTCTCTGTGGCTAACCTCATGTCACTAAAGTGCTGGTGTAATATCCAATTGTGGTGTTCAACAGCCTTTATCTGATGATCATCCGCAGCATGAAGCACAACTGCGCACAGACACACTCGCAACGGCACACAAATGTGTACACACACATCGCCCCGGGCTGTACCAAACAAAACATTAGCAGATGCAGCTGGGGTACGACCCACTGCGATGCAATGAAACTCTAGAGGTCTACAAAGCAATTACAGAGTGACAGCACATCTGCTGACATGACACAAGCTTGTGGCTTATCAAACATTTCACACACCCCATTCCTTTGAATAAGTCAATTAAAACCGGCTTGATAAAAAGGTGGTTTTCCCTCTGTTTGGTGACGCGGTGGAGATTTACGCGCAAACATACAGCATTTTTTCCATTCCCCAATTCAGTCTTTGCCGGTTTCCTACATACAAAGCACCATTCACTCACTGCTGCAAAGCATTAATACCACATTTGACCCTCGCTGTCGTATTTTCAGAGGGCTTGTGTTGCACAAAAGAGAGATGCATGCACTCAAAGGAATTCATTATTTAATGAACATGAGAAACCAATGAAAACAAGAAAAGCAATTCAGGCCACCAAGAGACCAGATCTTAACTGAAATGGTGACGTGGTGAAAAAGGAAAATGTCCAGTGGGAGGAACGAGCTGCATTCCAGTCATGGGTACATAGATAGATAATGTCCAAAATCTCCAGAGCTATTTTACAAATGAATCCAATTATACCGCAGACTTTGGTGTTCTCTGCTCCCTGGAGGGGAGATTGAAGGGAGCCATCTTGGTTTTGGCAATGCGGGGAGAGTGGCAGGAGTGGGTGGGAAAAAGCAGCCAGGACCCTTCAGCAGATCTTGATAGGTTAATGACAGTCATTACACCGCCGAGCTGAGAGCTCCTGATAGGTCAGGCCGCAAGCGATAGGGAAACCAAACTCTACGGGGAATGATGGGAACGCGTCACACTACCAAAGTCTGATAATGTTCCCATTAATCCATGATTGCCATGGGTGTGTTAGGCAGAGCGGACACTGTGAGAGACGGAGGGGGGGGGGGGGGGGGGGGGGGGTTGCAATATGCATTTCTTAAGCTGAAAAGGAGCTTGTTACTTCTGAAGAACAAAGCAGTTAGGTGCTAATGTTACATGTGGTTGAGTCGCACATCAGCTCGCACTAATGAGGGCTGACAGATCACACGAGGCCGGGGCAGGAACACGCTTATCTCCACAGGCATCAGGCGGAAAAAAGAAGAAGCAGGAAATACAAACAAACCAAATATCTGACTCTGGCTTCTGGTTGTTGCAGGTCGGAAGCTTGAAATATGTTATTCCCCCTAAAAACGGATGCAAACACATACATCGGCGCTCATGCACGCCTTCGCTCTGCGTCCCTGCGGGCACCACAGAGCCCCATTTCAGGTCAAATTGAGCATGTCGCCCCTGGTCTTAGATAAATGATTACATTCTTTACAGAGCTCCGTTTGCTTTGGCCTGGTCACACAAAATAACAACCCCGAGATGAAATATTTAGCCTTGTCGCTTGGGCCCTCTGTGAAATTGCGCAGAAAAACTTAGAGCGTGTCTCGAAACCTCCAGTCGACGAATGAGAACAGGCTACGTGAACCGTGGATATGGGAATGAGGGTATGGAATTCTGCCGGAATTCTCTATATCCAAACACATTCTGCAAAGAGAAATGCCTTTTGTGGACAGGCGGGGTGCAGGGTAGCCATTTGGAGAGATGGGGGTGTGTGGGTGTGTGGGTGTGTGTGTGTGGGGGGGGCAGTGTTTCCAGTAGCTCGGCCATTATGATGAGAACAGCAGTCGTTCACTTTATCTCTCAGCGCGCGAGTCCAGCTTAAACTGTACTCCCGCATTTCACACACAAAGACACACAAGCCTGGCACGCACTTACACACTTACACACAACACATGCGCAGAGGTTTATCATTAAACCTCTGCGCATGTGTCATCCCACCCCACAACCACACACACACCTCCCGCCGTAGCAGACCACCTACGATAGCCGGCTACTAGGCTCTGCGGGCAGGCGCAGCGGTGTGGTATGTCTGTCTCGATGAGTGTGTATCCTCCTTTTATCCATGACGTCTGCCTCGGCCATCTCCCACACACACATGGCTCCCAACTGTTTACGGCCGCTGTGTTTTGACTGTGATAGCTTTATCAGTGGAGCTGATAGGGCAGGAGCAGGTCTCTTTTAAAATAGGGAGTGTTGATGCAGAGTTACCGTTCACTGACCTTGACTTTTTGAAGCTCTGTCTCACAGTAGTTCCCTAACGCAGCAAAAACAGGGAAAATACTGTTTGGTGCCGGTCGTTGGCTCTTTTTACGAGCAATGATTTAGCTATTGTAAATCTGATAGCTCTGGATCAAACCAAAGTGCTCCAGCATTGACTAGTCGACCACTGGCCACAGCCTAGACGCAATGAGAAAACATCCAGATCTTCAAACACAACTACCACTCGATCATTTCAAGTAAAGAATATGTTTAAACAATTTAAACAAATTCAGTGGGTTTGGAAATCCAGTGGGATCTTCGTTGTTGCTTTGTGGTTGCGCTCTGCGCAGTGCGATCATGATTAAGGCAGGCTGAGTTCTAACGTAATGGGAGAGAGGTTAGTGAAACAGTATTGGGCCCTGTTCCTCTGGCTAAAAGTGATCACCGGTCATCATCTAAAAGCGGCTTGTTCCAGAGCAGAACCACAAACTCGGACGACCCGTCTGTGTTCCGTCCAAAGCGAGAACTGGGGCCGGCGTCGGGTCCTCTCGAGGAATCATTTCTGCGGAACACAGTGCATGACCACCATAAAAATACGCTCATTTGTATTTTTAAAACTCTTCTGGACCAATAAAAACGATCGGTCGCCGTTTGTCAAAGGCGCTCCTTCTCTCTATACTTGTCATCGCCTTCTGAAAATATGACGGGGATGATTTTAAAACCAAGACACCCCCGGGACGGACACGCACACGCACACGCACACGCACACACGCACACGCACACGCGCACGCGCACAGGCACACACAAGGACAATAACCGCAAAGTGAACAATATGTCGTAACAGAGCGTACTTCCCCTGAGAAATCTAGGTCAAACTCAAACAGGAACACGACCAAAGACTTCACAGTGGAAATTTCCTCCTGCAACTTTTAACGCACCACAATCTCCTGCTGTGATCCAATCTAAGTGCCTGTGTATTAAACTTTTTATTGCCTTTTTGTGCGCTTTTGTCTGTGTTATATTGAACCATCTTCACCTGCATGCTGTTCCTCTGTCATCACAACTTGCTGGTACCCAGTGCAATAAAGGACTTCCTCCTGTAACCGAGCACCCGGATGTGGCTCCTCTTCAAAGAGAAGCCGTTTGGTCATAAAGACGCTCAGGGAAGACAGTGACCTTTTCAGTGAGATGGGTGTGTGTGTGTGTGTGTTTGTGTGTGCCTGCACTTCATTCAACTCCTATTCCTCCAGGTGATGGGCAGACTTGAATGCTGCAGCTCTTATATTGTGAGCGCTGGTGCCCCCATGTGGTCATTTGCTGCCACAGGCTTGCTTTTGTATTTTGACAACTTCCACTGTGTTTAGAAATTAAAATGAAATGTTGCATTCTTGCCTTGCATCCACAGTGGGTGGGCGAGATAACACTGAGCAGCTGAGTGCTTCACAAATGCATAAATATCAGGAAATGCTGCATAGAAAGATCTTACTCATAAAAGGGACTTTTCTTTACAAGAACTTTTATGACTGTGCAGTTCCCTCCTGACCTTTACAGTCTGCTGTGTGTGTGTCCCAACAATGAGGGAACAACTTGACAGGGACCACCTTTACCTCTGGAAATAACACCTCTCACCTATTTCCCTCAAATGACCTTCCTGATGTCACGGCGCTGCGTTTCAAGACTCATTACTCATCTGTTATCGGGCGGAACGACGGCGCACAATGACTTCATAAGACGAGTGTTGCCTGAGAGAGGGAGGGAGTGAGGGAGGGAGGGAGGTCAAACTGCCATATATATCTTTACCCTTTTTAGGTGTCAGTTTTTAACTAACTTACTGCAGATTCCTCACATTTAGAGATACATTTGTGTATGTTAAATTGACTAATTTAATCTTAAATCTTGTACTTAAATCCTAAATGTGATGTATTAATCCTAAATCTTACATTTTTATCAAATATCTTGAGTTGAAATTTTCTCTGAAACCCTAAATAAGCACTTTATTCCTGGGAAGACAGGAAAGAGGCGCTACTAATAATCCATCTCAAGCTGCTCCTGCTCCAATTAAAGCAGAGCCAGAGTTTTGGCTCCGCCCCTTGTGCTAAATAAGGAAAAAATGCACCTAAAAAAAGGGTAAAGCGATATTTACAAACGGCGGCCCCGTGCCTCTCTATATCTGCCCAAAGTTTGCCGTGGCGTGCTGCCGAAAATAACCGTGTCTCTGCTGTGTACGGTGTTGACAAGCCGGGCAAGCAGGTCGCCACCAATCCCACGCTGGTGGAAAAACAGATACGTTGATCTGAGGCTGGAGGCAAATGGAAGAGACAGAATTTTCTTATGGGTTTCAGCAGGATTATGAGCCAGGCCCGTGGATCTCTGAGCGGCTTCCTCTTGCTTGCATTGGACGTTCTGCAGCTAAACACTGCCTATTTAGAAACACAAAGGTGCTCTGTCTGCATCAGCAACACACACACACACAAACGTGCTTTCTTTTGAATGCAGGCTGACAGGCATATAAACACACACAAAAGCAGGTAGCCACCGAAGAAATACAGACACAACTTTGATACATGAATTAGAGGCAGAAATGGAGGAAAGCGTCTCTAATACTGGTACTTTTGGTAAAAATGTGATAACTCCTTTCGATACAAGAGTCAAAGGAAATGGTTTCACATAAACTGTAGATGTAGACGGCACACACACACACACACACACATACTTGCACCCAAGTCCATTTGTTCAGCGCTGTTCTCCCACTGTAACATATGGCTTTATTGTTGAACACACACTCACACACACAATCAGGCTGTGATTATTATCACAAATGTCCGTCCAGGTTCAGCCAATGGGGGCTGCCGACACTACTTACACATATGACAAGCAGACATACTCCCCCTCTGCACACACATTCCTCCAGAAAGTCATTCACACACAGACCCTCCTCTGCATTCATACATATCAATTAGACACCAGCAGACACACACTCACTCACTCACACACGCAGAAACTAATTAATCTTACATGTGGACATCACACAGACGCACAGAGAACAACACACAGTGACTGAAACAGTGAGAAAGATGGAGCGAGTGTTGTTTTCATAGTGATTTCTCTTGCTTGACCACAAAGCGAAAGGAGCAAGGGAGAGACTCATGCAGACGCAGAGCTGTTCAATGAAGACAAATTGCACTTGTGCAGACTGGGTTCGACGTGTATGTGTGTGTGTGTCTGTGTGTGGAGGCCAAGTTGATCCACGTCCATGCTCTTTAGACTCAAGACCCTATCTTTGCCCCCCTCGGCTGTAGAATGCTGCAGTGATTGCTGGGTAATTACCCCGGCGCTTTAGTCTTCTGCTCCCAGCAGCATTAGTATTAATTCTTTTCTTTTTCCTCTTCTTTGGAGAGAGGGGGGGGGGGAACGGCTGCGCTTTGATCTGGTGAGAGAAAGAAAGAGAGGGAGAAAGGAAGACGGAAAGAGAGAGAAAGAGAGAAATGTGGCCACCCAGCTGGGACCACAGCAGCTGTGCGTCTACCTTTCTGCTTACCACCTTTTGAACCCGGCCCACTTTACAGTTCGGGGGTCAGACGGGTCAAGGGGCTTAAAACAAGTGGCTGTATCAGATCTTAACGGCCACTTTAAAGTTGGAAATAACGACGCTGGACTACAAAAAGGCTGAAATCTGAGTTATGACTTATGTCATTATGAGGCTACAGTTTCAGTTTAATTTATGGTTAAGTTGGAAACTCATCAAACGTCAACTGATTGTTGAATTGAAGTGCTTGTATTGTGGTCACGCAGAAGATGGACTTGAAAAGCTGCGGCCCAGTGCCGGATTGGTCTTGACTGATGTGTAGCCTGGCTCCAATCAGCCAGCCCGGGGCTCTCACCATTAACCCCGGCTGATTGCTGATAGCAGCAGAGGGGCTGTAGGGGGCCGATCACAGGCTGTTTACCGGAACCTCCCCAGCTCCTCTGGCTTATCTGTGCCCATGTCTCTGTGCTGTGATTGGTCAGGTGGAATCCATTAGGATGAAAGGCATCGGTGGCCTCATCGCAGATCCATCAAGATCACACACGCTCGCTCATTCAGGCGTGTGCACATATGCATGCAGATACAGAGATTTTTGGGAAATGTATGGGTCACACACACACACACACACACACACACACACACAAACACACACATGAAATTATTTACATAAAAATACTTCAATTGCACCCTGCAGTGCATCTAGCTCAGGTATGTCTGTGAATTATTTAGAATCAACCTCGCTACGTCCTTCACAACTTCCCCAAGAGGAAAGTAGTCAGCTGTGTGTGTGTGTTTGTGTGTGTGCATGAGAGAGAGAGAGAGAGAGAGATCAGTGTCTGTCATACACTTCTGCACACATACAGGGCTCATATAGTGTCCCCCTGTATATATGCAAACACACGTGCACACAATAAACACTGTGCTAATGCTGAAGTAATATTTTCCTTTCTATCAACATGTGACACTTCCCCTTGCTATCCATATGCATCACACTCAACAGTGCCAGTGTTGTATTGGGGGGCAGTGTGAAACACGAGGGGGGGGGGAGTTTGGGGGAGAACTAAAGGTCGTTTGGGGGAAAACCGGTCGAGCGAAAGCCACCATAGGCACAGAAGTTTGCTCAAATCATTAGGCTGCTAACAGAAGGCAGCCACTGGATAGGATACACCTGTTTATTCAAGCCAAAGCACATAAAATGGTGAAAAATGTATGGAAAAAAGCCTTATCGTTCCATAGAGAGAAAGATGGAGAGAGAGAGAGAGAGAGAAAGAGAGAGAGAGAGAGAGAGAGAGAGAGGAAAAAATTGAGGAGAGGAACTGCAGAAGGCCAGTGGGGGAACATCTGTATTTATCTCTTCATCTCTCTCTCTCTCTCTGTGCTCTTCTTTACAATCAAAGCCCTGGACGATGACGATGCGATGACACCCGCAAACCCCCACCCCCCACGGTGCGGCCGATGACACCCGGTCCGGATCGAGTGCGCTGAAAGAGAAGGAGGGCAGAATGTGGCAGAGGGGCTGCACGGGAAACGGCCTCAACCTGGGGGAGGAGAGGGGGGGGAGTCTGCTAGACACTATCATGACTAACAGAGACCCTTGTGTACAGGGCATCATCTCTGTAGACCCACACACACACTCTCACACACACACACACACACACAGGCCGGGCAGACGTAACCAAATCTCCCTGTCTGTGGTTGCTATAGGGAGGGAACCTGATAGGGGGAGACTATACTCCTCTGCACACAGTCCAGGTCTTTTAAAAGCATGAATATGGATTGAGACGACCACAATGTTTGAACATGAATAACACATGTATGCCAAAACCGCACCACAACCGGGCTCTGCGTGTGCGCCCCCCCTGCCCCCCCTACCCCACAGCACCCCCATCTCCTCAACTGCGAAAAAAAAAAAAAAAAAAAAAAAAGGATCCTAAAATGAAAAAATAAATAAATAAACGCATCATTATGCATTGGTCACGGTCTTGTAGACCGACGGCTCAAACAGAGCTCCCACTGTTCTGTGTTGTGATACGTAAGACCCAAAATGTCCGCACAAACCCACCGGCGGCTCTTTTTTTTTTTCCTGCTTCTTCTTCTTCTCTCTCTTTTTTTTTTTCTACATTCAAAAACCAGTTCCTCATTATTTTCAGTTAAATTCAGCCTCGGCCTATTAGGATCAATTTAGGGTTTCAAAATTACACCGGTGACATCATCCGCGCCACGGTTTAAGCCGTGATGACTCTCCTGCAGAGAGGCCTGTTGGAAACGATAACACGGCACCAAGGGGGGATGGAATGGAACTAACAATGACAAAAATTGGGTATGAACTGGGCGGGGTAGGGGGGCGTCACTCTGCCCAGCATCAGTGTGTCCGTCTGGGAGTCCATTATACAAGGCCCCACGTTAGAGACCGACCAGGAAGGACAATTTACTGAAGTCAAGGAATCCCACACTGCAAATTCCTGGTTAAATCAATACTTTTTAACCTTTTATGGCTTTTATTTAAGCAGGGTGGTATCTACATTATCAATATCTCTTTTGCAAAAGTCTAATCTAATTTTAAAATGACTAAGTGCTGCACATTTTCCTCCTCTCCCTGTTGTTCACACACTTGACTCAACCAATCATGTGCCAGCTGTTGGGCTGATGCCTCCCACGTCTCAGATCTGCAGATATCGATTCCTCATGACTGGGATGAGAATGACTATTCAGCACACACACACAGACACACAGAGGCAACACAAACACATTATCACACACAAGCTGACCTGTCAACAGCCTGCATCATCATCAGGCCGGCCAGTAGAGGCTGAAGCTGGTTTCCAGATAAGATTAAGGGCTTGTCGTGCAAACTGCGATGCATCATGTTTGGCCAAGAGGATGACAGTCATCTGCTGGCAACTGTATGCGTGTGTGTGTGTTTGTGTGTGTCTGGTTTAGACATCAACTCATTTCATCAGTGACGGAACATATACAAGTGATTAATAGTGCTATGAACTAAATCCAGAGCTGATCATCTTTATGAGGAAGAGCCCGGTGGAGTCTGCCAGTCAAATCCACTTTCTTATGATCTAAGCTTCACTTCATCCTATGTAGTCATAAAACAAAAAAAGGAGATGATAATAACGTAGGCGTGGAGCCGTTCCAAGATTCTTTACTGGCCTCCAACTCAGCCTCAGCCTTGAGATTTAGGACAATAGTTACATCAAAGGAATAACAGGTGGTCGCCATTCAGTTTAGGACATCGCTAGAAATCCTACATGCAACACGTGTTTCTGAGTCTGAAGCTGGGACAGGAGATAGCTCAGACTCCTGTTGCTCCCTGGTAAACATCACTGTTGTAGTTATAAGTTATTCAGACCCCCACCAACTTCCAAATGCTGGGAAATGGGAAGTTTTGAAAACAAATCAGACAGCGATGGTCAGTGTACACAGTGTAAGGCTACAGTGTATACAGTGTTGTCTGAGGAGATGTACGTTTTCAAACACTAAGAAATCTGCCTCCCTGAGCTAAACTGTAAGCAACACTCTGATTTAAGGTTTGAATTCAACATCAAAGCACCAAGCATTTCTTTCCAGCGTAGAAATATAGCCGAGGGATGATTATTCTGTAAAAAGCCGTAAATAATGAAGCGCTAATTAATCTTTCTCGGGTTTTCTTTCAGATGTAAAACCCACCGAGCTGCTTGTCATGTGTGAAAGGTGCTAAATAAAGTTAATAATAGTGGTTAGTAATGATGGGGAACACATGCTGGGTTGCTGCACAAATGAAACTCACTGGTTTGCTTTCAAATTCCTACTGCTGGCTTCAGGTTCACACAGATTAAAGAATTCTCTGAAGCAATGTAAATAAGCTGGTGCATCAAATTGTTTTTTGGCAGATGAAGGATCAAACGTTGGTTGTAGTTATGGTGTTTTAGTCTCGGGTGTGTGTGTGAGTGTAATAGCCTTTCAGTTGCAGATATAATATAAAGAACTGCCTAATTTCTCTGATAACTGTATTAGACACTACAAACTTTGGCTTGTTGGCTCAATTCTATTAGAATTCACTTGACATGTTTACAAAACCACGTTTTAATGGAACAAAACAGTAAAGACCAAGAACACACAACTGCTTCATGATATCTCTCATGAATGTCACATTTAATATCGCTCAACAAAACTTATTGGAAAGATTCTCAGTGAGAATGTTTAGACTGCTGTTATCATTTAAAAACTCCTGAAATGATGGATGAAAGCGCCGCTGTCGGTTTGATATTTAGCTGTTAAACTCTGGCGGACTGTGAAGAATATTTTGTGCCAGAAATGTAACATTCTAAACCTGATTTAAGCCACTAAATTGAGCTTTACACTCGGCTCAGCCTCAGCCTGTGTTTGATTTGCTGGATATAAGGTCAGATTCATTGCTGAAAAACACGCAGTCACCCTTTAGGTAGGAAACACACCCATGACATTTAGATTTGTGTCTGGGGAAAACTAGCTTGGGACGACTTCAAACGCACAAGGCCAGTCCTTGTATTTTACCGTGGAGCCAGAAGTGACTTATAGAGTATGAAGCCTGTAAAGGAAACTAGCTCTGACTCCTCGCTCCACTCCTGCCTTCCTCCTGAGATACAGCGCTGTAAGTTATAGCCCGCTGGGAGCGCTGGGAAGTAGGAAGTTTGGGAAACCAATCAGACGGAGCCATTAGTTGTATACGGTGTGGCTGCCGGAGTGAAACACCTGCTCACTATGTGAAAACACTCGACCTGCTTCTCCCATCGCTCATCTTCCACAAATTTTACATCTGATGAGGTCATGATGGTACTTTAATATTCTAGGCCATTTACAAATACTAAAACATATATATTTACATTATGACAGAACGTTTTCATAGTCAGGCTGGAATCCCCCAAAAACAAATTGTTCTTCAAGATGCTACCAATGCACATATGAGCCAGACGTGGTCCAAAGGTCACCACATGCAAATACTCATTAAATATCCATACATGTCCCTGCTATAAAGATCATTCAAAGCTCCTTGAGGAGATCATCACATACTGACTAAGCTGACACACGGTCATCTTTAGGTACTATACGCAAACATGGCAACCGCCCATACATGCACATACGCTCACAGGTTGATGACACTGTATGTGACCTTTGAAGCCTCTTTCATTAGGCTCAGCATGGGATGGAGGGGGGAGGAAGGGAGGGAAGGGATTCTAATTTGAGGATATGAGAGAGGAAAGGAGGAAATTGAGAGAGGACCTTTATGTGCAGTAATTGGTCTGCAGAGGCACCGCCAACGTGCTCGCCACAGGACGCCACGGAACCTGTCTAAAGAGCTAACCTTATAAAAGTCATTAAGACACTGTGTGAGAGAGAGTGTGTGTGTGTGTGTGTGTGTGTGAGAGTGTGTGTGTGTGTGTGTGTCTAAACAAGCGTGCATGTGCATGAATGGAGGTGCACTACAGACTGCAGCCACTGAGGGTTTCATATGTCTATACAGCTTTTAATAAAATAACTGCAATAAAAACGATGACAGCTTTGCTTGTCGAATCAAAGTCAAGCAGGGAACGTGACAGATTTGGCCTCTTTACCATTTACATCTCAACTTAATGTTCCTTTAGAGGATTTGGGGCCAGAATGTCAGTTTGACTGCTGCTACACCTCTGCATCTATGGGAAAGAGGGACGACGCCTACCTTCTTCTGCAGGACATTGACCTTCCTCTCCTTCACGTCCAGCATGTCCTTCATGTCTCTGATCTCCCCGGTAAGCGTGCTCTTCTCCTCCGTCAGGTCCTGCAGCTGTTTGGTCTTCTTGGTGAGGAACTGCTCCTTCTCCTCCAGACGCACCCGCAGAGCGTCCACCTGGAAGTCCACACGGAGGAAAGGGTTAAGGACAGACGAGACAAGAGAGAGAGAGAGAGAGACGCAGAGACGTGGGAGAGAGTTTGCAGAAGAAACGAGAGAAATGCCTTGTAAAACACCTTGTCTAGATCTGTTGTATTCAAATCTCATACGTACGTCACTTTGGATAAAAGTGCTTTTGCCAAATGGTAAAATGGAATAGTCATTACACCCGTGTCACAGATGAGGGATGGACAGGTAAACATGTGGACTGGAAGTAAATTGTCGTTATATTAGACAAGGAAAACACAGCGTTGACTGATTTATAGAAAAACAGACAAATCATACAATAATATGATGAATGTCTTTGCATTCCCAGTCAGGTGGTCCGTTTGTTACTGCTCAGCACTGAAACGGACGCATCTCAACACATCCACTTGCTGACATTTGAAAGTAGTAAAAGTTCGGCTTTGACCTAATGTCCATAACGTGAACCTCTGCAGACTAATACAGCTTGAAAGTGTGTGTGTGTGAGACAGAGAGAGAGAGAGAGAGAGAGAGAGAGAGAGAGAAAGAGGAGGCCTGGAGCCAGCAACATTATTTTTTATTAGAGGACGGCATGATTGTGCCAACACCGCCACACATCAGATTGCTCACACTCACACACACACACACACACACACTCTCGCACATTAAAAATCCACAGCTAACTGGCCGCACAGCAGTGAGATGAGTGATATCTGAACTCACTCCAGGACGTCTCGTTGGACATATATCAACGTTCTCCTGCAACCGCCTGCAGTGATGAGCGCGCGCACACACACACACACACACACACACACACAGAGACACACACACAGACACACACAATCTCAGCTGTCATGAAGCAGGCTGTGTACTCCTCTGTTGCTACTTCAACACCTGATTACATTTCCAGACCGTGTTGCCATGGCGCGACGAGTGAACCCACGTGAACCTCATTTCAAGGTGTGCGTGTGAATCCGAGAAACGGGTTAACGGTGGTTTTAACGAGTGTGAGGCGGACTCGGAGGGAGCGGTGTGAAAACACTTAAAGCGCAAGGATCTGTTCTGTTCTCCAGCTCATCTCTCCACTATTTTATGGGGTACTTAAGGAGACGGAAGGAGTGTGTGTGTGTGTGTGTGTGTGTGTGTGTGCTTGTGTAGGGCGATTCTGCAGCTAACAGAGCACAAAACTACAATAAATGACAATACATATACAGAGGACGTGGCTGAGACATGCTCCTGACTCCCATGGAGTGTATGAGTGTATGTGTGTGTGTGTCCGTCCTTGTGTGAAATGGGAGCTCGTCGTGTAAGGCCACGGACACACACGGAGGGCTCCACTCGAGTGGTCGCATTAGAAGCAGGGCCGGGACCCCTGGGTGTAAGACGGCCAAGTATTTATCTCATATTGCTCCTTTGGCAGACAACCAGAGTCTAATACTGAGACGCGCTCTGTCCTCCGTGCTCCACGCTGGCACACACGCCACAGGGGACGCCACTAAACCTTCCTCTGTGTGTGAGACAGGGGGGAGAAGAGAGAGAGCGAGAGAGCGAGAGAGAGAGAGAGAGAGAGAGAGAGAGAGAGAGAGAGACGCCTCCCTCCTTCCCACCGAACCCCACCTGGCAAGGAGCAATTTAGAAAGAATGCGGTAGAGGCCTAACAGGAAATCCCTACAGTCTCACCTGCACCGGCCCGCTAAGCTGTGATGGTGCTCCTAAAACGCTCAACCCTGCCAGGCACAAGGACGGACAGACGGACACACCGAGAGGGAGAGAGAGCTGTGTGAGATCACAGCAGGAAGGGTCAAGCGCAACAAGACAGAAGTGGCGTAGAAGCAGTGAGGATACAGGAAACAATCCTGAGATTTTGACGTTCCGCTGGTGAAAAGTGTCTTGTTAGAGGAATTATCGGGTGCGATTCTAACACGGGCGAGAGAGACATTACACACAGCAGGACTCTGAACGACTCCGAGACGGCCGGGGGGACTCGTTCCGCTCACGTGATTAAGTTTTGTCTGTTTTGTGACGACGCATAAAGCGCGACTGAATAGACAGAAAAGGACAAAAGAAGGACAGAGACAAAGAGACAGAGAGACACTTCTGTCCATTCTGGCACAATCCAAATCCAAAGGGGGGCGCTGTGGAGATTGCACCCAGGCGTGCCGCTGCATAGATGAATTAGAAACACGTCCATATCACCTCATCTTAACCCCCGACTCGACTTAAAGCTTTCCAGTCCCTCACTCTACACCGTGTCGTTGGGAAAAAAAGAAAAGTCCTTGATACGTTTTCAAGATTTTGCGGTTGCAGAACTATTAATTCTTGGCAATATGCGGTCATTCTTTAAGCAAACACAGTAACACACTCATATACATGCACTTAAAATTGTTCCTACGTGTGACAGCCTGAATGCACACAAGCAATTAAACGCACAAGTACACACACACACATACACATTAAGAGGCACACGCACACACTCTCTCCTTCTCCTTCTCTCTCTCTCTCTCTCTCCCTCTCTCCCTCTCTCCCTCTCTCTCTCTCTCTCTCTCTCTCTCTCTCTCTCTCTCTCTCTCTCTCTCTCTCTCTCTCTCTCTCTCTCTCTCTCTCTCTCTCTCTCTCTCTCTCTCTCCCGCCCCTCGATTTCCTCTGTCATGCTCGCTCCGACAGCCAAATGTGGATTCTGGACACTGGTTAGCAAAGTAAAACAGAGGCTTAAAGAAAAACAGCTTCTCTGTTTGTCCTCACCTCTCTTTTTCCCCGACTCGCATTTCATCATAAAAGTTTTTCTGGCACGGGCGTCCCACAAAGGTATCGCGGCCCAGCGTCGGCTCCGGGCCGCAATAAACAAACGCGGAGGCCATGTGAGCAGACGACAGTCAAAACAGAACCGAAGACGACGGCGAGACCGCAGCAGAGGGCCCGAGGGGACGAAGACGCACCGACGCTCACACACTCGCGAATCAACAAGTGGGATTCTCACTTACATACCCAGGAGTCCAATATTGCTTTGACATCTCACCTTCTCTGTAGCTGACCTCCACTGACAGCAGCACGGTGCAGCTCGGCGCTCTGTAGGGTCAGTCTGAACTCAGCTCTGCTCTCATGCTGTCATGGTCTCTACACACGCCTGTACCATGTCCAACCAGGCTAAATAAATACAGCCCAAGTGCAGCCATTACATATCATTTATTTTAAGGGTCGAGCTGCGAAATTAATCATCCAAATTTATGATTTAACTTTTGACTAATTGATGTTTGTGTAGCTTTGAATGTAGCCAAGCCTGGATCGCATCAAAGACGGAGGAAAGGTTTTTTCCCATTTCGAGAATCTCTCACACTGACTATAATTATTAAAAAGATCTATTTTTATTGAATGTAACGCATGACATAATGAAGAAGGAAAAGAGTCCATATGTATGATATATACATCTGAGGTAAATGGCTGGCAGGCAAATCCTGTTAGCTTTGCTTTCACTCTGAGTAATGCCTACGTTATTAAAGATCAGGGGGAAAGGAAAATAAAAAAGATTGCGCAATCCGATGATTTCAGTCAGTGTTGTTATAACGGACATATGTATATATACACTGCGCCGCCTCACACACATGGTGTATGAGCACTTGATTGTGGGTATCTTTGCCGCGCACAGATGTGAGGAGGGGAGACGGAAGTGGTCCATAGTTTCCTGATGAGGCAATAGAAACTTCCAGTAGATGTCAGGGGTCACTGCTGAGGGGTCAAGAGGTTAGGGAGTCTGTCATGGTGTGTGTGTGTGTGTGTGTGTGTGTGTGTGTGTGTGTGTGTGTGTGTGTGTGTGTCTGTGTGTCTGTGTGTCTATGTGAATGCATTCATCCATGTTTGGCAATCATAGGAATCAAGCACGTAACAGACCAAGCATGAGCTCAGAGCAAATGTCTTCCAAACCCATTACAGGTTCTTTCTTGTTTTATGCAAACACACACACACGCACACATGCACACGCACACGCAAAGTGGATTTCCTCAGCATCTAAGGTGTCCACCGCAGACATGACGACACTGGGGTCTGATCTGTGCGGATATGAGGGGACGGTTCCCTGTCCCGAGGCCGTAGATCTGCGTGTCATTCAAGGTGTTTCATCAAAGCCGAGGATAAGATGGTACTTAACCATCGCATAATGGACGGATCACCTCCGGGCCCGTTGAGGGTAATGAGCGGATGCGAACCGCCTCACAGCAGGGAGCCGCAGGGTGCCATGTGGACAGTCACCTCATCCATACACGGCAACATCTGTTGATAAAACCATGGCAACGCAGCTGTCTGCCCGCAGGCTATAGGGAACATGGGAAAGCGCAGATGCAGACAAAACGAATGAATGCGCACACACACACACACACACACACAGGACTCTCTGAATTGGCAGACAAAGAGACTTTTGTCAACAGAGTGAATGGCGGCGCTCAGCCAAAGTATGGCAGTCCATCATGTCATGTGTTGGTATTGTAGCAGAGGATACATGACACAGGCTGCTGGGGACTCACCACAAGTGCCATCACACCAACCCTCAGTGAGCACAGCTGCCTCCATCGCTCCCTCGCCCTCCATCCATCATCATTACCTCCTCAAGCAGAGATGGACACACACACACACACGTACGCGCAGGCTCACTCACACACGCGCATAGAAAGGAAGAGTCGCTGCAGGCGTTCCCCCTCATTAACACTTGCTCCTTCTTTGATTATTTTTCCTGATCATTTCCAGCGCTGCGTGCCAGTTGCTACATCCTGTTTCCAGGGAATCCATTTCCTGTTCAAAAACCATACTCAACAGCTACTCTGGCCATGGCAAACATGTGGGGGAATGAATGCTGGTACAAACCTGCACTGCATTACTCCATTTTGATTTCAGCCTGAGAGTCGCTGGCCAAAGAACAGCTGGTGGAGGAAGCGCAGTGTCAACGTATGTATATGTGCTGCAATGATGAACACACAGATGCAGACATACTGTACGTTAGGTATGTAGACATGCAGGCAGGTGTGTGTGCACCATCCTGGGTCTGCCGTGGTCAGACTAAAGCATCTGTCTAGAGCTGTGTTAGAGAGCAAATAATAATCACACACACGTTAAGTGATTTTAAATATACAGAATAAAGCTTATAATGCTTAATAACAGTTTAGAGTCCTTGTTCTTCATTAACACACACACACACACACACACACACACACACACACACACACACACACACACACACACACACACACACAAACACACACACACACACACACAGTGATTCTCTATGTGAATATGCATGTTAGCTGATCTGATGAACTTGGACAGTAATCTGATCCGTGGCTGTACTCACATTGTACTGCATATGAGGGCAGATGTGTATGATAATGTACATATGAAATTGGAGGGTTAAGTGGTCGGAGCTGACCAGTGTGACCCTGAAGAGGGAGAAGGTCAGAGGGGAGAGAAAGGAGGGCTTTGTTCCTATCTGTCGCTGTCAGCACCATACAGCCTATTGGTTAACCAGCCTCTGACTGACGGCACATGGAGCAAGGCACTATTACTCTGAGTGGCTGTGTGTGTGTGTGTGTGTGTGTGTGTGTGCGTGTGTGGTGTCATGTGGTTTTATAATATTTTCAATGTATCCAGAAATATGAAGCAATATGAGAGAGAGTGAGAGTGAGAGAGAGAGAGAGAGAGAGAGAGAGAGAGAGAGAGAGAGAGAGAGAGAGATTGAGAGAGAGAGAGAGAGAGAGAGAGAGAGAGAGAGAGACACACCTGTTGGCAGCCTTCCTCATTGGCTACTCTCTAACTTAACGCATGGTTTGTGTCTAACCATGCAGCATGCGTCTGTGCAGCAACACCAGCGTGCATTGTGTGTGTGTCACATGTGCATGTTCATGTGCAGCCGTATGCAAACATGTCAACCACGTCCACACACCGGCACACACACACACCGGCACACACATGTGTTTGTCTGTTCCTTTGGCCTTGCACATGTTTACCTCACTCCCTGTGCAAGCCATTAAATATCTCATCCCTCTTCTGACCCCTATAACTCCACGTTATGGCTTTTCCACATGGCCTCTGAAGAACACGCGGGGGCTTTATTTTGGATCCTGCCATGTTTGTTCTGGGGGGCCCGATGCTGTGCTGCTCGTACTGCGTCCCAAACCACAATGCCCCAGGAAACCAGGAGCGCGCTGTTGGGCCTGGGAAGGGTGACCGTGGTCAGTCAAGTTCACATGAGGTCATATTATATCTGGTCTGCCACGGTTGGGACCGGGTCGCGCCGGTTAGACTCGTGACAACAGGTCCAGGGTTTAAATGTGAAGGCAACAGTTAGTGGTGAAGCTAAAACCGGAACTTTTTCCACTTGTTTATACAAACCGCTTCACTGTAGCGTTGAGCAAGTTCATCAGGTTCTCACCTAGTCTGAATTCCTTGTGTATCCTCTATTGTAATAGCACCATCAGAGTGAAAGAACAATAGAAGAGAGAGAGAGGAGGAGGAGGAGGAGGAGGAGGAGGAGGAGAGAAGACAGATGGAGACAGTGTGAGGCAAGAGAACGAAGGGAGGGAACAAAAGGGAATGAGGCAGAAAGAAAGACAGAGAGAGAAAGAGAGAGAGAGCGAGAGAGCACAGCAGGGCGGGAGTCCAGGGCGGAGAGGAACCAGGTTGAGACCACATCTTTGCTCTGCCTCACTACCTACATGGACCATCCATCAGCAACCAGATCAAGGAAAGATCAACAAAAACAGGCCAGCAGGGACCGCAGCACATCGTATTATCACATCACTCACTGACAAACGCAGGCAGCCGTCTCCATCTATCAGGCAGCTCTATTCACTCACTTCTCTCCTCCTTCTCTTCCTCCGTCTATTCTCCATTCTTCCCCTCGTCCGCTCCAGTTTTTTCACTTTTTTTCGTTATTTTCTCTCTATTCATCACTGTCTCTGTGGTTAATGCTAGCAGGTCATTTAAAGTCATTAATATCTGCTTTGAGTCGTTACACCTCGACCTCAGAATCCAAACTCAGTGGAGGTCTTTTGGCAGACGCACTAAAAGGCCACGGTGAGAACACGAGACATTTAAGGTCACAGCTGTGAGAAATACATTGAAACATACCACAGGCTATGTTCTCTGTAAACACCGGCGTGTTACTAACGTGCACAAAGGTGTGCAGCTACAAACTACTGCTGCCATCCATCCTGACACCTCTGCTGGCTCTCAGTGATGGAGAATTCCCCGTGTGGACGTGCTGCTTTCGGTAAGACGCTCACTTTACATGATAAATATGTAAATCAAAGCAGCAGCCTGCACTGAATCAAAGACATAAAAAACAACGAAGAATATAAAGAAATTATGTGTGCAAAGTCGCACAGTGTGTTACGTGTTTCCACATGATACACTGTGCTATCTTTGTAGAGCTGCAAACCCCCCACAGGTGCTGGTTCTCTGCTGAAAGAGGAGGGCGGAATCCAGTTTTCCACCCCCAGGGGGCGCAATAACACACAACAAAGTGCAAGTTCACAGTGTTTACAGGCGCCGATCCAGTTTTGTGCGAAATATGATTATTATTATTGGGTTTCACATTATTTGGAACAATGCTGGGATGCCAGAGTTGAAGCTGGTCCCAATCCTGTATTTGTACACGATGACGCAGTTACACCACAGGCTCCACCTATGACACACACACACACACACCAATATCCTTCTCCTGTTACGCCGTTGGTTTAGCTTGCTGCCATATTCACCAGCAGAACAGCTGAGTGATGGTTTTGCATAAACTTGTAAACAAACAAAGACAAGCACAAAATGTTCTCTTTATGAATCAAATGCAAGTACGTCAGTGGATATTATTTATATAACTTTATAAGTTTATTTATACGTCTCTGGTCCGCGTTGCTGCCCGACATCATCGTGTTTCCAGGGATCCTGTGGTCAACAACAGCAAAAGCTCGGCCACTGCTGGTTTGGAAATTTCCAAGTCAATAATGGGGTTTAACCTTGTGGTGATGAGTTCATAAATTAGGGCCGAGGGCTTGAAGGGAACTTTGCAGTTAATTAGAAAAGTGTTGAATTTCTGACTTGGATGAAAATCATGCCGACAGCAGCGTGTCACCGAGAAGAAAATATGCTGAAATGTATCTCATCATGCAAACAGGCGAAGCAATTTGAGACAGTAAATCACCCGGCGGCACACACGCTGACCCCGACTCCCCTAAATGATCAGGTCACCCTAACGCCAACCTCATTTCAATCAAACAAACAACCTCTATAATGTCACACACTTTGATTCGGGCTCTTTTACTACAACACTCATATCTAACAACTTGTTCTCTAAATGCTTCATAAACTCAATATCATACTATCCTTTGTATGTAGGTGAATCATCTGCACACGTCTCGTTCCTCGGAGGTTGTGGCCTCTCTCTGTCACTGGCTGGTTAATAATGCAGGAAGGTCTCTGATAGGTTAACCTGATCCACTGAGGTAAAGTTACACGCCTGCATTCTCCTGATCGGGGCAGGAAGGATACTTACACCTACTGTATTAAAGGGTTAAGTTTCCACAGACTTGGGCAGCGGACTCGCAGTGTTCTCTCTCCCACACACACACAGACACACACTCGTGTTATTTTGGAGACAGATTCAATCGCACCCATTTAGAAGCTGTCCCTAACTTTGACTGACAAATAAATACACTTCCATTTTCCCATTCCCTCGCTCACAGAGGACGCTCTGTTCGGGCCGCACATCCCGTCTTTTTTGTCTCCCTCGGCCTGGGAGACACCAGTCTGTCTCCGGCGGAGTGGACCACTGTGCTCACTGTACTAACCACTGTCACTCAGAGACCGGAGCCACCTGGCACACACACATATACGAGTCGGAGTGTGACGGGCAGAGAGGAGGAGAGAATATTTAAATGCAGGGGTTTTAAATGAGATGTGGGAAAGCTGAAACAAACATGAAAGGGTGGAAGGATGGAAGTGAGAGGGAAGATCCTCTGAGAGCGGCTGTCCTCTCCGCTGGGATGACTGACAGTAGAGGAATGCAGCGCCTAAATGCCCCAAATCATGTTACTTATACTCTCAGTGTGCCCACTTAGGCCAGGAAACCTTAGCTTCTCCCAGAAGAAAAATACGACTCGAGCAGCGACCAACTGGAGTCGAGCAACGTTGACTGTGTGTGTTTGATGAGAAAACAGGCCACAGGGCGCTGAGAACGCCACAAAACACACCGGCTCGCTGATGGATCAAAGGGGACACACATTTCTTTACCTTTCTATTTTAGTGGTGCACACAAACAAAAAGCTTACGCACACCAAACCACCCACAGAAAAACCAATTCCTTTAAGTATGATGTATTGGGTTAACTGCCAGGGCCAAAATTCCTTGCACATGTATGGACAATTAGGTGTAATTCTGTCCCAAATTGCTTCCTGTAATGATGAGTGGACATTGTTAGCAGGCCACTCACGACTGCTGAATACAAAGAGATCTTAAGTATCAGTTCCAACTCGAGATGGCGATGGAGAAAAAAAAATGCTAAACACCCCCCACGCTCCTCCGCCCGCCACCTTTGACTCCCCTGCATGAAACCGCCTCCACCCTGGACGGCTGCTGCGCCGGTGAAAAGCGTTTAAGCTGCAGAGTTTAGAAACTTCAAAGGCCAAAAAAGGAAAAGGCTGCCAGTTTTCTCCAGGCCTGAAACGCTCACGCTTACCGTGCCTACCGACGGACAAAAGGAGCCCCACACATACACACACACACACACACACACACACACACACACACACACACACACACACACACACACACACACACACACACACACACACACACACACACACACACACAGATATTTTCCAACCCACCCTCGGCAGCCATTAGGGAGTAAGCAAGAGGGGAAAAATTGCACGGCAGAGAGAAGAGAGAGGATGCAGAGCGTGCATTAGGCGTATGTGGTAAATGAGTGCAACTGAAGGTCGCTGCAAGCACTTGTGATGAATTGCGTAAAGCAAAACACACGCCGCTTTTACCAAGACGTGTTTGAGTGTCATTCCAGTCACAGTCCAGGCCTTTGCAGGCACAATGCAGCTCAGCAGCAGAAGAAGAAGAAGACGGAGAAGAGGAAGAAAACATTCAAAGCCTAACTTTAATTTCCATTTTCACAGCTATTTGGTGCCATCTGGTAAAATGCTTAAGCAAACAATTTTGTGCGTTCCTGCGTGCTGATAAAAACAAATGTGAGGCATTTGAGACTGATGGAAGGCCTGGAATGTGCTTTATCTGTTATCTCCTCTGTATTATTTCTCCAACCAATCTGGCTATTGTCCATCCGCCCGCTGACCGATGCCAGACATGTGAAGTCAGTGTGTTTAAGAGGCAGGGGGGCTTCTTTTTTTTTTTTACTTCGCTTGTCTGTTCAAGCTAAATTTTCACTATTTCACGAAAGAGCTAAAAGCCCAAATTGTCAATTAATCCTTGTTAAGTGGACGCACATGATGACATATAACCCCAGTCAAAACATGTCAGGAAACTGGACTTTATTGTGTTATTGCTATGCAGACCTCTTCACTTCCAGGCACCACTGTCATTCATCTGAGGCGCTGTGTGTTTCTACAAGGATTTACTTAAGAAGCTGGAGTGCCTCTATGTATCATTGTGAGTGTGTGTGTGTGTGTGTGTGTGTGTGTGTGTGTGCGCACTGACCTCTGTCTGCAGTGTGTTGGCACGCTGCTCCTTGGCGCTGAGTGACTCCTTTAGCACCTCGATGTGTTGCTTGCAGTCCGAGTTCTGATTGGTCAGCGTTTCCAGTTTGGTTTGCAGCGCCTGCATCTCTGCCTCCTTCCTGCTCAGCTCCTGCTTCAGCTGCTCGATCTAACAACGCACACACACACACAATTTTTAATCATCATTATGTGAATAAATATGATCTCAGAGAACAAAAACAAAGCAAGTAAATTGATTATCATTAGCACACAGAACAAACTACGTCATCTGACTGGATACATCCTTAGATACAAAAGCAAACAGACACTAAAAACACTCATTTGGAGCAGGAGAAGGGGGAACACACACACACACACACACACACACACATACACCCCTCATTAAGGGATAGGTGATCAGCTTCAGCCAATCTTACTGACATCTCTCACATTTTGTTCTCCTTGAACAAGAACTTCACATCACACATATCTTTGGAATGTGAAGGGTTAAATAAAGGTTAACATGGATCAAATTGAGATAACGAATCACAATATCTTTACAAGCTATATAGTTATTATCAAAATTATCTGGGAAAAATGTAACTCCTCATTAGGCTTAATGAAAAAAAAATGAGAAAAAACCTTATTACTTGCAAATAATCAGTATTTTATTTGGATTTGTAATATTAATCATTTGTGTAAATAATTGTAAAGCAGGATATCCCGATGTGAGAATTTTGTCACAATATTAAATGGTGAGAAAATGAATGAGAGAACGCTGAATTATCACCTGGCACTGCTAAAGCAAACAGGCAAATACATGGAGACACATGCAAAGAGACAGAGTCATGTGGAGGAATATTATATTTAAATAGCTGACAGATTGCGGGTTGTTTTTAGAGCGGCTGTACAGAACAGGAGAGAAAACCACAAAGGAAATCAAATGGACTAACAGAAGAATGTTTCTGTAGTGAGACTAGCTGTGTGGAGGAGATTGTCATCTGTCCACTCGTGCCAAAAAATGCACCAAGCCGATTCAACGAGAGATTTCTCTAATTGTGTGTGCGGGGTTCACATCAAAATGGGGGAATTCTGATTGCAGAGCTTGGCCAGAGAAAGAGAGTGAGAGAAAGAGAGAGAGAGAGAGAGAGAGAGAGAGAGAGAGAGAGAGAGAGAGAGAGAGAGAGAGAGAGTGAGAGGGGAGGCAGAGGAGAAAGGGGACAGAATGAGAGGAGACACAGGATCAAGGGTGAGGTGAAGTCAAAAAGGACTGAGACGTATAATCAGTTTAGAAAGGTAAGAGGACAGTGAGATGGGACGAGAAAACGAAGTCAGGAAATAAGCAGGGAGGCGGTTGGAGATCCCAGGATAAGGAGTGAGAACAGTATGAATTAAATAAGGGGCAGGTAATCCAAGGAACACAAGGCTAAATGAAAGAGAGAGAGAGAGAGGGAGAGAGAGAGAGAGGGAGAGAGAGAGAGAGAGAGAGAGGAGTACTTCTGGTTGTTCTGCGATCCAGGGCTGCTGGTTGGGAAGGAGGAAGGTGGGAGTTGGTCTGATGGAGCTCTGAGACACACATGGTGACAAGGTCTGGCCCTACAGAGACACAAAGACAAGAAGACAGCAGCCACTAAACTACGGCACCCAGCCAGCCGGGAAATGGAGAAGGTTTCCCTCCCGGCTGGTTATGTGCTCAAACCACACGCCACACTCAACCACACATGCACCATGCTTCCTATCGACGACTCTCACAAACGCTCAATGCAAGTTTGAGGATTGTTTTGGGTGGGCAGTGACATGTATACGTACACACTGCAACGCCAAAGCCTCAAACTGGATGGATGCACCTGCCTATTATCCCTTAATGGCTGCCAATCATCCTTAAACGCGTTTCGATATTCTCAAAAATCCCTTTTCCTGGTGTTTCATGCAGATCAAAGCCTCCGAGAGGAAACCGGAGAGGTCGGGGATGCCATCTCCTTTTTCCCCTCTTATCAAAGCCCGACCTCAACACCTGCCGCCGCAGTTGCTGAAAGACCGGGGACCCTGAACACTGCATGAAGTACGCATGTGCCGGGGCGTATTCACATTCACGGTGGTTTAATTTCTGGAGTTAGAGTCCCAACTGTACGCGGAAAGACGAGACGTCAGAGACCCGGGCAGTGCCATCGCTGTGATGTATATGATCCCGGGTCGGCGAGGGTGAGGAGAGAGCTCTTTCTCCTCTGCCTGTTGTTGCCTCGCAGTCATCTGTCAGAGCCCCATTCATAAAAACATCTCTTTTAAGATTGCATCAGGAATTCCCCAGATGGAAATGACAAATGGCGCCATGAAACTACGGACGCTGCGTGGGAAACTTTAACCTCAATTTTTAACATGGATCCTATACAGGGGGTTTATGAATCAACCATTCATATATATATGTGTGTGTGTGTGTCTGTCTATGAAAAAAACAGTACAAAGCCTGAGTTAGAGAAACCTAAACCAGGCCTTGTGCGGCTCTTCCTCACACCTAAAGGCAGGAGAGACACAGACACGGCGTTGTAACGTTACACAGAGGCGCAGAGCAAGGACACACAAGTCTACCACGGAAAATAAAGGAATCCTATTATGGCAGCAGAGAATAAACTGGGGGAAAACATAAGAAACACATTTACAAGACGTGATACCCGCGCAGCGCTGGAGGTGAACGCACAAGTGTTTTTCTTCTGCGCCTCGACACGATGGACATGCCAAGAGACACAACTATAATGTAACACGCAGTTTGTGTTGGCGTACGGATCACTGCAGATGTGCGCTGGGTTCTCCGGGAGCATGCAATGGGGTCATGCAACATGCACATGGAAACGTTCTTGATGTACTTGTCATCTATGTCAGTGGGAAAACACTCATCACTCGAGTCATGCAGAGGCGTCTATGTCCCCTGGATGTCCCCCAGAAAAGACGCTCTACCTTTGTCTTCATGAATTTGGAATGGCTCTTGTAGACCTCCACCTGCTTGAGATCGTCCTGCCTTTCGTCAGGGTGCAGCAGGCCGCTCGTCTTCAACATCTGGACCTCATCCTCTAGGTCTCTGATGTTCCTCTCTAGTGAGGAGATCTTGGTGTCCTACAGGCAGGAACACAGTCAGCTGAGACTGGAGACGCTGTATAGAAGTGCAAGAGTACAACCAGGACCAAGGAGAGCACAGAAGGTCATGCACATGAGAAACACAAGAGACTGATAGATTTAGAGAGAAAATCGGATTGGCGAAGCCCAACACAAACAACGCAATTCAGATTTGGACTAAATTAGAGGAAATAAGCAGCGATATGTTCAACATGTATCTCTAACAGGGATGAATCGATTCCCCAGCAGTGGTTTCTTGTAGCTTCAGATCTCAGAGGAGTCGGGCTGTGAGCGAGCAGGAAAACATAAAGCCGCATCAAAACTTAACTCAGATTTGACACACTGATTAGCTGTTTGATCAAAGACGCAGGCAGAGAGGAGAAATAAGCCTATAGAACTACTCTAACCTTAAACATCTGTATGTATCTGAGTAAGCATTTGGAATTTGGAAATGATTCTAAAAAAAGCAAACCCTCCTAACAGCATTCAGCATATTCTCATTTAAGCTGGAAAAGATAAACCCTTTACAGTTTTAATCCCGTGTATGTAGACTGTAACCGATTAACGTATAGCTCCATATATTGGAGTCAATTGGAGTGACATATCTAAGAGGCTGTGGTGCAGGATGGAGACGTTTTCCTCCTCAGTGAGGGAATGGAAGGGCCTGTCACGGACGGGTCCTGAGGTTGTTTGGATGCATAGGTTGAGACGTACGTTAAATGGTAAACCTTGGACCAGAGCAGAAAGGTAATTGAATAAATGGAAACAGATTGCATGATGCCATCAGCGCAAACCACAGGCAACATGTAAGCATCTGACCTCTATTACATCCTCTGACATCAGCTCAGCAACGCACACGGGCCCTCCATATACCATCCCACGCACACACACACACACACACGCGCGCACCATGCAAACAGGAATGCATATGTTCAGTTCAAATAATACACACACACACACATGCACAAAGGAATGAATGCAAGGACACACTTTAAATTGCAGACAGTTGATTGATTCGTTAACAGACAACACACACACACACACACACACATCGTACCCAAATCACAAAAAAATGCTACTGAATCATTTCCATTGCTTCACCTCAATTTCCTTGACACAATTTAATAACTAACCGCTGTTCATTATTCCTGTTGCGGTTCACAAATGGTGGACGGAGAGAAAAACACAGCGACCAGAGGAAGAGAAACAGGGCGACGCCAAGGAAACACACAGAGGGAGAGCTCGTATCAAAAACAACAGTCGCTACAATAGGAAGACGTGTTGTAAAAGCCGGGGGCCTCCAAAACCACTGAAACATGAACTGCATCATGGGAGCTGCATTCCAACCCAGGAGGAATTTGTGATAGAAGGAGGAGGGGCGGGGGGGGGGGGGGGGGGGGGGGGGTAATATAAACTTATAAAAAATTATAAATAAATAATGGGAATATAATTGCGACTCATGCTGGTTACTGTACCTGCCAGACAACGTCGGGGTCAAAACAGAATGGGGGGTTGGTGGTCTGCAATCAAAAAAGCAGCACACAACAGGTCAACACACACACACACACACACACACAGCTGCACTGGTCAGAAATTTGAAGGAAAAAAAAGCTGCCAAATACTTTAAAAATGCACACGAGCGACATTCTGTGCTTAAACCATCTCTCTCTCTCTCTCTCTCTCTCCCTCCCTCTCTCGACCTTCTGGAAATGTTTATTCTGCTTTCTCCTCATTATGCCAGTCGGATTTCATTTGGCCTCTCGCTCTCTCTCTCTCTCTATCGCTCTCGTTCGGTGTGGCACATATGCAGTTTGTTAATAGGCGGACAAATCACAAAGTATGTGTGAAAAATAACTGTGGTTTTCGCTGTAAAAGAGCCACTTTGGGAGCGAGCGTTTGCTGAATGAGCACTAAAATGCGCGTGCGTGTGTGTGTGTGTATGTGACCCCATGTGTGTGTGTGTGTGTGTGTGTGTGCTGACACATGTGGAGTCAACTGCATATTTCACAGCTCCGGCGACTTCAAAGGGCTGAGATGAGAGTGAAAGCTTCCATATGTGACATTTGAAACAAATTGAATAAGTGCTCAACTCTGCGTGGGCCAATAATGGACCTTCCTTAGGCATGGCCCCCATACAGACACAAGGCCAGAACTATAAACACAATGTTTCTGCCTTACATTCAGATCCTCTTCTTACACTAGCTGAGCCACCAAGTTAATCAGTCGTTGAAATGTTTGACGTTGACATTAAACTAATCCAGATAAAACGCGACTGCACTGATTGAGTCCCTATATTCAACTCCACCTACAACTTCTAACTAACTAAATGAAATCAGTAAGCACGTTCACCTCTGTTACTTTATGAGAAGCACCACACAGAAGTCCTGCAGGCTCCCATAGGTGCTGCCCGTCCTACCTTCATATCAATGACGGTCTGCAGTGCTTTGCTCTTGGCCGGGTCGGCCTGCAGCTGGTTCCGTCGGTGGAGCTCCTGCGGTGGGACCCGGTAGAAATACGCCTGGCGACCCATCATTTTAGCGCGCTCGCTCATATAAACAGCCACTTCAGAAGGATACACACACACACACACTGCTCAGCGCGATCGCTCCCAGCTTCCTCTGCCAGTCTGCCTCTTCCTCTTCCAGCTACATAGTTTTCAAGTTGTCTCCTGTTCACAGATGGCGTGTTATCCTCTACTGAAAGTCGTTAGAAATTCCAATTATGTAAACCTACTTTTCCTATGATGAAGCTGGTTTGACACTCTGGTGAGGATTTCTCCCCGGTCTGGAACAGGTGCTGATGTGTCTTTCCTCTTCCCTCTGCACTCGTCTCTATTATTAGCAGGTAGCAGACGCACTGAGCTATACGGTAAATCTCATATACAGTAAGTCATTCTCCTCTCTCATTCTCTCTCTCTCTCTAGCTCTGCCAGTATCTCTCGATTCCCTGTCTCTTTTCTCGCTTTCTCTCTCCCCGGCGTGCCAAAGCTCTCGCTTAGCAACACTTTCTGCCAACACATGCGTCAAGCTCCTTCCTTCAATAATTAATGGTAGCGCTGACCTACCACTATGCCTACACAAAGATAATGGCCGTACTAGCGCCAGCAAAACACGCATTCAAGGGCAGACACACACACGCACAGCCAAATCTGAAGTCAATGTATTTGTACTGGATGGTGCAGCGTTCCTGCAATAAACTGATACCATCTCTGATTACTGCAGCATTTGATACCTGGACTAGTCATGTACTGTAATTGTGCATCTGTTTATTTCGGATTTCATACACAAATGTGAGAGTTACTGAGGTAAACAAAGCCAGGTTGCTATGGCAACAGTATGGGCATCGCAGTAAACTGTGCAATGAGTTGTACTTGCTCCCACTGAGGTGCAGTGAGGAGAAAAGGAGACTTTCCTCTCTCACCTGGAGAAGTTGATAGTCTTGTGCCTACCGCTGTCCCTTTGCATGCATGCATGTCTGTCTGTCTGTCTGTCTGTCTGTCTGTCTGTCTGTCTGTCTGTCTGTCTGTCTGTCTGTCTGTCTGTCTGTCTGTCTGTCTGTGGGCACTTGGATGTCTGACTGTGGCTCAGTTTGAGTGTATTCGCTCTCTGTACCTACAGACAGGACACGGTGCTCAAAATCGTGTCACCTCATGGGGGGGGGTTGAGAGTTCAGCGGTCCATGAGAGCTTGTCATCAAAGAATGCCTCCTCTGCTCCACATGTGTCAAGAGCGCCACGCATATGGAATGAATAGGATCAAAAGTAACACTATAGGAATAAGTGCTGGCATCCTGAATGAAGGATACGGTCAAAAGGTTCAATTCCAGCCCGAAGGCAAATGGTGTCATGTGCCCCGTGCACAGATCGCACACACACACACACACACACACACACACACACACACACACACACACACACACACACAGGCACAAGAGCATGACCGCATTTGACAACTGCATTCCCATCCCAAGAAACGCATTTGCCTGCCACAAATGTGAAAATGTGTCCGCCCATCAGCTCGACGGCTTAAGAGAGCAGTTTGAAAGGACAAAGGAGGAGGGGGGGGGGGGGGGGGGGGATCAGAGGGAATCAAAGCCTTGTCGAGAAGTGGGGAGTGGAGGCGGGGGAGAGGGGAGCGAGGAGCAAGGGGTGTAATTTTGTCCCGATAAACTTTTCCGCTCCAACATTCTGGGAGAGCAACAGAGCGTGGAGAGTATGTGGTGCCCGGGGTGTGGTGTGGGAGAAGGGAGTATTGATGTGTGTGTTGCTGGTATTTACAGTGGCCCTCTAATGTTGGCTGAGAGGGGTTTCATTAGAGCAGGCAGAAATTAGACAGCAGCCAATCAAGAGTGAGGGCGGCAAAAGAGCCACGCCCGGTCCCACCGATCTTTCACCAATTAACCCGACCGCAACAGATAGTGTATCAGCCCGGGGAGGGAGAGAGAGAGGGAAAGAGAGACATCAAAAGTGTACAGCTGATAGTTTGACAGAAGGAGAATGTGAGCCAGAGGAGAGAGCAGGGAAGTGATTAACAGAGACACCGGCCGCTGACAAGTACTTCCATTTCTACGCAACATGTTGGCACGAGACACTTAAACAAAAAAGAAAAAAGTTTAATCAATGCTTGAGAGGAGGTATAGGAAGGAAGGAAGGGGGGGGGGGGGGGCTATCTGCAGTAGGACATGTATGAAGGTAGATCTCTAAATTAAAAAGTGTGCCAACTGCCTGTGTGTGTGTTTGTGTTTGTGTGTGTACTGCAGGTCAGGGCTGGGCAGGAACGAGACCGGTGGTGCGGCTGTTATTGCTGCGTCTGCAGGGACCCGGCGGCTGGGGACTGTCGATTAGGCCCAGATTTATACCTCTCAGTGTGCGTGCGTGTGTGTGTGTGTGTGTGTGTGTGTGTGTGTGTGTGTGTGTGTGTGTCTGTGTGTGTCTGTGCGTGCGTGTGTGCGTGCGTGCGTGAACGTGCACGCCAACAAACAACTAAGGTTTGCAGAAGCTGTGGGGTAGAGAATACTGATGGAACACTGCCCCTTAGTGGAGATTGCTGGTAGTGTGCTAATGTAATGTGGTTTAGAAAAATAAAAATGACTGGGTTTGAAAATGAAGATGTTCATCAAGGATTGCTGTCATTACGTGAAAGCTTTTGGGATTTACATTACTACAACACTATACGCACAAAATCCTGGTGATAATAACCAGGTAAACAGATGTTAGAGCCTCATGAACGATCTGACGACAGATACGCCGGTGACTGTGTCTGCGTTACGTTACAGACGAGCTGACGGCTGACTAAGCTGAACAGGAAGTGAGAGAGCAGCGCCACACACACTTACACACACACACAGAGAGACACACACACACACACACACACACACACACACACACACACTATTCCCTGAAAACACCCATCAGCAGGTGAGGGTATGATGAAGTGCTCTGCCATACCATGCAGACGTAAACACAGACAGCTGGATGGGTGATTTCCCTGCAGGTGAGGAAGAGGAGCCTGGAGCCTCGCCCACTTATGTGAATGGAGTCCCTCACACAAAGGCCTTCAATAACACTCTTGAGAACTTGTCTTTAAAGTAAATAACACAACATAAACATAACTACCCAGCATAAATATATGGCCCTAAGAAGAGCAAGAGAACATCGCGTCAACCCTCAGCTCTGTGTGGAGGAAAAATAAAAAGAGAAAATGGAGGCATTTATTATCCCAGCGCCAAAGCCAAACAAGCGGGGCTCATTAAACAGAGAGTAATGGGCGCGGTAATGGGAGGCAGTTGGGCCGGTTTCCTCTGAGCTAATCAAAAGAACTAAAAGTTAGCGCCACCCCACCTCCCCCCCCTAATAGGGCCGCACCGCTATCGGCCGCCAAGTGGAAAGCGTGCAGCTAAACCACCTCGGCGACGCGTAAACATGGGCGAGATGGGACTTCATCTGGACCACCTGAAACTTTACAAAGACAGAATCGAACCGTAGCAAGACCTCAGATATGAGAAACCATAACGGCTCCGTTAGTCTCCATAAACTGAACACTTTAACGTAGAATTATACTTTTAGTAGGTTCACATCAAATCATCACAGCATAGAGCCCAGGGACCGACACAGGGTCTGCAGTCTACTGGTGCCTGGGTCAAGGGCAACGGCAGACATATGCTATCCTACTCCTGCCCACACTCACACACACACAGACTCTGTCACCCCATCTCAACCTGAGAGGAGTGAGGGCCAGAAGGGGGAAAGGTGGGGGCGGGGGGTGAAAGAACAACAGTCGCCTCTTTTTTCAATCAGGGCGGTCGGAGTGTTTTCCCTCATTAATCATAGATTAATATTCAGACAAACACAGGCTGTTTTTCTTACTTGTAAAAACACTCCTTCCTCCCATCCCTCTCTTTCACACCTCTCACAGCCAGTCACACACACACACACCCCACCTTCTCCACAGCACACACACAGTATGTATTAAGCTGTCAAGCAGTTAAAAATAGCATAGCAGAGAAGAGTGTGTGTGAACAGGTACTCACCTCTTATACATACAGCATGGTCAGGTCGCCCCACACACACACACACACCCGCACACACATGGGCACAGCGGTGGTTGCATTAGCATGGGCTGAAACACCCACGCTTCCATCTGACAAAATCACCTCAGTGGCCAAACACCGAGCAAGGGCGGATACGTATCCCATCAGCCACCAGGAGCAGAGAGGGAGTGTCCTGGCTGGAGGCACTAAGCCAGCAGGCCCCAGGTCTCTCACACACACACACACACACACACACACATATACACACACACTCACGCACGCTCACGCACATAAACAATCTGATTGTCTTCTGCAGACAAACAACATGCAGGAATAAAACAAGAAGACACACAAACAATACTGAAGGTAAGCACACACACACACACACAGACGCACAGACAAATTACAGGCTAAGAAGATTTAGGAGTTAAAAATAAACAAGGTAGGAGTGACGAGCACAGAGCAGCCTACTGTGAGCGCTCCAGTGCCAAGGACACACCTGTGCCACACAGACACACACTGACCGGTGTGCACTTTCATTTGTGAAATACACAAATATTTCAATCAATATTTCATCCAATGTGGAACAAATTAAAGCTGTGGGCTAAATCCATTCAAATGCAGAGTCATGTATTCAAGTATACTGGACGAGGAACAAACTGGCATATGAATGTGTGAATACCCAGGACCACACACACACGCGCGCACACGCACACACACACACACACACACACAGATTGTAAAACTGCAGGGCTAAACACAGGCTTAGAGCTGTCCGTATGCTAATCTGGCCCATTGATAAGACCTGCTGAGCTGCTCTCTGCTTTCACTCTATACATCATACACACACACAAACACACACACGCCTACATATATATACAAACAAAATGCACACACTGAAAATGTTATTAAATATGGATGACAAACAAATACATACAAAATGAGCACACACTCACAGACTGACGGGTGCCTGTCCGACATTTCTGAGTCACTATGATGTCACAGATGAAAAGATGATTTTGTTCCTGAAGATGTTTCTGATACACACTTGAGTTCTCAAAAAATGTAGGAACACTCACCTCCCTCACATGCATGTTCTCTATCTGAGCTTCAGCCTCCTGTGCTGCCATGTTTACGGCGCCCATCCTCTGTCCCCTGGCCCGGTGTCCCTGTCCTTGTCCTTGTCCTTGTCCTTGTCCTTGTCCTTGTCCGTGTCCGTGTCCGTGTCCGTGTCCTTGTCCGTGTCCTTGTACCTGTCCCTGAGTCTGACCTTGGCCCTGGAGCATCTCTAGCAGCCTCTGGATGCTCTCATCACGGGCACCCAGAGTTTGCTTTTGGGAGTCGATTCTGGTCTCCATCTCTTCCATGGTCTTCCTCAGGAGGAACAGCTCCTTGGCTTGCCGTTCGTGCTCCGACTGCAGCCGGAAGAAGTTCTCCTCTGACGGATCCGATGGGGGCGGGGAGGAGAAGCCGTCGCACCCGGGCACCTGGCAGGGGCTACGGGGTCGGATCGAACCGGAGCTTGGCACGGGCGCCGTCCCTTGGCTGGGACTGCAGAGGGGCTGGCTGGCAGAGCTCCTGTGCCGGGGCTGAAGGGTGTTGGCGGCGCTGATTCTCGGCGTGGCGAGCGCAGTGTTGGAGCCGTACCCGGGGCTGTGGATGATGATGTCAGCTTCCTGTTGCCTTGGATTGTAGGTGTTGGATGGACTGACTCTGGGACTGAGCTTTGGTGCAGGGAGGTGGTTGGGGCTGTGGCCGGGGCTGAGACCTCCTCTGTGGTCTTGGTCCATGTGCAGGTCCCTGTAGGAGCCAGAGTTCCCCTGCTGCTGCTGCTGCTGTTGTTCCTGCAGGTGGCTGTTCATGAGCCTGTGAACCCTCAGCTCCTCCTGCAGCTCCTGCACTGTTAATGGAAGCTGCTACAGTGATAAAAAGGGAGGAACCTGCATTTTAATACATACATATATTTTGAACTCATTAAATGCATGTGAACATATGTTTCATACGTACAGTATATAAAAGATAAGAAAATGTAGTTAGTCAGACCTTGTTTCTTCTGGTATCTCCAGGCTGCAGCAGATGTTGATGATATAAGAATAGAACAGAATAGAAACAAGATACAAATATTATTTCTGAAACTTACAGACACAGTGGGTCAGATTCTTCAGTATAAAGGGTAAACTAAAGGGACGGGGTGATAAACACTTTGGCCACAGGGAGGCGACATTTCCCCGTAAACATTGTGGGGTCACGGGTGCACCGCCCTTCTAGAGTAAAAGTGACTACTGAGGACTGCAGTGAGCTAAACATCATAGGTGGGATCAGGGCAGGATAAATACACTCATAAGCTGCATTGTGGCCATAAATGAGTGGACACTGCTTCCAATCAAACTGTAATGCAGTGAGATGACAGAATGAGTCATGTTCAGCATTACAGTAACCGCATGTGGGCAGTTACTGTAATAACACCTGTTTCTGACTGGCTCCACCTCAGAACCCAGGGACAAAACACACACACACTCACACACATACACTCACTGCCCAAGTTGGTGTGGGAGCACATCATACAGGCGACGCAAGCTCGTCAGTCAGCTCCTCGTGAACTCGGCAAACCAAGAACGAGGTGTGTGTGTGTGTGTGTGTGTGTGTGTGTGTGGTGATGCCATCTGCTCAAGATTTCTCTCTTTAGACCAGTTTCTCCCCACTGACTCATTCACTACCAAAGCTGAGCTGCAGTCTAGAAATTAATTTGGATATGAATTTTATTATAAATAAATACATTTTCAATATGGATCACATTCTTTTAAACACACATTTGACACAAAAGAGGCAATTTGCAGCGGGCCAAGAAGCCAATTTTTGTTCACTCAATTAACTGATGTGAAGAAGGCACTTCAAGTCATTTCATCTTGACTCCTCGTTTGTCAGAGTCGATCAAAACAATCTGACTCTTCTCTCATCCCACCAAACTGGCGGAGAGGCGATTTTGAGAAATGTGACTGAAATATGAACTCAGCAGTGCGTGATGGAGAAATTGAATCTTTTGAATTCTATGCTGCCTTGGTTTGTTATGATTATGCAAAAAGGTAGGTCAGATAATCACATTAAAAAACAAGAACAAATCTGTAAAATAATCAATCAATGGTAAACACGGATCACAACTTTAGAGATTCCACAGTAGTTACACCACACACACACGTGTAATCAGCAATCACCAGCTCAGTGTGACGATCGCCTGTGGGTGGTAAGAAACACACTGTGCTTATTCACTGATTGTTTTATGCATTTATCCACTGATTCGCACATTTCTTAAACACTTTTCACCCCCACCCTGCCAATATTGCTTAAGTGTTAGACAAAGTTTAAGAATAGCGGGTTATCGTTATTATAAGGAATCAAACAGAGAATCAAAATCCAAGGCAAGTTTCCCAATTATATAAAAAGGGAGCGACTATGAGCGACTAATAAATGCTTGTTATGCTGGTTGACATTTGCCGTGACATTTGGAAACAGAATGATCCTGGAATAAATTTGGCATAACATCTTGTGGGTTTAATCAATACTGGCCATTTGACAGGAATGTGTAATAATGGAGCCATCAGTGGATTTGCTAGGATTAGATTTGTTAACCATTTAACTGAGTATTGATTAATTTACAAATTAATTACAGAGTCTAACAAGTGGGCTCCTTCAGAGAACCTTAACCACGTTCACTTTGTGTTTGAAACCTGTACGCAGCGTTTATAAGAACACACGTCAAACATCCAAGGAGGCAAACAGCAAATGTGATGTTTGTGTATTTGTTCGCCTGTGTGATATTACCAACATCCTCTCTGATATTCTGACTCCACTGTAGGAGTCCGGAAGGTGCAGAGAGCCAAGGACACCACGTTGTGATGTGGGAGGAAGGTGAAGCTGAACACACATAATCAATGCAACAAGATAGCACAGAATATTAAGTCAGAGTGGGTGGACGCACACACACACAAACACACACACACACATGAACAGATGGTGAGGGGAGCTCTGGTCATCTGCAGCTGAGAGAAAAGGTGACATTCCTTATGCTAATGAGTCTAAGTTCTGGTGTCAAACTCGTCTCCTCCCAAGTTGTCTCCAAGGGTAAAAAACAGGGGGAGTGGAAATGAAGGATAGAAAAAAGAGAGAATCTAGAAGGAGAGATGGAGATAGAGGTGGTGAGGAGGAGGGAGGAAGAGTGGCTGCAGATGAGAATCAGAATCAAATCCTCTGCATCAGCAGCGGCGTGTGGTTTTTCTGAACGTGCTGGTGTTGCGTGATGGGGCGGAAAACAGAATTTAGAGTGTAAAGGTAAAATAGAAAGAGAGAGAATGAGGGAGCATGACAAGGTGAAAGAGAGCGACAAGCTAAGTGAGTAAATAAAAGTGTTGCTGGCGTGCTGCTGCAAAGCAAACTGATGCACTTGTTTACAGCGACAAATACATGACCTTCATTCAATTACACCATATCACACTTGTCTGAAATCAATACAGATGGTGCGAATTAAGATGCAGGATGGAGTGATGAAGGTCGATTCAAGAAACAAACCGGTGGATCAGCTTTCTTACATATTTGGGTGAGATCTTATAAATGTGTGGATGAAATAAATAATATATAAAATGCAATAAATCTACTGGTAATCACAGAGCCTGCCTCTGTAAATGAAACATCCCATTTCTCTACTGCCTGCGCTTTGAACACGGTGAGCTCATGAATCTACAGGCAAAAGTGTGTGTGTGTGAGTGTGTTGTCTCAGTAGATGAACTGGAATCTGTGAAGGTGAAGAGGCTGTGAAAAAGAAAGTACAAGTGTGTGGGAGAGAGAGAGAGAGACGGCAAAGTTGGTTGAAAGGAGCTAATAGACGGTTTGCAGGGTTCTGTGGCCTGAAGGATCTGAAAAGAGACAAAGAGACAAAGAGACAAACATCGATCACAGACAGACGAGGGGAGGGAAGTGAAGAGGACTACTTCAACATTTACCTATACTGTATATTCATGGTTGCCATGGTAGTGTGCATATCTATGTGTACAAAATCAAGCTAATTTCTATTTTCTTCTTGTTTCAGTGTTTTATAATAAGAGGAGTGACTGCCGGCGCATTCACACTGTGCGATATTGCCACATGAAAAAGCTATTAATACAAACCAGAGGTGGCCATGGTTACGAGAAGGAAGAATCAGGTGGAGGAACGTGGAGGACATCAAGAATTTTGAAAGGAAGCGGAAGAAATGAAGAATTGAAGAACAAGTTTGTGACTCTCAGATTAAGATGAATCCCTTCTCTATATTTTCAGATGAACTTCTCCAGGAAATCACAGATATACGGTGGCAAGACAGAAACAAACAGATATACAGTGTCTGTATGCAGTCAGACAGGCACCTGGGACTTCTGGACAGGACTGGCCTCTGTTCCCTCAGGAGAAGCTGTGCAGGCTTTTACAGAGTCTGGCAAAACACTTTGCTGCCACAAGGGCATGTTCCCATGGAAACACAAGACAGCCACGAGCAGCAGCGAACGTCTTTACAACTAAACCACACAGACGCCTGCTCTAGTCTATTCACACTTGAAGAGAGGAAGAAAAAGGTGTAGAGCGAGACCTACAAAGGAGACGGACGGGTCAAGGTGAGAAGTCAGCGGGAGTTTCGTTTAAAAATGGGACATTTGGAGAGAGAAAAGTTAGTGTGCAAAAGATAATTCTCTCACCTGGAGGTCCTCTTGGTTCGTCCTGAAGTGGTCTTTCAGAATGGAGGTCCTCACTCCGTCCTCCCGCCTCGCCCCTTTGTCTCTCTTTGCGTCTGGGCTCCAGAAGTTGACACTGTTGGTGCCGGGGCCCGTCCTTCCCTCCCTTCCTCCGTCCAGTTCTCTCTTCAGCTGGTCATTCTCCCTCTGAAGCTCTTTCAGCTGAGCCTGGAGATCGAATGAGGCAAAGTCTCCTTGTTCAAATGAGTCCAGCACCTGCGAGTGTCTCCCGGGCTGCCTTCGGAGACTGGAAGTCCTGCCTGGAATGAGGGTTTGGTTGTGGTCTCCAAAGAGGTCGGATTGGTGAGACGTTCCATAAGAGGTGATGTTTGGGCTGCTCCCCATGCCCATAGAGCGACCGGTGTAGGAGGAGCGGCTGGTGCTCCTGCCCAGCGTCATGGTGCCTTTGGGGTACCCACCTGAGGGCTCCAAGGTGACCCGCTCACTGGGATACATGGTGCCTGAAGTGGCGTAAGCAGCACTGAGAGACTGGATGTTCTCCATGGAGAGGGTTTTACCCCTTGGGGCTGTCGCTGAACCAGGAGCTGCTCCCTTTTCTGCTGCTATGCCAGGTTTCGTCTTTGAAATTAGCCTCTGGCTTGACCCTTGACTCCCGCTAAATTTAGACCCTGATGCAGTGCCGCCCCCCGACACACAACCTGGCTCCAGCCCTGAGCGGCAGCCCGGTGTTGAGGTTGTGCCCTGTTTGACTTTGGTCTGCTGCTTGGGCGTTCTCGAAAACCGCAAATGAGTGGCGTTGGCATCGGTGTGGCCGCTGCTTTTTGATACAGCAGACAGCTTGCTCTGAGCAGGCTTGGCTCTGATGTTTAAAGGCATGGTTTATATGGCAAAAGACCACATTGGGCAGCAAATTGTTAAGGTAAAAAAGGTTTCAAGTCCCTTTGTGGAACCAGAAGGAGCAGTAAAGTTTAGACTAAAGGCCACCAACAGTTCATCCCTGATTGTTTAGGGCTTGAGGCAGAGTCTTAAGCGGTCCTATTGGAGGGAAATAGCAGCGACTGTGGGCTGCAGGACTCCCAGACACACAGGCCAGGTCAGTAATGGTGCAAGACATGATGAAATCTAGAAACACAAAGGCCAAACCGTCATCAAAAGCATCACAACTTGGTAGTAGCAATGTTCAAGCAAGGTTCACAATAAACATAAACTTAAAGAGTTTAATGTTAGCTTGTAGTTTTTTAATTTGTACAGTATTGTATTATCCTTTTAGGCATGTTTGAGTATGTTGGGCATGGACAAAAGCACAGTGTGTGCTGTGTCACCACTGTGGACAGGGAAAGAGCACACAGTGTGAGTGACCAGCTTGACCAGTTCAGCACCACGGACAGCACAAAATGTACTTGTCGTACCGCAACAAGTACATTACAAGTAATCAGTGGGAGAGAAAAAAACGGTGAAACTATGTGTTACTATGGCAACGGCAGACAACATCGTCACCTACACTCCCATGCACTCTGAGGCATTTGTTAGACTCATGGTGAGACTGGATCAGGGTTGCTGAGATCCGTCGCACAGAACAAAACACATACTTTCATTTATCACAGCACTATTTACTATGAAAAGAATAAAAACCAATACATTAAACAAATACTAACAAATATTCCACTCAAATCACCAGGGAAGCAAAGGGTGCACAATCATGTGCAAAGCAGAGACAAATCCAAATCGTAATCCCTCCTTTAATCCAAGAGGATTGGGTGTTGGGAGTCACTACGCCGGATACAAATGAGAGATTGGTTAAGTCTGCTTGTCAGTCATAACATGGCTGTCAATCCCTCATCCCTCATTGTTTTGAGACAATGAATTTATCCTATGTGTGTCATTATGGCACGTCATTCACATCCATCCATACCATACCATACCATAAAATGATGATTGTGTGTGAACCTTTTAAAACGATGACACTGCTCACATCATAACTTGCTATATACAACTGAAGCTTTGGCTGCAGTTATTATCAATTGCATTAAAGATGGAGGCACGTAAATCAGTGTAACCATGGGCGGTGTCGGTGGACATGCGCAAAGTTCAGCCAGCTGTGTGTCGTATACCACGAGCAGGAAACTCTAATCTGAGGTTTAATCTTACTGTCTGGTTAACCTGGCGGCTTCTTGCGGCTCAGTGAAGGACAAACCTTCCCTCACACCAGGCGCACAGCTCGTCTACTTACTTCTGAGTTGGTAGCCAGCTGTTGCAGAGTGTCGGACAGGACTGGAGTCGCCACCCCGATCACAGCGTAACGCGTCGACTTTCACATTTTCTCCAAATGAAAACACAGCTGGGATTACAACTCAGGACGCGGCTGAACTACGGTCGAAATCATCTTCCCGATTTTCACAGGGATAACGATGAGAACGGCCATTGTGTGTGTGATTACGCAGCCCTGGGAACAAACACCCGGTAACCACTACAACCACAGCTGGGAGGATTAGTTTTTTTCCATCATATGCACACGGCTACATGAGTTGGGGGCATGTACATTACATAAGAACTAAGCTGTCACGTTAACGGAGAACACACCGTGTCGTTTAGTTTGAATGGTGGTGCCGTGTGAAGCCACAGGTCCGGGTGCGTAAGGGGGACGTGTCTCTTACCGGATAGGCGCCTCTCCATCCCTGCGCAGCAGTTCCAGCGGTTCCCTGGCCGGCCTGGGCGCAGACTCCATCAGCTCATCCGTTCTGCTCTCCCATGACTTGTCCTGCCATCCGGCCCGCGTGGACGCGCGTCCCCAACCCCGCGTGCACGCGACGCAGCGTTATCAACTGTGATTGGATTCCCCCCTTAATGGAACACTCATTACCGTGAGCTCTAATGTCTAACACACGCTAATCTAAATGTGAAAAGTTTGAGTTAAACCAGTTGAATTATATCAAACTACACACCTCAGATTAAGGACGTAGTGTCATTATCTCGAGTCCATCTATTAAATTCCAAGAAACTCAATTTGGGAGCAAATTATTAGGAGGAAATTGGCGCGAAGCCGTTTGCTCCATGTGGTGAGGTCACGCTGACCTTTCTTGTGAACGTAACTAACGGATGATAATTTGGTTTCGTTCAGCGAGACAACAAAGCTTCTGAGCCTCAACACGACACACTCACGACAAGCTTTCTACAACACCACGCAGCTTTAATGAAGTTATTAAGTGTGTGTGTGTGACAAATATATGTATATATATATATATATATATGAGAGTCTATCCATTCTCTGAGTCCACGTGAACACAGCCCGGAAACTGCGTCACATTATTGACCTGGTCAATAATTATTATTATTGACCTGGTCAATAATGTGACCCCTACTAGGTATTAAAGCCAATACCTCCACCAAGGCCAACGGTCCTCCAGTCATGGCAATGACGGAATTTCACCAGTTATTGCCTAGAGTAAAACAAGTCAGTAAAATAAATGTGAAATTATATTAAAGATGCTACAGTTAAAAACTGTACACTGCAAAATAGTAAAACAAATAATATTAATAAAAAAAATAGTGTACAGTAATATCTTTTACATTTATATTAAATTTTTTTAAGATTAAATTGCAGCATTCTTTGAATTCCTGAGAAGTTAACAAGGGGATTTCCAGATCTTCTATTTTCATTCTTTCAAGGCACATTACTCATTGGCAATTTGAATAAACATAATGTGTCATTCCAATAAGGTTTCACTCTCAGTCAAGAGACATTTCCAGGTGGAGTTCTCAGATCGTGACACAGAAGCTGGGGCCTGTCATCTTCACCATGAATATTATTATAAACCTGCGGTATTTAGAAAGACTACAAATAATTTTGCCAATTCAAGTATACATGATTCCTCTCTTTCGGCCCTCATTGGCAACACAGCAGCCATTCATGTCTTTCTCTTTAAAATCATAGAACTGTCCCACATTTGAATGATCACAAATACATGAAGTCAAAGGTTTTTTTTAAGAGCGAGAATCCTTTTCATTTCCTCTTTGTGGAATAATGAAGAGAAGTGAAATATTCAAACTGGGGAAGGGGATGTTTCACATGCATGACTTCCTTGTAATAATATGAAATTGTGATACAGCAAAAGAAGACCGATTTTGAAATTTACATGAAACAGTTTATATATTTGAAATTCTAGTCAGAAATTAAAAGCATCAAATTGAAAATCAAATTGAGAAAATGTCTGCTGTATTTTACAAAGGGTCTGTCTGAGTTGTCAAAGGGGAGAAGGAAACATCACAGGAAACTTTCACTCATGTTGTTGTCATAGAGATTAAGGTTATCTGACGACAGCGCCATTCTCATGCTATTCCAGAAAAGAGGCTGGGCGTGTGGGTTCCTCGGCCAGGACAACACTGATTTTCTGCACAAGCGCTTCCTCAGTTGAAGGTATTTCAGTCTTGGAAACATCTCGTCCAACAAAACCAACACTGCTACATCCACCTGATGAGAGGAAATCAGAGACGTAGAAATAAGACACACACACAAAATGCAAAGGGATATTACAACGCAATTGATGTGACCAATACATTGATTTCACAAACCTTCTCATCCAGAAGCCTCTGCTGAACCATGAAGAACGCCTGGCGGATCACACCATTTACCGCTTCAGCCCCATTTGCTTTGCTTCCACCACCAGACAAGACAAACACTGTCTTCATGCTGCTGTAGACGGCATTGTGCAGATTCTCAATGCAGGACAGTCCAGGAATCCAGTCCCTTTCCTCCAAACAGAGACCAAACCTCCTGTAACCTGACGTCTCCAAGTGGACAGTTAACTCGTTGTAGACCCAATCCCTCACAGACTTGTTGTGTATATCAAACACCACAAATGCGTCATAGTGGTTGCTGGAATCAGTGCCAGGGAGCTGTGTGTAGCCCTTCTGTCCTGCCCAAAGCACCTGTATGCAGTACCACAGATTCCAGCCATAGAGGTGCTTCAGTAGGGGTAGAACTGTAGAGATCATTACCATAAAAACAGTGATTAAGAAAGCTAGGCTACCATACGTGTCCTGGCAGGAACGCTGGTCCATCAACAACACACTTCTACCCTGCAGGATTTCTGGAAATTCACAGTGAACATCTGTGGAGAGATAAGGTACTTCTACAGGTGTGGTACGCAAGAACTCCGCAAACCAAGATGTGTCGCAGTCACATCTAAAGGGATTGCCGTGCAGGGTGACTCTCTTAAGGGCGCTGCCGTTTCTAAATGGGGCGGGGAGAAATCTCTGACTCAGCTGTTTGATATGGTTGTGGTTGAGATACAGATAACGCAAAGATTGAAAGTTCTCGAAGAAAGTCATGGGAACAGAACCTATCCTGTTGTGGCTGAGGTCCAAAAGAGAGAGATTCATCCCAAATTGTATGGCCGCATATGGTAAATAGGTCAGGTGGTTGGACCTGAGGTCCAGGTGACACAGGTTGCTTAGCGCCGTGATGTTTTCCCACGGGAAATATTTAAGTCTGTTGTTGCTGATGCTGAGTGTCTTGATGCTTCTTGGGAGGCTACACAGCACATGTCGTGAGACAGACCTCAGTTCGTTCTCAGAGATGTCCAGGTAGATTAAATTTGAAAGGTTTTGGAAGAAATGGATGTAGTTGTTGTTGGAGGCCCACATGTAGTCCAGGTGATTTCCAGAAAAGTAAAGGTACTTCAAAGAGCTGCTGATCAACCTTTGATCTATTCGCATCCCGATTTTATTGTTTGCCAGACTGAGGACTTCTAAATTAGTCAGATGTTGGAGGAACTCAAACCGATGGCCCATTCCCTTCATTTCAAAGTGGAACTGATTGTTACTGAGGTCCAGCACCCTCAGGGTGGGTCTAAGCCCAATGAAAGCATCGCTATAATAAAGATCAATTCTATTGAATGCCATATTTAGGTAAACTAATTTTTTCATGGTTTCAAATGGCCCCTTCTTCAAAGACTGGCTCATGTAATTAGAGGAAAGGTCTAGACAAACACTATTTTCCATGCCTAAAAATAGATGTTTTGTAAGATAGAGAATGTCATTCTGAGAGAGGTCAACTGTCAATTTATGCTGGCAGAAATGATGTTTAAAGTCCCATATGGTTGGAATATGTACGACATCATCCTCTGACATTTCAGACAAATTTGATTGATCATGTTCCAGTTGATCACTTCTCGTGACCTCTCGATCAAAGAGCATTAAGGGTGGGGGAGGTGAACTGTTTGAATGTGAGTTCTGGTTCTGACATCGTTGTTGGGACACAGACTCAGCTGATGGACCAGAGCAGCACTGAAGGAAGGTGAGCATGTTTTGAGAGAGGTCAACTTTGATAAGTGAAGGTAACTGTTTCAGAACTGTCAAATTGCACCGATTAATGAAGTTCATTCTTAGCTCCAGAAACTGAAGATGTTTAAGTTTGGAGATAACTTTAAGGCTGTCCGTTGAAAGTGTGTGAAAAAAGTTTCCACTCAGGAGGAGATATTGTAGACCTGAAATATTGCCAAGATGTGGTGACAGGATGAGTTCTGGAAAGGTCTTGAGCGGCTCATAGTTATAGATAAGGCTGATCCATGTGAGGCCCTTCAGCTCGGTGAAAAAGGTTCCATTACGAATAGCGTACGTCAGGAGGTTGTCAGAGAGGTCCAATTTCTTTAATTTCCTCAAAGGTTGGAAAAGCCCATCTGGAAATGTGCGCAAAGAGTTCCCCCTCAAGCTCAGGAAGATAATGGAGCTGTTCTCGGCGTAGAAAGACTTTGGGTTTAACTGGAGGGGCCGGTCTTGGGGGCAAGGAAAGCAAGGCCTGGCAGCATGGTCACAACGCTGGCAATTCCACTCCAAATTTAAATCCCTGAGGACAGTGAGATTGGCAAATGCCCCTTCTGGGATCCCTGTGATAGTATTCTCTCTTAAATCCAGACTTTCAAGGGAAGGAGGCAGTCCTGGGGGGATTTCTGTCAAATTACTAAATCCTAAATCAAGATTTTTGAGCTTTGGAAGCTCTCTGAAAACACTCTTGTTGATGTAAAGTGACTGGTCACACGGGTTTACATAAAAGCAGTTCTTTTTGAGGAAGAGCGTCTCAAGGTGAGGAGTTTTTAAAGAGTTTGTTATACTGAAGATGTGATTAAATTGCAGATCCAGAACTCTCAGGCTTTCGGGTAACCAGGGTATAGAGGTTAGGCTGTTACCTGCCAAATGGAGAATTTGAAGCTTGTGAAGGCTCTTGAAGGCATGATGGTGGAGCTCCATTTTGCACGAGGATGGGCGCACCGGTACACAATTCCACATTATTTTAAGAGAATGTAGTTTTGGGACGCCCGAGAACAAATACTGGCCCACATTCTTTATCTTATTATAGCTTAAATCGATTGATATGACAGTCGTTGACTTGATGAGGGGAATATAACGGAGCCGTCTGTTACTGCAATCCACTGTGGTGGTATTGGCATCAGTGTCACAAGGTGAAAAGATGGGATTGATGGCTATCAGTAATGGAAGAAACTGAATAATTATGAGGATATTCAGCAACAGAGCCTGGGGGAAAAAAGGTGAGGTAGTCCAAGTCAGGATATTACATTCATTTGCTTAATATTAGATTTACTGCATTACCTCCCCACATTCCTACTGGGGCACAAGCTTTATTTTTCCTAGATGTTTCATCACAATCACGTTTTGCTCTCAAGGCACTGCAATAGTTGGTCCATAATGTTCCATGTCTATATAAGACGGCATAAACATACATATACAACATTTTCATAATTTTACAGCCAAGCACAGTATATGTCTAGTTAAAGACGAAACTTTTAATCGACTTACCATAGTTGCATTTGACAGCGGAGCCTGTGTAGAAGAGAATGTAAAGGTGTGTGCAGGGGCTTATAGCTGAACGATAACGCAGAAAGCAGATGTGAAAGCATGCGGTCATGCAAGCAGCAAAGTGATGCTAATTGTGACAAAAATGAAAGTAAAATGAAAAACACCCCCGGGAATGAGAACAAAAAGTTTCACAAAGCAAAATGGCAAAGATTGATTGATGGTTAGTTTATCATATATGGTCTAACTTAATTCTACCAGTTTCCTCATTATCCAAAAGGGTCAGAGGAGGGCAAGGGCTTTCATTTGAGGATTGAATTGAATATTCTCATTTATTCATGTTCCAAAGAAATATTATGGGGAATTAATACACATTTCTATTTCAACACTTGCCTTTAGTACCCATAGAGTATATTATCTGATACAATGGGCCAGTAAAAAAGAGCCCAAACTTACCTTGTACCATCATTTGAAGCACTCTTAACATAAATATCATGAAATCAAAAGGATTGCTGTTTTCCAGATAAGATAAGGCACTGCTTCTTTTATCGGTGAAAGAGACGTATGGAGAGACTAGGGGAAGAAATTAACAATGGCAACATCTACTACTCAAACTGAGGAAGTTGGGTAAAACTGCTTTTATTGAAGTATTGTATTAAAATATGGAACTTCACACTCAGTTGTAGTGCTTAAATGAAGGAAGAGGAACTACAGCCTGACAGTGTCGTGTTTCACTGGAGGGAACTTTCAATGCTTTGGCTTAGACCTTGTTATAGAAACAGAACAAAAAGAATATCCCTCACACACAGTCTCTTGCCATATTATGCTGGCAGCAACAGCAACAGCAGCCAACTTCACTGATACAAGTGTTGAACCATCCACAGAGCGATGTTCATAAAGCCATCTGACTCTGCGTCCACTTTGGAGAGGGAGTGGTTGTTCCCTGGATACCACAGCAACCTTAACAACAAATATGAGAGAATAAGTTAACAATTTCCCTCGGGATAAATAAAATTCAATCTAATCTTATCTTATCTTAACTCCAGCCTTGTTGTGTGGCGCCTAGCTCACATTAGGAGGAAAACTTCAAAGACGAGCTGCTTACCGGACTGGGACCTGATGCTCTTTCAGGGCTCTGTAGTATTCGATGCCTTGCTTGTTGGGCACACGCTTGTCATCTTCCCCCAAGGTAAGCAACACTGGAGTCTTCACCTGGGCGAAGGTTTAACCGGGGATTATCACTACTGTGCCTTAATACAATAATGATCACATGCACACACTAAAAGGGACATACAATGTGGAGACTCTACAGACCTGTTTGACGTGTTTGATGGGGGATATGCTCAACATCTTTTCCAAAACATCAGGGTCAGGTAGACAGCTTGTACTGTAGTCGAACCCAGCTTCTACCATGCACCTGCACAAATCACAAGTGAATCATCTACAGAGTCACTCAATGACTTTGGGGTGTTTCGTGCCCACATTGTAAACAACAGTGGGCGCCGAGTATGAGAATGTGCATGCCGCTTTACCAGTCTGGGATGTCTGTGCTGCCGAGCATTGAGGCAAGATTTACGACGGGATTGCGTGCCACACAGGCCTTGTAGAAGCCAGGGTACTGGCCAATCAGGTGACAGGCCAGGAAGCCACCATGGGAGCCCCCAGAGAGCGCCACCTTCTGTTCATCAAACTCACCGCCTTTCAAAACACTTTCCACTGCCAGCTGGTGGAGAGAACAAAACATCAGTGGTCCGGTGGGATAAGACTTAAAAAGACGGTGATAATAAGGAAATATAAAATTATGAGCATACAGAAACCCTCTCAATGACCTTACTGAAAACAAAAACAGAATAATGTCAACCATGTAATCAAAGATGTTATACTAAGGGAACTCATCACAGTGGACATCATAGGTAGCGTTCTTCAGTTTACTTTCATAGGTTTTTTTGGCAGTTCACTCCTTCTGCATACTGAAATGTACAGACACTATTCAAATATCAAAATGTTCTAAATATTCAGGACATTATTACTGTGACTTTTGGTTCATATCTTTAATATTTTCCTAAATATTCAACATTTTGTAAATTCGATTTCCAATCGATTCGATTTTTTATATACTTCAGACTTTAAACACTTTTCAGCTTTCCCCATGTGTGCATATTATGTTGTGTTAGACTGGAGGCAAGTTGAAGCTGATTGGCTGAGAGCCTTGGACTCCAAATTCGAATTTGAACTTCAAAAACATGTTCAGCTTCTAACTTAACTTCCACAAATGTGAGACTCAAACAGTACATACATAGACACGTAGGAATGGTTGTCCTATTTCAGAATTTTTTAAACTGCAACATGTAGTTTTTGCCCTTTCTGCCTTTAAGCTACAACTTGTCTTGACTTTTCCACATATGGCCCAAGGTTAAAAAGCTCCATTAATTCAACTTTAAGCTTCTTTATTTTTTAGCCATTAACTATCAAAATAAAGACATTCAAATTTCCTTCACGCCTTCATACTTTCAGGCCCTTCATACTTTCAGGCCCTTCATACTTTTTCATTAGGTAAAATTTTCAGCATTTGCAATCACAGTGCATTTTCTTCAGGAAATGCATTTCTAGTTTGCTTTGTTCTCACTTGAACATCTTTGACATCTTGGGTGCCCACATTGCCAGGTAGTGAAAGGATGTTGTCCTGGCCATAGCCAATAGAGCCACGATAGTTCACTGAGAAAGAACACAAAAAACACATTTTCCATTAATGAACAGACTCCCATTTTCAAAACGCACGACTGAAAAAGACAAATAAACCACGAGATGTTGTGCTTTATTCTTAAAATAAATTAAGAGAAACAGATATTAATTAATGATAACTGTAGACTGGAATGTGGAAAATGTGGACAATAAATATGAAGCAGACCTCACCAACCATTACTGAGTTATGAGTGGATGAACATTCTCTGACAAAATGCTACCTATACGAAAAGCCTGTGTGTGTTTCACAACAGATCTCACCGAGTAAGAGACCAAAACCCATTCTGCAGAGCACTGAGCAGGACAGAAGCCAGTCGGCTACAATCACTGAGTGAGGACCCCCTTGGAGAAAGACACAAAATGAGGATTAAAAGTTTTCACTACACTTAATCTGTGTTTTTGTATGTCAGGTCAAGAACCAAAAAAACAGTGCATGTTAAATAACATCATATGGATTTGATTTTGAGAATGTGATAAACTAAAACATGTATAACAAAGAGCAGCATCACCATAGAAACCACTGCAGCAGTGGCTTTGGATTTAACAAAGAAAAATCCCCATCACAGATTCAATCCTTAAAATAAGTTCATCACTGATCCGGAGGGTTAACCTTCTAATTTTTCAGAGCACAATTCGCAAACTAACAGTTTTCTAAAGAGTAGCAGGGCAACTAGCAAATGACTTCAGAACTATGTATCGTGATGAGAGAAACCAACCATGAGGAGTGACAATAAGAGGCAGTTTCACCCCATCCTTCACCTCCTTTGGTTTGATCAGCAAGGCTTCAAAATCAAGGCCAGCTGAAAGAAAGGAAAAGAAAATTCATTAGTCACACAACAACAGACAGTTTTTATCTGGCACAGCCAAAACCACATTGTGCTCAGCCAGGTTCTTTCAACCAGCTTCTGCACTTTGCATTTTTCTTTCAAGATCAAAACCATCAGTCACTTTCTCCTTTCGTCTGAGGCGTATGATAAAGAAGCTGTTCAGCCGTCACAAGGTCAGTGAGATGAGGCTGCGCGGCGTCCTGGCTGCGCTGTGGCCAAAAACAATTCTACTTACTGTGTCGATGTCTCTCTCTGTCGTGGCACTTTAATCTATTCAACACCATCTGTATGCATGTCTACATGGAATGTATATAAAGTGCATACCTGAAGTTGATCCCAATTTACATAAAATTAATGACACGGTTAATCTTTGTTTTGAGGCTATGTAAACAATGAACAAATACAGGATTTAATATTCGTACGGTATTGAGCGTTGTCTTGGTCTGGAGCAGGGGTGAAGGTCAAGATCTGCCAATCGATGTCCGGCAGCCTCCGAGACTCCTCCAGCGTCACCCAGACAATGTCCTCCTGAGAGTCACTGGCTGGAAGGAAGCCCACCCTCTGTATACAGGAAAGGACGATGCAACAGGTGGCAGTACAACACTGGTGCTTAAGTATCCAATACAAGAGTTCTTTAACATCTATATGGCTGCTACAGAAACAGCAGAATTTATATATCATACTATATCATGATATGTAATACTACGTTCTGTGAAAGGTTAACTCAAATTAGAGCCAGCTATCTTGAACTGCTGTCACATCTTAATCTAAAATCATCTACTAAAATAAAATGTTTGATCCTACCAGGCTTGGAGGGCAATTTGGAGAGGAGCATTTGACCACCATCAGATCTCTCTCTATGTCCAGCAGACACCAATTACCGACATCAGACTCTACGGGTACATAAGGAACACAATCAGCCCGATACTGACGGAGACACATCCAAGAACACTACAAACGTGTGTGTGAATAACACCAAGGCTGATAAATGTGACTCACTGGATGTCAGAGAGGTGACGCTTCCTGTGCTTGTGTGCACCATAAGTAGATCCTAGTAAAGATCATAACAAGTGATTCCCAGACAAGAATAAACAGATTCTCAATTTCAAAATGGAAAAAATACGAAATAGTAATGACGCTTTTCACAGGAATTGACTGTAACCTTGCGGCTGCGCTGTGGAGAAGCAATGATGATGCGCTGACTATCAGCTGACCAACACTGTGGAGACAACTGGGTGGAGTAGATACCAGTAAAGCCATCTGTAAAGACACACACACACACACACACACACACACACACACACACACACACACACTAAGAACTAAGAACCATACTGTATATACATGGGAAAATGGTGTATGCACATGATTAGCACAGTTTCCTTACCCTCTCTGGGTCTTTTAACGACATCTACCACCACTGAGGTCTTCTTAGTATACCAGTCATACTAGAAAAAAGGATAAATATGCATCAAAGATATCATCGAACAATCTTTATCCATCAGTGTATTTCAGCCTCGACACGTGTACACACATCTTTGCCCATAATACATAAAACCACAATCATCCCAGCTTTCTGTTTTAAATTACATTACAATGAACATGAGGCCTTATCCCGTCTTACCAAGCAGAGCCTGTTGCACTGCATGTGTGGTCCATAGACGGCACATTCCAGGTACACAATCCTACAGTGGTCTGGGCTGAGTCTGGGGGAAGACACGGCACTGGTGCCTGACGACAGTTGTTCTGAGGGACAAAACATGTTGACCACAGAACATGAATGATTGAAACTCAATTTTCACACATGGTCAATCATAAACCAACCATGAGTGTGAAAAGGATTCAATAGACTACTAGTGCAAAATGGTTGCCTTAGGTAAGAGAGTTCAATCATACATCCTGATTAAGATCAAGCTTTGTCATTGTTATGCTTGTGAATCACGGAAATATTTACTTACCACATTTACCACCAGTAAGATCCACGTAGAACAAAGAGGACCTAAAAGACAAAAGGGAAGCTGTAGAAATGGCAGCATTGATCCACAAATCTGACTGGACTGAGAGGTCAGATTTGATTGTGATTTATTTTATACCTCCTATTGGGGCAGTACTTGAGACCAAGTCTGAAAGGCTCATGGCACCAGCCTACAAACACCAAGCCTGTGTCACCTGGAGCCCAAAATGCCTGCAGGGTTTCAGAGTAAGAAGAAAAAAAAACTTAACAAGAGGGGACAAACTCTGTTGATGCATACATTTATTGAAAACAAATATGTTATTGCACAACATAAATACAAACTTAAACACCAACCTGTCCAGGTGAGATATTTTCCGGCACGCCCTCCAACACAGACACATTGTCACCCTCGATATCCAAAACACAGAGCACTGGAGAGTTCTTTCCAACTAGTGCCTCTCCCCAGTCCTCATAGTACACAAACTGCTCCCCCTGCAGGAACGGAATACCCAAACACAACAGCGTCAGCCAGGGAGGAATTTTATCCAAAGTCTAGCTAAAAATGAGGTATTGTGGTATCAAAGTCTTAATTGAATCTTAATCACTTTGGTTTCTTTCTTCTCCACTCTTATTGCCTCGTCCTCATCTCCAGTGGAAGACAACTCTGGTGACTCTGTCTGTAAACATTAGACAAAAAGTAACCAGTTATAACTGAAACAGCAAGAAATTACCCTTTTCTAATATTTTACATGTGCATATATGTTTTGTCTCCAAGCTACTGTCGCTGATTCTGACAGACCTGGAAGAAGGACTGAGACTTGGATCTCTTTCTCTCCGCCACGTACAGGAGGTGGGTCTCAGAATGGGACCACACCAGGCACCCAAACTGATCTAAAGTTAGAAAATACAACATAGTCAACACTTGAACTGGCAAATGTAAAGCCAAAAACATACATGCAAAAAGGCGATGTTTTCAGTGTAGATCATGACTCTCACCATCCTCATAGACTTTGCCGTGCTTCTTTAAGGCAGTTAGGTTGATGCTCTTCATCTTGATGTTCTTACTCCAGATCTGGAGGGTCACAGAGATCAGAGAAAGAGATAAAACAAAGAAGACGTGATAACAATAACAGAAAAGGAGACAATAGTCAGGGTGTGAGAGAGATGCTGATGGGCGCTCACCTCCAGATACTGTTTGTCGTCTCCTTTGACTGTGCACTCTCTGACAACGGCCTTCATTTGTCCTGTGGGCGAATCTTTACTTAGCAACCTGTTAAAAAAAAACACTCATCTTAAGTTTATTCATGGTTAGACTTAATGAACACTCCAAGTAAAATGACACAAAGTACACATACTCTCCCTTGATTTCAGTGCAGTTCCCTGAGGCACCTGAGTAGACGACTGATTGATCGTCATGGAATACAATATACTGTCGACAAAACTTGACAGTCTCATTTCTCTCCAGATCCTGCTGGCTCCACTCTGATGGAAAAAAAACCCAAAAACATTTTCAATTTCCTTACGTGTACCAACAGGAGCATAGTTGCGTTGTATATACACACACACACACTACACACACACACCTGTATAAACGTTGCTGTATTTGCCTCCATACTGAGAGGTGACAACAGGTCCCACGTCTGCTCTGCTCAGAGATGGGAAGAGGCTGAGTTCTCTGTAGAGTTTGGCAATTTCCTCTGGATTGGTCATCACCTGACAACAAGCAACAGAGGAACTCACAGCACGTCTCAGTGACAGAAATGGTCTGACCATGAACAATGTTCTATTCATTTCTAAACCAATAGAGCTTGCCAGCCCTGAGTGAATTTGCAGTAAACAGAGCTGTTCCCCGAAAATAAAACTAGTCGGTAACTTTCCGTGATTTCCGTCAAGTAAACATACTACGCCATGCAACTATGTAAATGCCAAAGCAACACGGCCGCCATGCTATATTGTTTCTTTCCGACGGCTTATGACCAAGAACTTCCTGCGTCAATTGACGGAAGCAAGGCTCCGTCTGCTAGCTTTATGGGAAAACTGCTAATTCAGTCTCGAGCAAAAACAGTGCTATTGAAAGTAAAACTATGCATTTTCAAAGCCTGTAGATTACGCCTTATTGTTGTAAGCAAACCATGAATACTTTAAAATTAAAATGTAGCAATTGTCATACCTGTGACTCCATATTAAGGACGATGTGTGTCGCTAGTATACAAATATCACCCAGACAGGGTGCACCAGCGCAAAGTTGACAGAAAAATAAAAGCAGTCACTTCCTGTAACAACATAACAAAAAGATAATTAAAAAAAAGATTGAATTTCAATAAGAATAAAAAAAACAAGAATTAACTACAAGTAAAAAAAGACACACTTGCATACAAATACACACTTGTTTGTTGGATTACCGTCCCCTACATATTATATATCACATTTGAAATTCGTATTTATACTTTTATTTTGTAGATAAGTTTTGCTTTGTAACACCCAACAGGAAGCAAGCAGACAATTGAATTAGCGATCTTATACCGCCCTCTAGCGTTGTAATCGAGAGACTGTCTCTGGTGTTCCGGCTATTTAATAATTATTGAAATTACTGTTTGTTTATTTGTTTACTGTATGGTGCTTATGAGTTACAAGAATGCTTATCTCTAAATAAAATATGATGCTACAGCAATTTGTGACGTGATTCAGTTTAATGTCTAAATGTTTGAATGACAGCTGGAGTAGGTGGGGTCACAAAGAGCCAAGATGGCTGACTTTGAGGAGCCGCTGTCAGAAGATGAGAAGGTTTGAACACTTTAATTCTTTTACTTGACACGTTTTCTTTATTTTGTAATGAGCTGTCACTGAAATGTGACCATTGGAGAAGATTGGCCAAACAGTGCCAGTTTTCGGTCATGCCACGAAATGTTAAACTTGTCTTCTTCTTTTTTTAGCTACAGTTAGCTTAGCCAATGCTAGTGTATGCTGGAAGCTGGCTAGCGGAATCAAACGATGATAGTCAAACCACAGGACGCTAGCATTTTAAACTTTATGATTGTCGTTGTACTTAATTATTGACTGGAATAACTCGGACGCCCCTCTACTCAATAATATACGGCAACGTCTGTGTTAACGTGCTGCAAGTACAGTGTGACTAACGCTGGGTTGTTTAATCTTCAGCTAACGTAAATGATAGTAGCTGACGTTACTTTGCATTGGATTTCTGGGTCAACGAGATTCAGTTGCAGCTCGAATCGTTGTTGGTCTCTCATGGCCTTGAGGGTGCCTAGTACGATTTATCTGGAGCCTGATAGTGACTGACACCCTCGCTTCATACCGGGAGGGGCTGACTCCTTACAGGCAAAGCTGAATATTATGGCTGGCAGACTCCCAATCCGCCTTATGTGGAAAGTCTGCTAAAGGAAAATAAAAGACATGTCCTGTGTTAGTCCAAGATACTCCAGACTAGACTGACTACTGTTTTTGTAGAATGTGTTTACTTATGCAGAGTAAATATTCAAAAGTAATCCTCATAGTTGTCGTTCATGTTCACTTTTAGTTAGTTGAGCCCTGGTTTAAGGAATTAAGTGTTCCAACTCCACTCTCCTGTATGCAGGAAATGTGAAAATGAGCCCCATCCTTACAAAGTTATCAATATGTTTTTGATATCAGCAATAAGTAAGAATCAGGATAAGATCATAACTGCACACGTCTATCTCTTTTCATATTATACTTGTCGTTTGAGTGTAGATTTGTTTATTAAAGGACCAAATGAGTAAAAGCATTTTAGTCTCTCTTTTCCACTGATGATATAAAAAATATAATAATTGAGTGTATTTGTTTGAATTCATTGTTATTTGCTCTTATAGGTCCGCATAGCAGCCAACTTTGTGACTCACGCCCCTCCGGGAGAGTTCAATGAAGTCTTCAATGGTAAGAAACCGCCGTGACTGACTGGCTGATCTTATATCCATGAGAAGAAAATATTGTGTTTTGACTCAGACATGACCCAAACAATGATTTCTTTTTGTCTTGCTAGATGTGCGGCTCCTTCTCAACAACGACAATCTCCTCAGGGAGGGGGCATCACAGTAAGTGACAGTTAACACTAAACTCCAAGATTCAGATAGTCAGCATTTACTCTGTTAAAGTATTGACTTGTACTGCTGTATCACACACCGTGTCACAGCTATTGATTTTATTTTTTTAAAGCTCAACAGAAATGTTAAAGCTGTTACTATGTCGCAAGTGTGTATCACTGGTGTCTCATCCTCATTCTGTTCACTCAGCTCCTTTGCTCAATACAACATGGATCAGTTTACTCCTGCCAAACTAGAAGGCTATGATGAGCCGGTATGTCCAAAGCTTTATTTTTCATATTTATTCATTTTTGCACAAGAAGTAGCTTCAGACTTTTCCCATTCCTGTCTTTATAGGTTCTGATCACAGAGCATGGCGACCTGGGTCAGGGACGTTTCCTGGACCCCCGCAACCGCATGTCGTTCCGCTTTGACCACCTAAGGAAAGAAGTGAGCGACGTGCAGCCGTATGAAGGCGAGATAGCCCTGAAAGGCTGGAGAGACGCCTGTGACGCTGCCCTCGGTGCCTACGTCAAAGAGCACTACCCCAGTGGAGTCAGCACAGTAAGACACATGAGAAGCATCCACATCTATTGTTAATTGAATCAAACGGCTTACTGTATCGTTGCACTTCCTACTGAACGGTGTAGACTACATTTTACACATCTCTGCATTACAGGTATATGGGAAATCGGTTGATGGTCAGCAAACGATCATCGCTTGCATTGAGGGACACCAATTTCAACCCAAAAATTTCTGGTACAGTCCCCCCTCCCTCACATTGTCAGAAACAATGAAAGTGCCTTGCTGCTGCTGCTGTTGCTTTCTGGGTGTAATGCAGGCATCTTCTTCATTCCAGGAATGGCCGCTGTAGGTCAGAATGGAAGCTAACCATTGGTCAGTCAACTGCTCAGGTGGTGGGAGTGTTGAAAATCCAGGTAAACTTAATTGAACAGTCTAAACAATAAGGGAGAACTAATTAAAAAAATTAACCAATGAAGTGTCTTTTTGAAGGTACACTACTATGAAGATGGAAATGTGCAGCTGGTCAGCCATAAAGAGATAGAAGAGTCAATACCAGTGACTGTGAGTGAACCAATTTACATTTGTACACATGCTTGCTGACAAACACAGCCCTCAGCATAAAAGTCAGTGTCTTCCATTGTGGCTTAACCATGTTGTTTGCATGCAGTATTATTAAACTGGTTGTGTCAGCTGTGCACCTCATACATCCCTGCCATTAGAATTAAAGGTCATTATGTGTTTTGAAACAGAATGAGAGCCAGACAGCCAAGGAATTTGTTGACATTATTGAGAATGCTGAAAATGATTACCAGGTAAGTTATTGTTCATCATCAAAATGTTATGTAGCTGAAAAGCCACACTTTGTTTAAGGTGCTTCTGTATAACACCCTAACTGTCTCCTATCACCTTTTCCCGTCAAGACCGCCATCAGCGAGAACTACCAGACCATGTCTGACACCACCTTCAAGGCCCTGCGCCGCCAGCTGCCTGTTACGCGTACCAAGATTGACTGGAATAAGATTCTAAGTTACAAGATTGGCAAGGAGATGCAGAATGCCTAGACGACAGCCAAGGGCTAACCAGGGAGAGACATGCACTCCACTGGGCCCACAAACCACCTGTACATGTGCAAGGACTTACCAAAGCAAAACTATACCAGTATGGGGCAAGAAATTAAGTACAAAAACATGCAAATATGTGAAGTTAAAGATTTGCAGACTATTAGGCACAAGTATTCATCTGTAAGGAACCTGTGGTGAGGGAGTTGATAGTGTTTGAAGAAGGCGATTACTTCTGGATGCGTGTGGCTACAGTTATGTTGATGTGCAGGGCTGTGCTCAGGACTGTAACATGTAAAAGGTGAAGCCTTCTCTGGCCTTCATCGTCAGACGTTACAACAAGATTGTGCTTTCCTTAGTTTAGTCCAACTCATGCAGTACTGTGGTCATGTTGAAGTAGACATGCAGGGACAGGAAGCAGAACCTTACAGGGCAGCTGATTACCACAATTGTTAAGCACACCATCAGATATCAGGGTTTGTTTTTACACAGGAAAACATTTTGTGGATAATTGTGAATACAGTTTGGTGCACACCTATGAAGGAATTTGTTCATGTTCATCTGTAAAATCCGAAGACTGACACTAAAAATGCCTTGCTGACATTTTAACAGGTCCTAAGCTTAAACGGTTCACCAATAAACTGACAGTATTTCCAGCTTTTAACTTGAAACAGTAGCATGATCCTTAGCATAGCTCTCTTTCTGCACTGTAGACCTGTATGTTCATAAGTGTCTGTTAGAGCTGAGGGAGTGTTTACTTGTTTTCTCTTGTGCTCAACCTGATGTATCCTCCCCTCCCTTCTCCCTTACAAGCTATGATGAAGTAATGATAAAGCACCGCTGCTTTTAAAAATGCAACATATTCTCCGCTCTTACTTTGGCAAACCCGCCTCCACTGCTGTACAACTTTTCCTTTGTGAAAGGAAAACACTCAAAACCAAGATTTATTTGCCAAAATCTCTTTCCTATGGTAAAGAAGTCCATACTACCGCTAACATATGCAAATCTCTATTTTAATATGCTGGGTTTTGTTGGAGTCATGGAATACTGCAAATCTGTAACCAACTGAGCACCAAGCAGATGCCATGTGGAAGGTGGATGCCAGATTAAATACGTTACATGGTTGTTAGTAGGCCGACTCCTCATCAGTTCTATGTTCTGTTCTATGTGCTGCGTTCAAAACCTTCTACAACTGTGTACCCCTTAAACACTAAAGACTGCTGCCCCATTCTGTTGTATAAATAAATGGATCGACCTTCTTGGCTACATTGCTGTCTTTCTTCAATACAGTCCCACACTGACACACTTTTAAGAGAAAGGTCTCGACACATTTAAAAGTTAAGGCATCTGTAATTTATTTAAAACAGTACAAGATGTTTAAGGTGTTAAGAAAATGCGTGTCTGGGAAAGCTAATGGAGTTTGTCTACGGTAGCAAGCAGTGATGTGCATATTGATTTTAAACTGGCTAGAATTTCACATCTTGATATCAAAGATGTCATTTAACATTATTGAAAACACATAAATAGTTAACATAACAGGAAAGTGAATCCGACAGTGTTGCAAAGGTGTAGACTAAACATAAAATAAGCTTCTTGATGGGTAGTGATGAAACATTTACAGTAGTAAGATGCAGGCCTGACCTCTGCTCGCAGAGGCCAAACCGGCTCCTGCACAAACCAAAACATGTGATCCCTCGTCTGGCGGGCGAACAAAAACAAATCAAACTTCCCTGAATAAAAAATTGAAATTGTAGACAAATCTTACAGTAATGTAGTGCAAATATGCATTCCCTTTTCAACAGAAGGTTCAGTGTATTCATGACAAATGTAGCAGAACAAATGGCACATATATAGAAAGATATTCATATATAGTGTATATGCGGTTTGTGTGTGTGTGTGTGTGTATCGCAGAAGTGTATCGGTCGTATGCTCTTTTCATGGACCCTCCATTGGGACTGCATAAGGAAAACATTTAAAAAGCAATCACTATCATAGAATAGTGTGGGCCACACCTACATCTGCTATATTCTACTTCCATCCGCTCTGCTCTCCTACTGACTATATGTTTGTTCTTAATTACATTTTCTTTACCAATTCCCACTGGAGTGCTATACTAATAAGTTTTTCTCTCGCTCCTTCAAATCAACAGGATTTGTACATGCTCTTTTACATCATATACACTTTCTCAACAACAAAGTCATAGGGTTGAAATGAATAACAATAGCAATAATAGAAACTCATACAGTACGAATAAAGACAGGAAAGTTAATTGAAGACATATTAAAGCCAATAAAATAATCCATAATATACTTAAAAATAATTCAAATAGCTCTTTTGTGATTGTTATTCTAGTAAAAGGAGTTTGGAAAATTTAACCCATAAATCATCAGTTTGAATCGCTTCATTCTATACTGTGTGCTATCAATGTGGTTTATGTGACAGTCTATGAATATTACAGTAACTGTTGATTTAGCACTGACGCCCTTATCAGTTGTCGTCTCAGCCTGGCTATTAGCTGCTGGAAGATAAAACCATGTCTGGCTCCTTGGCTCCCTCCTGCCCAGTGTTGCTATGCCCACAATTGCCTGTCAGCTCTGGAAAGACGCTGGCTCGAATAGAGTGACCGGGGGAACCGGGAGTTGGACTCATCCCAGCTGGCTTTTTAGGAGGGATTGGAGGAGGATGGACTCTATCTGACCGAGGGGTGAGGGGGGAGCGGATGCCTGGAGATAGTGGCCCAGAGGAGGGAGATCGCCCTCCAGGAGGCGATGCTGCCAGACTGCGGTAGTCTGTCCCAAAGGGAGAGCTGCTGATTGGTGCCAGCTTGACTCCAGCCTGCTGGCTGGTGAACCGGGACAACACCTGAGTGACAGTGTTGCGGGCCAGTTGCTTAGCTGTGCTGTTCTCTGGTGGGGGAGGAATCGAGCCAGTGGTTGGGGACAGGTCCCTGGGGGAGAGGGGACACGGGCCACTATGCTGTTGTTGCTCCAGCTCAGCCTGGGTCTGGAACTTGTGCCTCGCAGCATGGAATCGCTGGTTGACTCCGGCCTGGTAGGAGGACTGATGGAAGCCCGGACTGCCCAGGCGCTTTGCCAGCACAGGGGAGGAGATGGGGGAGGAGGAAAGGGAAGAAGAGGCTGTGCTGGAGGGAGAGTGGGGATGAGGGTAAGGATGAGGGTGGAGAGGGGAATGCAAAGCTGCTCCTCCTCCATTCTCTACCACCCCTCCATTCTCTGCTCCTTTCCCTTCCTGTGCTAATTCTGTGTCTTTGAGGGAATGAAGTCCATTTAACTTTGACAATGAAGTGAGTTTTGGAGTCACAGTAATCTTTCCATCTGGCTCAGTCTGAACAGAAGTGGAAACCACCTTCATCTTGGATGGTGACTGTTTCACCTCCGTCATAGCCTCCTTATCCTGTTCTTTCCCTCCTCCAATTGTGGTCAACCTCTTTTTGAGCTGCTCCACCTGTATCTCAAGCTCTCTACTTCTCTCCTCCTCTTTCCTGATCCTGGCTTTCATCTGCTCCCGTTCCGTGTCAAACTCCGCCAGTTGCTTCTCAGACCTTGCCTCTGAGTGGGCTGCCCTGTGCTTCTCCTCCTCCAAAACCCCTTGGAGCTTTTCCAGAGCGTTCCTTTCTTCCCCGAGCTTGGTGCGGAGCTCAGAGACCTTCTGGGCCTCTTCCAAAGCCTGGCTGCTGGCTCTCTGGAGCTCCAGAGTCAGAGATGAAGAGAGCTGCTGTTGCTGTGACCGTGACTCCTCTGCCTGATTTACCGCCTGTGCCCGTTCCTTGTCTATCCTTTGCATTGTTGCGCGCTCTACTTCCAGCTACAGAGAGAGGGAGACAGAGAGAGAGAGGGAGAACAAGAGAGAGAGAGCGAGGGGGAGGGAGAGAGAGGGAGGCTTTTTATGTCAGTTTCTTGAATTGACCACAAGGCGGCGAAAGAGCTCAGGTTTCAGCTTTTGATGTAATAGTGGCTGAGCAGTTTTCCTCATTAGAATTTAAGAAATTCCCGATATAAAATATTCAGACAATATCCAATACAACTACAAAGTCTTTATATGATTGTTATATAATTTAATTGGCAGCACAAGTTAAACCCATTATGTGAATTATGTGGAAACGGTTTCTGCCGCTTTCACATTTTGGCTGTCAGTCTCTGTTTCTCTGCCAGATTTTGTTATAACCCTTGTACTTTCTAATAAAAGAAAGGTGTGTGTGTGTGTGTGTGTGTGTGTGTGTGTGTGTGTGTGTGTGTGTGTGTGTGTGTGTGACAGTGGTGTATGTTTCAGTTGACAGGAAGCAGTTGGGCACTCTATTTTGACTTGAGCACAAATACATTTGCTTGCAAAGCATGTTTATGGAAAGTCCAGCCTGCCATTAGGTCACTGTACAGTGACTTTGCTGCTAAAATGCTTTGATGAGTAATAGAAGGAAGTGGGAGGTGATGAAACACAACCGAGTGTGTGTCATTAGTGTATGAAAAAACAACAGAGGCAGGAAAGCCTGAGGAAGACTGGGAGACACTCAGGAAACCTTTCTTACATAAGGTCCTTGTGTGAAGTTTGTGTAGCCCCTGACTGTGTACGTGTGTGTGTGTGTGTGTGTGTGTGTGTGTGTGTGTGTGTGTCGGGGTGTGTGTGTGTGTGTGTGTGTGTACACTCTGACCTTGCATTGGACATGGCTATTCATTATCTCAGGCTTTCCTGTGCCCATGAAGCGGCATGGCTGCAGGTCAGAAAAACAATGGCCTCTTCCTCCACAGCTTCCTATGGAACGGCCCTGTGTTTGTGCATGTGTGACTGTGACTCTGTGTGTGTGTGTGTGTGTGTGTGTGTGTGTGTGTGTGTGTGTGTGTGTGTGTGTGTGTGTGTGTGTGTGTGTGTGTGTGTGTGTCTGTACTTTAACAGGCCAAGCCCTCTCCACCCTACCGAGTGAAACAATGGCGCTCTGCCGATTCTCCTCTGCTCTGTTGCCAGGTTGTTAAATCACAGCGATGAGTTTGTTGAAGGAGACAGTACAGACGAGACAAGTTGTAAACACAACTGTGCGAGTGGAGTTACAACGGCATGTTTTTGTGTCTTCAGCACCATTTTTTTACAACGCATTCACATTTCTTACACTCTCTTTTTCATGCTTGTACACACACCTGTTGAAGCAGTTTTTCTCTTTCTGTCTGCAGCATGAAGATGGCGTCGTCGTCGTGTGCATATTCCTGTGCCCGTCGTCGCTTATCCTCCTCCAGATCAGCGATCATCTGCGGAACATCCAGAGAGAATGAAGCCACCGGAAGAAGCGGAAAAATTTGAAATAGTTCTCTAACTTACATTGAAGTTTACTTTGACTTTTCCTACGACAGGGTCCCTGCACCATCCTGTATTATTCGACGTTGTGAAACTAATCCCCCATCTAATCAGCTTCCATAGCAGAACCCTGATGCTGCTTTTCATTAAATTGTTTTTCAATCTCATTATCTCTGTGGGGTTCACTGCTAAAGGCTCCTATAAACTCCCAGACCTTCAATGCTGCTGTGATAAAGGCTCATATCACCTCTCTAAACCCTGGGTGTGCAAGTGCAAGCCTCAATGTAAGACAAAGACACTGGCTGCGTACTTGGAACGGTACACACACAAAACTGAAATGCAGATGGGGTAAGTGTGTGTATGTTTGTGTGTCTGTGTGTTTCTTGTGCAGTACCGTCTATTGATAACACTTGACTGTGTGTGTGTGCCTCTCACCCTCCTGTGTCTGCTCTCTGCAGCAGCCAACTGTCCCATCATCCTCTCCTGCATCTTCTTGCAGTGCGCCATGACCAACTTGAGCACAGCCAGAGGGTTTGGACCGAGCCCGCGACCCTGCTGGTGTGTGTGGGCGTGGGTGTGTGTTTGTTGGCGCTCCTCAGCCTCACTGTCCCGCTGGAGGGCCAGGAATGGATCGCTGAGGTCATACTGGCCGTAGCGCTCCTGTATGAAGGCGTCCCGGTGCTGAGCCTAATAAAACACACACACACACACACACACACACACACACACACACACACACACACACACACACACACACACACACACACACACACACACACACACACACACACACACACACACACACACACACACACACACACACACACACACACACACACACACACACACACACACCACTTTAGAGGGCATTCATTTAAGATACATAAATCCAGTGCTATGAAAAGCAGCACAGTTACGAGTGTACAGAGACACAGTTCAACCCATTATGACAAGATAAGAAGTAAGTCATCATCATCAAACATAGACACATAGGAAATGTGTGTGTGTGTGTGTGTGTGTGTGCAGGAAATCTGTGCGGTGTTATTGTTAGTGGGAGTATTAGCAGATGGTCTTTCCCCTCCGCCCAAACACAAAGAGGTGAGGCACGGCCGTCCATCCCCCACCAGGGGCAGATGTTAACTCATCCCTGGGGAAGCAACAGGGGGTGAGGGACCTGGCCGCAAAATCACACACATGGCGGCGCCTCCGTGGCCTCGCTCTGGGCTGAGGGTGCGTCACCAGGAGGTCTCATTAGTAACATGGAGGAATTTGGGGTCAGCTGACAGTGGCGCTGATGTAAACACATGCCAAACGGCTCCGTCCACGTGCTGCGGGGACGTTCCTCATCGTCACACTCAGGGTCCCCTGGCCCCCTCGTCTGTCTGTCTCCCCCCTGCCCAAACACGCATGGCACCGCATTCCTCTGCGTGTGCATCATCATTTCTCTCTCTTTCGCTCTCTCCCTCTCCTCTGTCTCCCTGTCAAACTTTTCTCTCACCCACACTCAGAAGCAAATACACACACACACACACACACACACACACACACACACACACACACACACACACACACACACACACACACACACACACACACACACACACACACACACACACACACACACACACACACAGACCCTGAGGGCACCAGTGAGGAGGCTGTATTTGAGGCCTTTTCTCAGGCTGAACAAAGAATGTGACCCTCGGTGAAGAGATTACAGGACTCGCACAAAGACACTGTCTCAATGCCTCCAGTCTCGTGCATTGTCTCTACGTCTCACCCGGTAGGCTTCAGTGTGTGAGAATGAGTCCAAGTTTGTGTGGAATATATAAAATCTGAATGGCTTGAGTGTATCTGTGTGAGTGTGTACAAGAAATAGTGGCTGCGTGCTAGTATTCTTCATCTTCAGCTCCCTCTGTGTGTGTGTGTGTGTGTGTGTGTGTGTGTGTGTGTGTGTGTGTGTGTGTGTGTGTGTGTGTGTGTGTGTGTGTGTGTGTGTGTGTGTGTGTGTGCCAGTCTCAGCCTCAGGCCTGGTCTCTCATGGTTTTCTGGGGTTAGTTTGGATCATAATGACAGAGTGTGCTTTCCTTTATGAGAGAGCACAACTAGAAGCTCCTCTCTGCTATAAAACTCTCCTCCTCTGTCCAAGTACTGATGACAAATTACTTACAAGAGGATGCAGCCATGTAGAGAAATGAAAAGTATTTTCATGTCGTGAGTTTACACTGATATCCACTGGAGCATATTTGGTAAATAAGCCGATAAGAAAAAGCAGATGCAAAGACAGATAATTGCTTCCTTCAACAGTCCGGATCCTTTGGCTGGTTCCTTGCAGCTGTGCTGAGGTGTGAAAGACAACCTGATGCTTTTCACCTGGAAAAAGTCTCTGTAAATCAGTTACCTGCGGCCCTGAGGCACAATCCTGCTCTTGTGTGAGCTGAAAAGAGCCAGAGTCTTGTTTCCTTAGTGAGCCTCTGTAATGACGGTCACACAACGTACTCAGCAGCTGGCATGGACGACGTTACTGCTCTGAATGGCTTTCAGTGCACAACTCCTATTATGAGAGCACAGATGAGGCCTCAATCTCACACCTGAATCTGACTTTTTGAGAGAGAAAAAAACTCATATAATCATAACTAGGACGAGCGTGTGTGTGTGTGTGTTGGCCTGAGTGTGTGCACCATGCTGCACTAGGTTCTTAGTGGAACCCAGCTGTCTCCGTGGTAACATTTGTCTAGAGGCCAGTTTCACAAGGGGTTTATAGGAAAAATATTCATCCCTGATTAATCAATCTGCTCCTGAGCGGAACAATTACCACCTGTCGCTCACTGATAGACATGTTAAAATGAACAATGACATTCAAAGTGTCAAAATAACATGATATCTGAATATGTGGTCCAAGTATTTGTGAAGACAAAAATTAAAGTTAATGCATATGAAGTACAAGAAAGAGACGGTGTCAAACTGGCACTGTCCACTGGCAGTCACGTCAGATTTAACAGATTTAGACAAAGTGCTTTGTGGGATCAGCTGACAGAGATTAATGTGAAATGAACATCTGCCACTTAAAAGTCTGTGATCAATCAATTAAAATGTGTGTTTTGTTGCACACTTGCTAACGATCGAGTCCTCAAGACCACTTCAATTGCATTAAGAGAAGCTCTGCCTCCCTCTCACTGCATTACCAGATGGAATAACAACGCCGTCTCACAGCCTGCTCGCCTTCGCCTGGATACGCGATGCTACAAATTGAGTTTGGTGCGCCAGTTCACTTTCCCTGGGCTGCTGCTGCTGCTGCTGGGAGCGGTAATGACTAGCTAGCCAGCCAGCCCAGGATAACATAATCATTAGCTACCCAAAACTATGGCAGCATGACAGAGCCTGCAGCAGAGTCGTATGTTGCGGGTTCAACGCTGAGAAACCCAGCGTACCTTCTTTAGCTCCTGACATCACATCAGTCCAGACCCAAAATGAAACTTCATCTGTCATTTTAGGTTGTGAACTGAGCACAGTAGTAGAGTAGCTGGCAAACTGTGGCCCCGGACACCTTATATAGGCCTCATTACCACCTTAAATAGTCTCTAAGACATAGTAAGTAATAATTAAATAGCGTATAGTATGGACAGTGTCACATACTAACTAGTCTATATGAGGACTACACTGTACTGCCATTACATGAAATAGAAATATTCTGGAGAGGTTTTGCAACATTTTACACACTTATCCTGAAAATACACCAGACTGAAATAATAACTTTGTATCACTGTGAATATTTGGACCTTTGAACAGGAGGATTCATCTTATATTCTTGGGAGTGTATGTGTGTGAGAGAGAGAGAGAGAGAAAGAGGAGCGAATGCTTTCTGAAGTGTAAACTAAGGTGTGTATTTAAGGCTTGAACCGTATCCTCCACACCTCCCACCCACATACTAACCACAGATGCCACTGAGATAACAGGGAAGACGCCAAACAAAGCCTCACGCCACTTTATGGGGCACGCAGCGAGACTACTCCAGAGTAATATTTAACTGGCCCCACATGTTATCGTCTTTGGTTAGTAATGAAATATGGATACAGGCGCTCTCCCCTTTGGTGAGAAGCACAACCAATCAGGTGGAACAAGGAAGCATCGCTGCGCCTCTTCAAATATTAAACCATCAGCGCAATTGAAACTCATTAGTTTCACTGATAAGTTATGCCCATGTTGTTTTAGGTCGGCTTGACCTTCTCAACCCACCATTTTGATTTGTAACAACAAGTTTGGTAAATGTAGAGTGAGTAGAATAGAGTGGAGTTTCACTATTTCAGGGCGTCTTAAAGGAAATATGACACCAATAAGTATCTAACTATCACAGATGCAGTGTTGCATTGGAAGTCGCTTTGGATAACAGCGTCTGTTAAATGACCGTAATGTAATGTTGCTGAGAAGGATTGTTTTTGTATCATATTGAGGTGCAAGTATTTGAGTATTTATGGTCATGGAGCTTTCCTCTCTCAAGCCTCTCGAGTTAGGCTGGTTTAATAGTCCATTACTGACATCACAGATCCTTTGTGCATACTAGAGCTTATTTTCATGGGCACCCTCTATATATGCTTTTTTTTGGACATTTTTAAATAGCTTTTTCCTCTCTGCAAGTCCCAATTTGGCCTTGACGACAAGCCCAAATTGGGCAATAGTGCCTGTATCGGAACACACAATCTTATCTGAGCTGTAAGTCCAGCCAGAGAGACTCTATTGTTTGAGGAGTTCAGAAATCATGTCAGCTTATAAAAATAGACAAAGCGTTTTAGGATTACAGGATATGACATCATACAAAAGACTAAACAAGCCCAGCAGATCATTACCATGTTGTCAACCACACAAACCTGACGGCCTGGATTGACATATGCAATTAAAAACATTTGTGTGTTCAGTTGAATGCATTCACTTAGAAATGGTCTCCAAAACAGTGGAACAATAAAGTCGGCATTCATAGCGTAGCTCTAAGGTGTAGCAGTCAAGACAATTATCCTTTCATTCGCTGGCATTCCACCAAACAACACAAAGCTGAGAGGCAAGTCTGTTTAAGAATCTATGCCAGGTAGGAAGAACATAAACAATCTTACGTAGACAATCAACTCAAAGTTACAACATGAAACTCTTATAGGAATGCAGGATGTGTTTCAAGTGTCAGGTTCTCGGGAATGTTCCCTCTGGTGATATTGCCTCTGTGTGTCCTTAGTGATGAGAACCGAAAACAGCGCGATCAAAAAGCTGTGCAGACATGTCCCGCAAGTGACGCAATCTTTTAAATGAGCCAACGCTGGTCTAGTTTCATGTTTTCAGGGGATTTGGGTGAAAACAGAATGAGAATGAATAAAGCAGCGTGGAGTAATCAGCCGTCCCGAGTGCAGCTGGGAAGAGGAAATATTTGAAAGAGTGGAGAGGATTTGCGCGATTTAAACCTCTTGTCACTTTCTCAGTAATCCTCTTGTGCAAGTAAACGCTGCCGGAAAACACGGAGTCGGACGAGTGTTGCATTGTTACAGAACTTCAGCTTGAGGAGAAACAACTTCATGCTGTAGCCGTTGCAGTATGTGGCATATCAAAGTCATCAGAATCAGTGTATCAGACTTCCTGTGTTGCATATTGAGACTTGGTTGTGGACACTTTAGCCTGCTATCGCCCCTCTGATACTGCTGTCCAAAGCCAGATGTCTCCACACAGACGGCCTTAATAGAGACAAATCAGTCAAAAATGGCACTCCGGCCCTCAGCGGGAACAAAGGAAGTCAGTGATTTGGGGTTACAACTCTGTACATCCTCTCCACAATAAACACCGCAGCCACTAACTGGCCCAGCAGAGACCACCAGTGTGCCTGTGTGTGTGTGTGAGTGAGTGAGTGGGCTGATAGGGCATGTGTCATGGTCAAACAGAGATGCGGCTGTGTGTGTGTGTACCTCTTTATGTGCATGTACAGTGTGTGTAAGTGGAGCTCATGGAGGCTAGAAGCCATTATGTGAGGGGGAAAAATGGGAAATGATGGGAGGGGAAGAACATTACAGCTAGAGACATCAAGAGGATGTGTGCATGTGTCCTTCAGGGACGAGTGAAAATGTCTTGAGGTGAGTTTTGGGTCAAACCCTGCATGGCGTCAGATCTGGGCCACAGCCAGTTGAGCTCCATGTGGTTAGAACTGTTTCCCCTCAGGCCCTGACAATGGAATTCTCTCAAGATAACAGCCTCACTTGCCTGCTACATAAACTTGACTAAACGCTGCTGTCCCAATGCTGTCCACGTCCATTAACTCAGCTACGAAAGCAAAAGGGATTCACTTCCACATCTACCTCCGCCTGGAGCGGCCTCGTAGCCACGCAGGGAGCAGCTGCTGTGAGGCCACGGGGCATGGAGGAGAGCCAATCACACTGGGCTCAACCAACACAACACTCATTCAGTTGTATACACATGAAACCAACTGCACGCACTAGAGAAAGGAACACCTGTGCAGCCCGTCGCCGTTTCAACAATCAAGCACAACACATCTGCTGATTCCTATCTGGGACGTTGCTTACAGTTGGCACCAAAATGAGTCTTCACTGATTCACGTGAGGTTTTGAGGCACGTCACTAGCAAACCACTGTTTAGCTTCTAACAATCCTCTGGTTGAGGGAAAATAATGTCTTGTGTCTTGTCTTGTGCCTATGCCTGTTTAGCAGCAACTCCCCAGATCAAAGGTTTAAAGTGAGCTCACTGGGGTGATTAAATATGCAAAGCATTTAACAGTCAAATCAGGTCAACAGAAGAAGCAAACTTTGACCAAAGACTAGTCTGTCGAGTGCCAATGTTGACGTTCTTTTCTGAATAGGCCCGAGAAGCCACAATGGCAGCTGAGCCTTTGTCTTTAGTCGCTGTGCTTCCTCATTTTCCTGTTTATTCATCTCCACCCATGTTAGTGAGTGACATTCTTTTTAGGTTGTAGGTATCCAAGAATGTCTCCAGAGACAGAGGGCAGAAGAGTGTGGTCTCACAGGGGTAAGAGGGTCGCTATAAATGCATGTCAGATGCATGACAAAAGGAGGAATGCGTTTCAGTCTATGTGAAGTATCCTGCAAAGTGCATTACACACTCAGCTGAGGATTTGTGTGATGTCGGGGGTGGCGGGCAAACTCACCCTGAGGGCATGTATGACCACATCCTGCGCCTCCAACTCGCCCTCCAAGATACTGAGGAGAGTCAGCAGCTCTGCTCTGCTCAGAGCCTCCACATTCATCGTCTCCTCCTACAGAAGAAGAGAAAGAAAGGGAGAACACAAAGGGAAGAAAAGTCACAGTGGTTAACAGTGGTTGTAGATGTGATTGCTATTAAATATGAAACAAGCAGCGACACGTCACGTTCAGTCGTCTTACCAAGTCGAGTGATTAAACACTTATTTTTATGAAAGCGTGGAGCAGCAGTTAGTGGAAGCAATTGAGGGGCACAGAGCAGTAAGATTTTCAGAGCAGCTATTAGATGGCAGAGCTGCCCAGGGATCCCTCACAGGGTTGTGTTCAGGCTTATAAACAGGAAGTCATTAGCATATTTGAATGTTAAGTTACTGAGAGACCGAGGACAGTTGCCGTCTGTATTCAGTCCTGACTGTCCACCGTGAAAAAAAATCTTATGGCTCCCAAACACACACACATACACACACAAACTTATCCTCTCTCCATCAGCTGCATCCTGTGATTCACAAGCCTCACTAAAGCCTGGTCCAGACTAGTCATAGGAGCCAGACAAAACACACCTCACACAGTTGACATCATCCTTAGAATTAGTGGAAAGAAACACACACATCGCGACCTCACAGAGTTGATTTCATCTTTTGAATTAGAGGTGAGCCGCTGTGGGATTTAGATGATGACGGTTTAACAGTAGAGCTTTATTTCAAGCTGCACAGACAGATAATTGAGTTTGTCTATTGCATCTTCTTCTGCTTACAACATGTAGAATCTACATGTAATGTTTATGTAAGAAGGGTATGCAGCAGGTTTAACCAGCTGTGCTTATTTCCTCGTCCAGTGGGTGTGATCTCAAACTAGTCTCCTCTTCACAGAAGGCTGGAATCTAAATCTGTCCGACTCAGTTCATTCTGTGGCTCGCTGCACTTTCACAGCACAACAACAGAGCCTGAATCAATAGCTTGCAGTGACTAACTCCGCATCTATTGGTTTGCAGAGGGTATCCAGGCCTGCCCCCACACAGTACCGGAGAGGTGGCTGCAAAGTGTAACTTAAACTCTCCTCCATTCTGTGTCACCCACTATCTGAAAATGACTTTCGCTGGAATATCATTCCAACATTCCTGGAATGCCCACCCCATGGAAATCGTCACTCAAGAGCAAATCCTCGAATCCCACTCTGTGGGCTGCCTGGTTTCAAGTGGCAGTGTGTGTTTTTAGCCGCTCCCACTGCTGGATAACTGGTCGATATATCCAATATTTTAAATTAACACTGCTGTGTGTTAGAAAATACACCCAATCCCCCTGGGTTATGCAAATATGTGTCCATTCAAGCAGTCTGCAGCTTTCTACTCATTTTTTCCGTCTCCTCTCTTTGCACAGCAAACAAAGCTCGTGTTAAGATCCACTCGTCCCCACACAGAAACCAGTAAATGAGTGCACAGTGTGTCCAGCGTGTTGGGTACATTGCCCGGTGTGTTCAAGGCAGTGAGGGACTATAGCTGCGGCTCTGGATCAGCGGGATCCACCTGCCGTCCTGCGCCTTTGTCTGACACAAGGGCCGGTCAGTATTTCCTCTCCTGATAGCATCTGGTGCTATAAATATTACACAAGTCACATAAACTTCGCATTAGCAGTTGTCTATAAAGATTGGCCCCTACACAAAATGACAAATCAATATTGCATCAATACAAGTGAATATCCTCTAGCCTGGAAATGAACTCAACAGAGGAGTCCTGCCAACCGAGCGTCAACATAATTCTTTGCAATAATATCCGGCGTTAAATGAAGCCATATTTAACAGGTGAAGTTCACCGACACCCAAAACAAACCAAGCCCCACACAGCAAATATGAGATGGGTGAGACCTGATTTGAGCGTTTTCTTTCTCATTTTAAACCGTCGAACAAACGCAAGGTGACGTCAATCACGTTTCTATCTCCGCAGCTTACCGTGTGAACGTACCTTCATGCGCTCTTTAGTGACTGCATTGAATTTGGGAGAATCCAGAAATGTGGTTTCCACAACAGCATGAATGGACGCGGAGCACTATCACGGGCGCTCCTGCTCTGAGCCGAGGGGGAACAACAGCCGCTCAATGACGAGCCGAAGGACCAATCAGCGCGGCGCATTGTAGCGATCTGACCAATGGCTGGTCGCTGTGACATTTAGTGGGCGTTGAAAGTTTGGCTCCCAGTGTTTGTGGGGCAAACCTCTTTGTTTGGGACGTCCAGCGTGAGTCAGACGCCGTTGGGTGTATTTAGTGTTCATATTGTATATTTAGTATGGCGACACGGTATATGAGTGTGTTTGTGTTTCGATTTGACATGTTGAAATTTGACAGTCCAGCCGCGCCATCAGTTGATACTTTATGAATTAGAATTCCGCTTTACCATTATTGGTGTCAGTTTCCTTTAAAATACCCTGCAAACTGACAATGTTGTTTGTTAAATATCTTTTTTTAGAAATTGGGATTGTGCGGTTTTACGTTGGGTTTGGACTCCCCCTAACGGCCAAAAGACAGTATCACACCTGGTCTGTGTTGGACAGACAGGTGGAAATGCAGCTCTGTCGTGTCTGAGCTTGTGTAAGTGAGGCTGTGAGAGTGCAGCTGGGGACCAAAACTGGCTTTGCAAGATTCCAGCTTGTTCCCACACTTGTGATATGTGTGTCTTTGTGTGTGTTACCCGATTTGTACCTCTGTAAAGCACTGTGGGACCTTGTCTAATGCCATAGTGTGAACATTCCCAATTGTGTACTTTATTAATTTTTTAAATCTAACAGTGACCAAACCTACCAATATTTGTACATTGAATGTTGCCTAAATAATGAATATAAGGCTTCACGCTCAAGCTAATGCATAGATTTTGAATTGGTGTATATCTTGGTGTATTGCGTGTACTGTGTCAGAGCTTGTGCTGATGCAAGATCAAGTATCTATACTTAATCTACAGTAGACAATTTGTTACACACCTGACCTAGAACACAATCCATAACATTTCTGGCTAAGGAGTGGATCGTCCTGATGCAGCAGAGAAGAACACGATGGTGTGACTCACCCATGTTGCCCAACAAAAAAAGTAGGCCAGTTATTGTACAGCGTGTAGGCCTGTCAGTGTCAATGCTCTCTTTTGTTTCTGTGGTACCACCTACTATGGGTGGTGTTGTTGAAGCATAAGAATAGACACCTGATATGCAGTGTTTGACTAAAGCTTGGCCAGAATCCAATCCTTTGTCAAATAGCTACAAGATGGAATTGTCCCCTACTTAGAACATCGCCAGAGGTTCTCACAGCAGTACTCACAATGCATCAGGATATAAACTGCTTTCAGTGTATCTATATTACAATATGAAGACACATTTCTCAGAGTTGGAGAATCCATTTAATTACTTAAACATGACTTATCAGCTGTCTGATTCACCATGTACCAGTGGTGGCTGTTCTTTCAGTTAAATGTTATTTTCTAATCATTACCATGGTAGCTAGGCTTGCACCAGGCAGGTCTTCAAAACACTTGATTGCACAAAGTTGCTCCTTAGCCCATGTAATCCCAAACAAAACAGATAACCAAAGCAGGAGCAAATTATATTATATTGAGCATATTTGAAATAGATTCAATACATCTTCAGGAGGGATGTAACCTCATGGTCTTCAGAGTTATTGTCAGCATGCTTATCCTTAAAACTCATTATATTGTACAGGAATGGTACGTATATCAATACTTATATATAAAAATGTACATCTGATTACGATCATACTGTAATCTGACAAACACACATGCAACATTTTTCATGTTAAACTTGATGCACTCGATAGGGTAGTGTACATTTTCTGATGACAAGGGACAAAAACTACAACTACTGTTTAAAAGTTGAAAATGTCCAAAGACAGAAGTTGATTTTGAGTGTGTTATACTAAAGAATATGTATAGGATAAAACAAATAATAGGGCTGAAGGAGGCAAGGATATATATGTCACGTCCTATGTGGACTAATCTCATTGTTAGAATGATGTTTAGTACTTGGTCTCTAATATTCAAACACATTCCAGCAGCTGTAATTAAAATTGATCAAAAAGCCACGAGAATTCCACTGATGTGAAGCACTGTTAGAATTGCCAATTTACACAAAGCAGAATTAGCAAACTGTAGATGCTCTGGGCTCCAGCTTCAGTTTGATGGGAGTCTTTGGTATCATAAAACCACCAGTGCCAAGCTCCAGTGGAACCTAAGAAAACAGAAATGAATGAGAAATAAGTACAACCAAAGCTCACATCTACCCTCGCCCAACCACACATTAGGACATCCTACTGTTCTGAAAGCACAAATTAAAATGTTCTCTCACCACTGTCTCCTCGCAGGTGACAAAGCTGAAGTTCTGAAGGATCTCCACCAAAGCCAACTTCATCATCACAAGAGCAAACCGCATGCCAATACAGTTCCTTGGCCCTGCTCCAAAGGGTAGGTATGTGTAAGGATCTATATTGTCCTTGTTCTCTTTGCTGAACCTGAAAACAGAAACAGGACATATGTCTTAGGCTGGTCAAGCAGACGAATGACCTTCAGCCATCATGGATTCAGTATAGTACCTCTCAGGTTTGAAGGTGTCTGGTTCAGGCCACAAGGCGGCGTCACGATGGAGCGTGTAAATTGGGACCATCACGGTGGTTCCCTTAGGAATGGTCACACCGCTCACTTCCACAGAAGTCTTCGCCATTCTCTCAAGACGAAGCGCAATAGGGTAAAGCCTTGCTGATTCATTTAGGACCATGTCCAAGTATTCCATCCGCATCAAGGCATCGTAGCCAGGCCGAGCCTTGGAGACGTACACACATCATTCATTTTTCAGTTGCTAGCTCACTAATAGAGACGGCAGGGTGTAGTTATAGTTAATACTCAAGTGACCTTGTCTGGAAAGGTTTTGTCTATTTCATCTTGCAAAGCCTTTTGGACATGATGGTGGGTTGCCAGGTTGTAGGCTAGAAAGCACAATGAGCTGCTACTGGTTTCATAGCCTGCAAAGATGAATATCATGGCCTGGGACAGGATCTCAGGATCAGTCAGCCCTGGAAAGCAAATCAAAAGCTAAACAATTTACAAAAGTTTTAGCTCAACAACAAGACCAAGACACAATTATCTTACCTTTTTCAAATGCTACCAGGAATAATGATTAGGACAGGGCTTTGCCATTATTTTAAACGTTATTGCATATTATTATTATACTGAATAAGGGAAATAAAATTATTTCCCTTAAGCTGTGACCAAACTATGCAATTTAGTCTATAGATCTGTTGGCTTCTTTCTCTACCTTTGCTTGCGTCTTCGTCTTTGGCGTCCTCTGAGACCTGAGAGTCCACCATCAACTGCATGAAGTCCACTCGTTTCTGAATGAGACCACACACACACACACACACACACACACACACACACACACACACACACACACACACACACACACACACACACACACGTGTTTAGAACCAGACAACCACTCAGAAAATGAAACGTCCCAAATTGGGAACAAGTCAAGCAGCATCAAAGGCGCTGCTGGAATTACCTCATGTTCATTCTTATGCCGGTCTGCTTTGATCTGCTTCAGAAAGGTATAGAAGAAATCTACCACATCTCTGGGGAAGATCGACACATCCATCTTGTCAAAGATGCCACCCAGGAATGGAAACAGAACTGAATTGGATGAGAATGAAATAGATAGATAGATAGGTTATTTTAGGACAGACAGGACGCAAAGGATGTTCTGATTACAACTCAATCTTTGACATACCAGTGAGCACCAGCAGGGGATCCATGAAATCGAACTTGACCATTTTTTTGATGTTTTTGACAAAAGGATCATTAGGACGATTGATGGAATCGACATCCACACTGAAAGCAGTGCTTGTTACAACATCCATACTGTAAGGTCCAAATACCCTGCAAGAAAATAAAAATAAACTATGTCTTTCTGCTTTTATCATGAGTACTTATTATTAGTATTAGTATTATTAATATACTACAATCACACAGAACAACATTACGCACTCTTTAACCTCTACGGCTTCATCTGCATCTGCTTTCTTTTGAAGAATATTCACCAGGTTGTTTGAGTGCTGCAACATAATTCCATACATCTGCCCAAACAAACAATGACATTGTTTAGTAATTCACAATGGCCTCCACACACAACAGAGCAGAACTGTTTCTGTGTAAACATTTATAGTTCTTGTGAAAAGCAGAAGTCATAAATACTGCGACATTCATAGTGTGACTCAACCCCCACTTCTTTATTTCTTTACACTTTCTTGTCAACTTATTACACAGATGGGAGATGCACATGGATAAATAATGTAACAAATGTTGCTCTTATGTGCTCCTTAAACCTCTTTGAGTCGTCCACTGGTGAAAGATGGAGAGAGCACACTGCGAATCCTCCTCCACTCATCGTCTTCCACTACTGACACTGCATCGCGCAGGGGTCCATTTAGGCCAAAATCCTGAAACACACAGAGAGAGAGAGAGAGAGAGAGATACAGGCAGAATCAAGTCTTAATATTGTATTACTGAATTGCTATTAAGATGCTAATGAGGAAAATGCTCTCTTTACCCTTCTGTTGGTGAAGATGGAGTAACACTCCTTCACTAGGACTGTTTTGATCATGGCGGGGTCCATTACAGCCAGTACAGGCTGCCTGCCATCATACAACCTTGTGAAGGAATCATTTACAATCACTTACAGTAACTTAAGCACTTAGAGACATTTACAGTATGACGTTTCCCTCTTTCATTCCAACTCACACACACTCACCCCCAAACTTTGCCGTATTTCTCGTAGCATTTTGTGTCAAACACGTGAATGCCCTGAGGAGATCAAGTGAGAGACGAGTGAAGAGGACATTGAAGCTCTGACCTCCAGCAGCAAAGCAGCCACTGTAGTGTAGTGGACAATGGAGGATTCTCACCTGTTTGTACTCCAAAAATGTCCCAATAAAGGGCCACGGTTTTGGTCCTTGGATACCTATTTTCTTGAAAAATCCATAGGGAGCATATCCATACCTGGAGACAACAAGCAGAAGTGAGAAAACAACAGCACCAAACGCTTTGTTTTTATTTGTTTTACCTCTACTTAAGTCAAAATGTCTGTTGTGTTGCTGATAACATATAACATAACTTATTATCTTTCTCACAATAAGTATATAAAAAACACAGAGGACTTGAATTCAGTGTCGACATTGTCATGAACATGGATGCACTATTTGTATATGATCATGTTTTGATTGACATGTTGCAGCCAACAAAGTTGTGTCAACGTTGGTTCACTGCGCAGTCCGTCTCTCTCTGTAACTCACAGAACATGTGAACTTCTCTGCTGTATTTTTCGCTTGGTGCTACTTCTGTTAAAGATGACAGTGATATGTGTCAGTAAACTGTTTTCATTTAGGGGGAAATGGAGACTTCGACGACAAAAACACTCGGTCGTTGTTGACCTCCTCTGTGTTTCCGGGAAACAAGTTGGTCAAGAGAAAGCACCGAATTTGAGGTGAAATTAAGTCGAGTTATTTATTTATTTTAGTTTTTTACTTCATGTGTTATCAGAAAAGGTAACTATTCTGAATAGGAATACTTCCTACACCCGCTTCTAGAAAACACGTTCGTAAACAGGCTTATTTGTTATTTACGCCCTTTCAACCAGCTCGGTGTCGCATGGAGGCGTATTATCTTGCAGAAAACAAAGAGATCATACATACGCCAAGATGAGGGAAATCACAATCGCTATTAGAGTCCAGGTTTCGATGGAAAAGTTGGGGAGGAAATACATGGCTGTGTTCTCCTGGACCAGCACCTAACCCACAAACAGCCGAGACCCACCTAGAGGCTTTTAAGCAACAGGCAGCAGAGAGGCGGTCCAACCCCGGGGGACAACGACCAGTTATGTAAGCGCATATCACCGCATTCAAAACTCCTAAGTCCAGCACTAATAAACCAACTTTGTGGTTGGGTTCCAAGGCATATCGCTATTTGTAAAATAAATTAACTTTAACCTTTCTCTCTCCCTGAAACCACTTATCTATTCCCAAGTATCACACGCAATTTAACTGATCATTCTACTTCTCCTTTTTCAGGTGGAGGAGTTGATATGGCGAGGGTTGATGTTTTTAATACCCCCAAACCAAAGTTTTTAAAGGAGAAACTCTGCTTAGAAAGTTTTGTACAAAATTCCTCCATGGTGTCAGGCCTATTTTTGTGAACTTTCTCAGTTTAGATGAAAAAACAAATACGCAACACGGACAGATGCACTCTCAAAAGAGTTTAAGAATATCCTTATTCAATATAGCCCTGATAAAATTGCAGGTTTTTGTGATGTGCCTTTCATGTCCCTGCAGAACTCAATTTTGTGTATAAACTGTATCATGAAATTTCAAATATTGTATATAATGCCTCTGCCAGAGAAGCAGCACCAAAGCACAATGCTGTCATTTGCTGCTCCACGGCTGTCGAGCTCTTGTCAAAATCACCCCATTATATGTTTTCTATACAGCCAAACATCTATTTCTCACCAGATCACAGGATGTGCTCCTTTACATAAGGCTATGTAGGAAATTCACCAGGCCTCAATGTACTTATATATTTCTCAAGGATCACCTTTGGTCAGGGCACCTTTCCCCTGCTGCTTAGCCATGTGCGTTTATTTGATCTTGGCAAAGTTCAGGTGTTGTTGAGAGCAGTAGCTCAGTGGGTAGAGCTTCCAGTTGGGAACCGGAGGGTCGCCGGTTCGAGTCCCTGCCGAGGTGCCCCTGAGCAAGGCACTGAACCCTCAATTGCTCCCCCCTCTGCGAAGGGTGGTAATGTAATGTAAGTCGCTTTGGATAAAAGCGTCTGCCAAATGCTCGTAATGTAATGTAATGTAATGAGCACGTCTGATGCAACCCTTCTTGCTACTTTTCAAAATAAGTTCCCATATGGTCTTTAAGCCTCCTGCAGGCCACGACTGAGCCGGTAGCAATCAAGAAAACAGGTCACCCCCCCAGATCTTCAGGGTCAATCAAAAGGACTTTTATTGATGGCGGATGTATGTTAATTACCCCTGAACGTGAGTAAGAATGGAGTCCCATAATAAACAGGTGTTTACAGTGAAAGTACGGGAAAGGTCCAAGACCATATCTCACAACTTCAGGTTATACATCACAACAAATTAAGAAAAACTGTAAAATCTGGGTAATCTGAGTAAAATGTGAGTATTCAAGAACACGGAAGGACAAACTGACCTGTGAAAGATCAGCAAGTAAAGAGAGTTAAAATGTCGAATCTGCCCCTGTGTTTTGCCTTACCCATGACCCACATGGCAACTCAACACATGCGTGCTTCATAAAAGCTTACTCATACCTTGTATGCGTTATCTACCTATAATTGACTTTAATCTCAAACATGACTTATCTGCAGTCTGATTCACCATGTACCAATGGTGACTGTTCTTTCAGTTCAATGTATTTTTCTAATCATTACCATGGTAGGTAGACTTGGACCAGGGAGGTCTTCAGGAGCAAATTATATTATATTGAGCAAATCTGAAATAGATCCAACATATCTCCAGGAGTCGTTTTTATCGTTAAAACTCATAATATTGTACAGGAATCGTTTGAATAGTAATACTAATATATACAAATGTACATCTGATTACAACCATACTGCAGTCTGACAAACACACATGCGACATATGTCATGTTAAACTTGTCTCTTTATTATCAATTCCCTTTAAACAGAAACATATGAATGAATATGAATACAAAACTATAAAGGCATCATATTGTAATATCCCTTACTGATAGTGTGCTTGATACACTCAATAGGGTAGTGTACATTCTCTGTTGACAAGGGACATAAACTTCTACTACGGTTTAAAAGTTGAAGATGTCCAAAGACAGAAGTTGATTTTGAGTGTGTTATACTATAGAATTTGTATAGAATAAAGAAGAAAAAGGTAGGAAGGAGGCAAGGATATATATGTCACGTCATATGTAGACTAATCACATTGTTAGAATGATGTTTATTACTTGCTCTCTAATATTCAAACACATTCCAGCAGCTGTAATTAAAATTGACCACAAAGCCACGAGAATTCCACTGATGTGAAGCACTGTTAGAATCGCCAATTTCCACAAAGCAGAATCAGCAAGCTGGAGATGCTCTGGGCTCCAGCTTCAGTTTGATGGGAGTCTTTGGTGTCATAAAACCAAGATCGGACACCTCCAGCGGAATCTAAGAAAACGAGAAATGAGAAAGAAGTACAACCAAAGCTCACATCCACCCTCGCCCAACCACAACTTAGGACATCCTATTGTTCTGAGAGCACAAATTAAAATGTTCTCTCACCACTGTGTCTTTGCAGGTGACAAAGCTGAAGTTCTGAAGGATCTCCACCAAAGCCAACTTCATCATCACAAGAGCAAACCGCATGCCAATACAGTTCCTTGGCCCTGCTCCAAAGGGTAGGTATGTGTAAGGATCTATATTGTCCTTGTTCTCTTTGCTGAACCTGAAAACAGAAACAGGACATATGTCTTAGGCTGGTCAAGCAGACGAATGACCTTCAGCCATCATGGATTCAGTATAGTACCTCTCAGGTTTGAAGGCTTCTGGTTCAGGCCACAAGGCGGCGTCATGATGGAGCGTGTAAATTGGGACCATCACAGTGGTTCCCTTAGGAATGGTCACACCGTTCACTTCCACAGAAGTCTTCGCCACTCTCTCGACACGGGAAATAATAGGGTAAAGCCTTGCTGATTCATTTAGGACCATTTCCAAGTATTCCATCCGCATCAGGGCATCGTAGCCAGGCCGAGCCTTGGAGACGTATACACATCATGCATTTTTCAGTTGCTAGCTCACTAATACCATAGGCAGCAGGTGTAGTAATAGTTAATACTCAAGTAACCTTGTGTGGGAAAGTTTTGTCTATTTCTTCTTGCAAAGCCTCTTGGACATGAGGGTTGGTTGCCAGGTTGTAGGCTACAAAGCACAATGAGCTGCTACTGGTTTCATAGCCTGCAAAGATGAATAGCATGGCCTGCGACAAAATCTCAGGGTCAGTCAGCCCTGGAAAGCAAATCAAAAGCAAAAACAATTTACAAACATTTCCATTTACAACATTTTCCTCATTGAGATCTAGTAAGGACTAGCAATCAAGACACAATTATTTCACCTTATTCAAATGCCACCAGGAATAATGCAAGGTACCATTGTACCAGTGCAAGTTTTCCATTATTTGAAACATTATTAATTATTAATAATAATACATTATATATTCATTATTATTATTATTATTATTATTATTATTATTATTATTATTATTATTATTATTATTATTATAATATAATGCAATTTAGTCTCTAGAGCTTCTGGCTTCTTTCTCTACCTTTGCTGGCGTCTTCGTCTTTGGCGTCCTCTGAGACCTGAGATTCCACCATCAACTGCATGAAGTCCACTCGTCTCTGAATGAGATCACAGCCACACACACACACACAAGTGTGTTCAGAACCACACAATTACTCAAAATATGAAATGTCCCAAATGGTGACAAGTCAAGCAGCATCAAAGGCGCTGCTGGAATTACTTTATGTTCATTCTTATGCCGGTCTGCTTTGATCTGCTTCAGAAAGGTATAGAAGAAATCTATCACATCCCTGGAAATCAGCGACACATCCATCTTGTCCAAGATGCCGCGCATGAATGGCAACAGAACTGAATTGGATGAGAATGAAATAGATAGAAATGGTTATTTTAGGACAGACAAGGCACAAAGGATGATCTGATAACAACTCAATCTTTGACATACCGGTGAACACAAGCAGGGGATCCATGAAATCGAACTTGACCATTTTCTTTACATTTGTAATAAAAGGATCAGTAGGATGATTGATGGAATCGACATCCACACTGAAAGCAGTGCTTGCTACAACATCCATACTGTAAGGTCCAAATACCCTGCAAGAAAATAAAAATAAACTATGTCTTTCTGCTTTTATCATGAGTACTTATTATTAGTTCTTTATCAATATACTCTCATCACACAGAACAACATTACGCACTCTTTAACCTCTATGACTTCATCTGCATCTGCTTTCTTCTGAAGCATATTCACCAGGTTGTTTGAGTGCTGCAACATAATTCCATACATCTGCCCAAACAAACAATGACATTGTTTAGTAATTCACAATGGCCTCCACACACAACAGAGCAGAACTGTTTCTGTGTAAACATTTATAGTTCTTGTGAAAAGCAGAAGTCATAAATACTGCAACATTCATAGTGTGACTCAACCCCCACTTGTTAAATTCATTACACTTTCTTGTCAACTTATTACACAGATGGGAGATGCACATGGATAAATAATGTAACAAATGTTGCTCTTATGTGCTCCTTCAACCTCTTTGAGTCGTCCACTGGTGAAAGAAGGAGAGAGCACACTGCGAATCCTCCTCCACTTATCGTCTTCCACTACTGACACTGCATCGCGCAGGGGTCCATTTAGGCCAAAATCCTGAAACACAGAGAGAGAGAGAGAGAGAGAGATACAGGCAGAATCAAGTCTTAATATTGTATTACTGAATTGCTATTAAGATGCTAATGAGGAAAATGCTCTCTTTACCCTTCTGTTGGTGAAGATGGAGTAACACTCCTTCACTAGGACTGTTTTGATCATGGCGGGGTCCATTACAGCCAGTACAGGCTGCCTGCCATCATACAACCTTGTGAAGGAATCATTTACAATCACTAACAGTAACTTAAGCACTTAGAGACATTTACAGTATGACGTTTCTCTCTTACATTCCAACTCACACACACTCACCCCCAAACTTTGCCGTATTTCTCGTAGCATTTTGTGTCAAACACGTGAATGCCCTGAGGAGATCAAGTGAGAGACGAGTGAAGAGGACATTGAAGCTCTGACCTCCAGCAGCAAAGCAGCCACTGTAGTGTAGTTAACACTATGACAATGGAGGATTCTCACCTGTTTGTACTCCAAAAATGTCCCAATAAAGGGCCACGGTTTTGGTCCTTGGATACCTATTTTCTGGAAAAATCCATAGGGAGCATATCCATACCTGGAGACAACAAGCAGAAGTGAGAAAGCAACAGCACCAAAAGGTTTGTTTTTATTTGTTTTCCCTTTTCTTCAGTTAGTCAGAATGTCTGTTGTGTTACTTATCTTTCTCACAATCAGTATATGAAAAACACACACTGGAATTCTGTGTCGACTTTGTCATGTACATTGATGCGTTTTTTGTATATCTTCATGTTTTGCAGCCAACAAAGTTGTGTCAACATTGCTTCACTGCGCAGTCCGCCTCTCTCTGTAACTCACAAAACACGTGAACTATTTGCTTGGTGCTACTTCTGTGTTTCCAGGAAACAAGTTGTTCAAGAGAAAGCACCGAATTTGAGTCGAGTTATTTAGTTAATTAAGTTGTTGTTGTTGTTGTTGTTGTTGTTGTTGTTGTTGTTGTTGTTGTTTCTAACTTAAGGTGTTAAAAGAATAAAAGGAAACTGTTCTGAATAGAAACACTTACTACACCCGCTACTAGAAAACACGTTAGTATTTGTAAACAGACTTATTTGTTATTGCTGCCTTAAACCAGCTCGGTGTCGCATGGAGGTGCATTATCTTGCAGAAAACAAAGAGATCATACATACGCCAAGATGAGGGAAATCACAATCGCTATTAAAGTCCAGGTTTCGATGGAGAAGTTGGGGAGGAAATTCATGGCTGCGTTCTCCTAGACCAGCACCTAACCTGCGGGCAGTTGACCCACCTAGAGGCTTTATGCAACAGGCAGCAGAGAGGCGGTCCAACCCCGGGAGACAACGACCGGTTAGAGATGATAAGATAAAGCATGCTTTATCCTGATTCAAATGGCTGTGCAACAATTGCAGTACAGTGGAGATTGAAAAGATTCACCTTTAGTGAATAAAACGTGCAACACATGCAAAACTAACTAAAAACAGTTCATACAATAAGGTCATGTAATGAGAATATTTACACCTTAACTTGTGCAGCAGAAACATTTGGTATACAGTATATGATATTCTCTTTATATCATATATGGAAGCGCATATCACCAAGTCCGGCACTAATAAAGTTCTTGGTGGCTGGATCCCAAAGTGTATTGTTATCAGTAAAATAAATGACCTTTAACCTTTCTCTTTTCCTGAAAGTATCCATTCCCAAGTATGACTTGCACATTGGCTGAATATTCTTCTTCTTTTCTCAATGTATTTGTATTTGATTTAGAATTGTACGTGTACGTAATACATCTATATTTCTTTAGGGTCACTTTTAGTCAGGTCACCTTTCCCCTGCCGCTTAGTGATGTGCATTTATTTGATCTTGGTAAAGGTCAGGTGGTGTTGAGTCTAATGCCTTCCTTGTTGCTACTTTTCAATAATAAGGTCCCATATGGTCCCCAAATGACTTTCACTGATGGCAGATGTATGCTTATTACCTCTGAACGTGAGTTAGGATGGTAACTCTGAAAATGGTGAGGGCCCAGGTTTTCACAACAACTTCACAGTGAAGGTAGGGGAAAGGTCCAACACAATATGTCACAATTTCAGGTTATCCATCACAACAAATAAAGAACTGAGTAAAATGTGAATATTCAAGAACATAGAAGGACATTCTCACCTTTGAAAGATCAGTAAGTAGAGTAAAGAGAGTTAAAATGTTGAATCTGCCTTTGTGTTTTGCTTTACCCATGACCCACATAGCAGCTCACGACATGCATGCTTCATAAACGCTTACTCATACCTTTTGTGCTTTATCATCCTGTTATTGACTACTCTTATCAAGGCTCCATTGCTGTTGAGCATTGGCGTGTGTGTTGCTTTTTCTTGGTCAAAGGGAACTGAAAGGCCTGACGTAACAGTAGCATGTGATTCTCTATTGTAACCAGAGTTCACCACTGCACTGTTTATCATTACCCTCTATTTTATACAGCTATATTGTTCACTAACGTTTTTGAAAATACAAATAGTAGACTGTGGACCAGAGCCTAATTTTGAGTGTTGTGCTTAGATTGAACAATAAAAACCGCCCATCCAGACAAATAAACACTATATGAGCATATAAAACATTTCAACTATATACAGCTGAAAAGAAACAAGGTGAGCAGTTAAGATAATTAAAATGGTTAAAGTAGAAGTAAACATGATGGATGTGCTTAAGATAATTGTAGAGGATTTCAGAGGATGTGATTTGTTTCACTTCCTTCTCATGGTCAGTCCACCAACTGAAGACACAATACACACCCTTTAAGCATGTCGTTTGGAGTTCATGTGGAAGTGATGCATTTCTGTTTAAAAGCCACAATTACAATTAAATAATGTATTCAATAATGTGTGTGACTGCGTGTCATCGCCTTAGAGAGCCTCTTTTTCGCTATCCCTGTCATCCCAATGAATGCATCGGAGTGTCCACGTGTGTATTTCTGTGCACGTGCTCGCAGTTTTGCAATTGCCTCTCTGCCCGCAGCGCTACAAACGAGTGGCGGCGGTAATCCTGTTGCTCTATTTGGTTCAGATCGATCTTGTGAGATGAGGTTGGAAGCAGTAGGGGGGTAAAGGCCACTGAGACAGAGACAATATGGAGGAAGAGGCCAGAAAAAACAAAAACTAAACTGATCATCCTTATGAGTCATGCTAGGGAATTTTTATTGTTTCTACATTTCTGACAGTTCCTGCTCCTGGATAGTGGAGGCTGTGCAGCATTTGGGTAGTTTTAGTTGTTATTCTGATGGGAGGGGTTCTAGGGATGTGACGCAGCAGCTTGATGGCCCCGGTATCCTCCAGATGTTGCCTGGGAGTTGTTAATTGATCTTCTAATGAAGTACTGGGCTGCTCTTGTCATCCGCGATTGACATTGGAAGGGACGCCTGCCGATCAGACCCCAGACCAGACGTGCAGACATCAGAATCTCTCTCTCTCTCTCTCTCTCTCTCTCTCTCTCTCTCTCTCTCTCTCTCTCTCTCTCTCTCTCTCTCTCTCATACACACACTCACACATACTAATACACAGTAAACATAACTCACAGCATCCATTAAATTCAAAACACCACCTTCGGCTCTTTTTTTTGAGAGCCTGTCCTGTTGTCTGATAAAACAGTTTTAATCTGACAGCAGCATTCCATTTTTCTTCACACACTCATACACGCATACACGCACACACACAAGCACACGCACACGCACACGCACACGCACACGCACACGCACACGCACACACACACACACACACACACACACACACACACACACACACACGCACACATTGATTACAGAGCTGTCAGGAGAATCCCAAAGTTAATTGCGCCCTTGTGCTGCCGACTGTTACCACCCTGTCTTGCATGGTATTTTTTGGCAGAAAGCCTGATAGATGTCGCCTTTTCCAAATCACAGTGCGTGTGCGTTGGTGTGTGTGTTTTCCCTCTCTTTTTGTGCATGTGCAAGTCAGTAGATGGTGAGTCATGCTGGAGAGAGGTGGGTGTCAGACATTGAGTGGAATCCGAAACCTGAACGATCCTGATAGTTTCAAGGGGAAAGCAAAGTTATTATGACGCACCATCTCTAATTAAAGCCTGCTGAATGTCCTGCTCTCTGTTTTAAAGACGGGCTGAGTTAAGCATCTATTCACACCATCTCCATTCTTTCTGTCCAGATAAGACTTTTCTTGTAGTTATGAAGCGTCGATTCTTCACCAAAGCAAGATATTTACCTGCCAGCAGGGGGCAGCACAGGGTAACATTTGTGATAGTCACCTTAGGTAGCAGGGAGCTACTGGGAGTTACTGGTAGATGAGACATTTCCAAAACAATCTCTTTACTAAAAAAGGTCACAGAATACGGTGCTATATTAATTTCACAATACATCCAAAAGATCTGTCACATGCTCGCTCGGATGAAATGACATGATGAGCCATCCGTGCTCCTCACATTTCAGCAGCATAGACTCTCCATGCGCCACCTCACAGTGGGCTGCTGCACCTTTTGCCCATTAGTTTCAGTCCCCCGAACAAACAGTCTGGGCACACGATCCCTCCCCCCACCCCGCTGGTGTCTCGCAGGGGAGCCATATGGCGTCAGAGGAGTCACAAGTGTGGGGTCGGAGCCGTACAGGGACAGTTAATGACAGAGGGGGCTGGTGCAGGTGGGACCTTCCCTCACCTCACCCCTGCTGCACCGTGCCACCAGGGAACCGAGTAACACACTGTGTCCCGATTGCACTGCTGCAAAGTCACACACCTGCATCGCTCTGATGGCATGCTGCAGGTGTAGAAGCACATGCCTCTCCATATTCCCTCTCCAAAGTGTCCAAAAGTCAGAGAAAACAGGATTAGATTGGCTTGGTGACGTGCAAATGTATGTGTAGTGGAGCATATACAGGTCATTCTTCATATGGAGATATGTGCTTTTACTGGACAGAGGGAGGAGAAGTAGAGGAGGGCAGGAGATACAGGTATTGGAGTGTTCATGTAAGCTTAAGTTTAATTGTGGGACACCAACTCATCTCATTAATTTAGACAGGAAATCATGTCCTCTGTTTGGTGGCCACTTCCAGTGAGTTATGGCTACTTGTCCAAGCGAGCTGTTGGAGCTGTTGTTATGCTGAAAGGAGATGTTACAGGGAAAAGCTCACCATGAGACAACCAAACACACACACACGCACGCACGCGCGCGCACACACACACGTGCACACACACACACGCGCACACACACACGCGCACACACACACACGCGCACACACACACGCACACACACACACACACACACACACACACACACACACACACACACACACTACACTGACAGGGTGATTTAGTGGCTTTTAATCATTCACAAATTGCCTGTTATTCTCACTCTCACAGCAGGGCTTGATTACACACACCGGTACACTACATGAGATGGAAGCTCACACCAGTCAGAAATTAGGATTTGACTCAGACTCAGACGGCGGCGGGTGAGGGAGACAGAAGGCGTGAGAGTGCATTACACTGTTTCTCTGTCTGACATTTAGGGTCACAGGAAAATGCAGCGTGAGCAGGAGGCAGTGAAACCTTCATAGATCTGTGCTGTAAAGAGCAGCAGCGTGAAAACACCCCAGGCTTCATCACTGCCGTCAGGAGTGTGTGTGTGTGTGTGTGTGTGTGCACTTTATCGCTGAATCCACCAAATCCTCTCGCTACATATTTGAGTTTGTCTTTGCAAAGGATTTCTGAGGCTCAAACAGGCTGGAGACAGAGAGCTTCGGTGAGGGATGCATCCTCACCTGTTTGCTATTTGAATATACTGTTAATATTAATACTACAAAAACTTAAAACAACATTAAACCTCACTGAGCCACTTCCACGCTGCTCTGACGGACATCACGCCATCGGTTTGAGTGAT
>NW_027466957.1:9670000-9875000 GCF_046128005.1 Genypterus blacodes | reverse complement strand
TGATAAAAACCTACAATCAGGTGTAGATACAGCAATAAAAAGCATGCATACATTGCATACATTGAGGAAATCACATCATTTAACCTCTCAGCGGTCAAATGCAGAAGTAAAAGCTTTGTCAGTCATGCAAAGTTTCCCCATCTCATATAGGTGGAGGACAGACAAGTTCAAGAGAGGCAATTTTGTAAATAATATACATTGACATGGGAGAAATGTGGTCGTTGCTTCGTATTTAATTCACTTCTGCAGATCCTGGTTGTACTTGTCTGCTTCATTGCCGTTGACACGAGTATGAGGATAAAGAACATCAATCCGGCTCAGTTTGCATTTTAACAAAACCATCAGCGGCATCAACCAACCGCTATTCTTCTCCTCTGTTTTTAAGCAGCAATTGAAGCAGCCGTTGCGTATCTTAGCATCTTCATGGCACCCTTGACAGCATTTTCAGCAGGTTTTCACCGAGAAAATCCTACAAGTGTGAGGAACGCATAAACCCACAGCCTGCACACACACACTGAAGCCCACACAAACACTTTCAGGGTAAGGTGGAGCTCAGGGGAAATCACAGCAGGAGGATACAGCAGGAAAAGACATTCAGACTGATTTAAAGGAAAGCAATCAGCACAGTGTAGACATCTGGACTGATCTGTGTTGCGCAGGGACGGGGTAACCAACTCTCTCAAGGTCTCATTATACAGCAGAGGGGCAGAGGAGCAAGACCACGGGAAGATAAAGTGGACATGTATCTGAAAATGTTCATCAGTTCAAAAGGAGTCCGCTTTGCACGGATCAGTGAAGCGCCAAGGTTCCTTTCAAGTTCCAGGCCTTGATCAGCGTCCTCAAAGATGCAACATAGACTGAACATGGGTTGTGTGTCGCTCTGTGATACTGGGGACGTCTGACACAGCCAACTTTAGCGGTCATGTAATTTGGCACAATTTATTGCCTCACACAATTTTCCCCTCTATGCACGCAATCATTTTGTCATGTCACAGTGTATGTGCGTATGTCACAGCACCGTCGTGTTTGCACAGTGACAGCAGGAAACTTCAGAACACACACACACACACACACACACACACACACACACACACACACACACACACACACACACACACACACACACTGTCACGTCTGGTATTGGTGGGCGCTCGACAACACAGTATCTGACATTTCCTCCCCTGTGCTGTGACTCCTGTCCCCCGCCCCGCCATCAGAGGGGAGCTGCGTAGCGAAGAAGGAGAGAGGGAGCAAAGAGAGAAGGAGATGATGGTGGGCGTAAGGAAGGCAGAGGACAAAAACAACCAGAGGAGACAGCAAGAACAATCAAACGGATCCGTGAGTCGAACACAAAAGCAAGAAAACACAAACGCTCGGCCCGGTGTGACTGCAGAACGGCTATCAATTCGATTTTGGTCTCATCATTGAGCCGACCGCCATCTCTGTCTGTAAATCAAACACAACGTTCAATCTAATTACGGCACCGCAGCAAGTGTTGTCATAGTGGGGCTGTTTATTCCCATAGAGGCAGAAGAAAAACTGCAGATAAAACTGTCACAGCACCCGAGGAAGACGCAGCCAGAACCTGTTGGCTGCTTCATCAGCATTCAAGATGACTCTGATTGGGATTGTGATGACCTGTCTCTTTTAATCCAACGTGCCTCCCCAATCCGCCGCTAATGCAGCCTAATGTTTGTTAACTGTAGACGCCTGTGACTCTGTCAATTAAAGTCAATTTTGCCTTGTTGGTGGATGAAGGATGTCGCCGGCTCCGTCTCTAAAGGAAAAAAAGCCACGAACGACAGATGTTTTTGTTATGAAATCGGCATTGTTGTCATTCAGGGTGTGAGGGGCGAGTTTGTTAATTGCCTCAGCGTTTGGCAAAAAGGTCTCCACACTTGATGTCTAGGAAAGTTGACGTCTAATGATGGCGTGACGGCTGAACAAATCTCGAAAACTGGCATCTCTCGAAGCGAGCGAGGACAGCGAGCGAGCACGAGTCCTAGTCTTAAATTCAAAGCTTATTGTCGGCCTCCCAGCGTGGGGAAATATAACTCATAGCGGGGGATTCGCCTTGGCAAAGCTCTCCAAATGGCCAAATAAAGCAGACCGCTACCACTGAGAAAGCCTCCCGGGCTCCTCTGTTTGTACAACAATTCATGCTTATACAAACAATAAGAACGCCAAGCCGCACGCTGAGCTTAAAGTATTGAGTATTATGAGCCGCGTCTGTAGGTATTATTCAAAATATCTCTCGCTAAACTGAGATTTGAGAGTGTCTTTGTCAAGTAGTGATAACACACAGAGGGAGAAGAAACCCCACATGCCACCTCGTGCTTCTTATGATTACATTTTGTGTGTATGACAGAGAGACAGAGAGACAGTCACACAGAGATGAAGTACAGTATGTAAATGTACGTGTGTGTGCTGTGATGCAGGTTGCTGTGATGCAGGTTGCCGGGCTGCGTCGCCGGGCTCCTGCCTCCCATCTAAATGATTAATAAACTGATGGATGTCCGTGGAGCAAGAAGGTGAAGGCTACTACATCTCAATAAGACAACACGCACAAATAAGCACACACGGAGAAACACTCAGAGCGCACGGACGCAGATGTTAATTATGCAAATAGCAGCAGCACAAATCTCCCTCGTTACAATTAGGAGGAATTCATACACAACAAGAAGGTGAGCTGCATTTTAACTTCTGCCCAATTTCAGCTATTGTTTAATTATATCCCATTGTTTACCTCTCTCTGTCTCTCTCTCTCTATGTCTGGCTCCACTTTCTCCCTTCATCTCTCTGAATTTTAGAGTGTGTAGGATGTGTCAGCACTCAGCCACTCCAACTTGTCACTCTACAGTGTTGGCGAAGGCTGAAAAGATAATAGTTAGGATTGGCTGGAATGATCAGAAAACTTGAGCACAAACACCACAAGGGTGGTATGTTTGTGTGTACGTGTACATGTGTGTGTATGTGCGTGTGTGTGTGCGTGTTAGGTGGGCTTGGAGGCTAGTTTAATATATAGAGCATCAAAATCCAATATCTGCGTGGAAACACGGTATTGAACATGACTGGGTGACATTCTGCCAAAACACAACACATCTGTCATCACTGTACTCCTACTTGTGGGAGAGGAGATGTTACAGGAAAAAGCTCACCAAGAAACAACCACACTCACACACACACACACACACACACACACACACACACACACACACACACACACACACACACACACACACACACACATACACACAGATGCCTAACTTGAAACACATCCGTGGAAAAAGCAGCCCAGACACACACATCACCCTGAAGAGCTGCGGCCCTACCAGGAAGACACCAGAGTTCCAATTATAGACCCTCGATGTAATAAAGTAAACCCAGTTGAAAATAGATACAATTTCCAAAGCAGTATTTCTTATTGATTAGTATTTCTTGACAGTCGGCAGCAATATCTGATTATTTGCAATCTGTCACACTAACTAATGCACACGACAGGAATGACCAATTGTTCCAGCGCATGCCTTATTTACTGCGACTGAACGTCGTCATAATAAGATGCAGCTTTCATATTTGATCCCTGTAAGACGGCGCTGAGGGTGAAAATCAAACACGCCGAGAGAACGGCTCCTTCTGTGCAGCCAACTCGTGTCAATCCAGCGAGGGGAATAAATCAAAGGCGTTTCTAAATTTAGCTCTGACATAGAATTAGTGAGACATTCTGTAGTAGAATGCAATGGGCTGGCGGTTACTAAGCAACTGGTGCTAGGCAACCTTGTTGGTAAGCATCGATTGTGCTTTAGGGGAAGTTGGGGGCTGATTGAGGGTGGGATGTCTTCAGAAGCTAAAAGAAAAGAGAAAAAAAAGAGAAAAAACATCTCTGGTTGCTTTGAATAATCTTGCTGTTTGCAGAAGGAAGACATTTGGGTGAATGTTCTGGGCTTGGACGGCGTTTTGAGCTCCTGACGGCTGTATTCCTTTAAGCTCTGTCAGGAAACGGTGTTGCTGACAGAATGAAAGCTTCTCTGAACAGATCGCACAATAATAACATGTTCCAACCAAATGATTGCCCCTGGTAATGGCATTCGTCATCATCTGCTGGGGAACAGATATCGTCATCAATTACCCACCCCGAGTGAAGGCCGGCTGTATTGCATACTAATGAGCAGTGCAAGGCTTTGATGTAGAGTTGTGGGTGTGTATCTTCATTCGTATATAAGCAGTGATTCCCCCGTGAAGCCGATCAAATCATTGATCTGTGTGAGTTGTGACAATGACCGAGTGGTGGAAGATGGTGAGTGGGCCGGCTGTCTCTAAGATTAGACTTAAGATCGCTGTTGCTTCTGAAGAGATGTGTCTATGCTCAGATTAGATTGTCAAAGACTTTAAGAATAATAAATGGGAAATCTTCAATAAAGTTTTTTTCCAAGAAGCCAGAGAAGCTAGAACACATCCAGCGTTGTCTGAGTCAGCCTGTCCTTGAACCCTGCTGTGTGTGAGCTGCCACAGAGAGTAAGAAATAGTTCAAGAAACATTATTGCTACATTCATGAATAATACAGGGCATTAGTGAGCAGACATGGCAGAGCAATTTTATTCCTATTAAAAATTCACATTTCTGTGAGAAGGTCATATGTATGTTGGTACGTAATGCTATTTGAGACTGACACAGTGGACTGCTGGAGCTCTGCATCAGGGACTGTAGCATCGGTGGAATTCATTTTCAGACAGCTGAAATTATATCAGAGTTTAATGACACGCACACACAGACACACACTCATGCACGGCACACACACTGACTACAGAGGGCAGAGCACAGAGAGCACATATGCTTAAAATAGCTTCCATTGCTGTTCGATGGCTGCCGCCGTAAACTAGATTCAACGTTTGGATGTTTATGGTCAATCTGAAGTTAGGAGTTCTCTCTTTGTCTTTGGTTGTTCAGGTCACATACAGGGGATGTGACCTCCATACGGATGAATGCTGCCGCCGCAAGAGGACAGAGCAGCACAGCACCTGGGTGACACCTGTTATTGTCGAAGTGGCCAAATCTGAATAAATGTCCCTGTCCCTGCTGTCTGGAAAGGCCTGTATGCCACTTTTGATCAATATTGCTCTTTATTCCTCAATGAGGGGGAAAATAGGAGAGAAAGTGGAAGAGATGATGTTTGTCTGCAGCACTTTTTTCTGAATGAGCACCGCCCACTCTACTTTGGCTGCCAGTTATTGCAGAGCTGTAAAGAATATTAAAAGGACACAGATTAGAGCTTTCACCCGGCTTGATCCAGACATTCTACATTTAAAATGGTTTCATAATTGACTATATGTCAAATGTAAAAATAGTAAAACAGCGGCACCACCAGGCCGAGCGGCACCATAATGTAATCGATTCTTCCCTGGATCATGAAATCTGTCAATATCTTTTTGAGACAGTCTGAAAAAAGACAAACAAACACAACTGAGGACATCAATTTCCTTGGCGGTGGCAATGAGGAATCGAAGAACAAATGTGTGTTTTCGCCTGTTGACTATATAAAGTATTTGCCTGTAGGCCTTTACAAGCAGACTGACACTGAGGTAAACAAACGCACACATAAAGACACAAAGAATATGAGTTTGTGTCTGACTTCTGCACTCACACACAAACACACACACACACAGACACACACACACACACACACACACACACACACACACACACACACAACACACACACATCCACAATGACACATACTCCTGCAGCCTTGGTATACACGGAGGTGATATAAAGTATGAAGAGTGTAGTTTATATGTGTGATGCCCTGCCCAGGGAAAGTCATTACACTGAGATTAGCCTCTCATCCCTTGTGAAATAGGCTATTTCCAGCAGGGTGGCTGACACACACTATTCTGATTTAGGAGGCAAGGGCTCTGGCTACACCGTAACACAGAGGTCACAAGACAGTATCCTTTTGTTGAAGGTCTGCATGCGTAGGAGTGTGTGGCAAGAGGAACGGACATACACTTAATTAACTGTTTCCACTTTTACGAGAAAGGGTGGCTAAGGTTTTGCGGGGGATTGGAAAGTGACAGAGTCGGGCATGGACAGGTGTGTGAACTGCATTAAGGATCGCACATTTGGGCCTCAACACTCCAGAAGGTTGTGTCTTTGTGGCTGATTTCATACTGCTAACTGTAAAAAGAAAAAGGTTCAGTCAAGCAGAAGTTTCAAACTATTCCTCCCCTGACTCAACGGCACAACTCAGAATAAGTTTGTGTGTTATTTTGAGTTAGGGTTAGACCTCATATGTTGATTAGTTGATGCAGAAATTCCAAAGGTCTCACTTTTTTGACACTGTAGAGCTGCTGTTTATTCAACCAAGGTGGCACATGATCCATTATTCATATTTCATATTTCCAGTGAAAATTACCCCTCCCAGGAGATGCAGGTAAATCTTTATGCATGGGGCATTCAAGTAAACAAAGCCAACTTTTAAGTTGCATCAAAGCGATCCTTCCTCGTTGCATTCAAATGATGACACCACATCTACTTACCATTCTCCAGTGATGCATGTGATTGATTTCTACTATTTCCCCATTCAGAACTGTGTGATTGTGATTCATAAAGCCACTGTTTATGTTTGTGAGGAGGACTTAACGGAACGCTATCCGTCTTCATTAAAATGATGGGAAGATCACTCATTTTGCTGCCAGAGAAAGCCGCCGCGAACTGTTAATGCATTCTGTCTATTGTAGCAACGCCCCATCACAACACACATAGCACAAAGCACAAAGCACTGAAATAGACTGTAATCAAAGGGCACCTGTTTCACTTTACAAATGCTGCAGAAACAGCTGCATTTAACTGAAACGCAATTTGCTTTATTTCCATATGAGCAAGCGAATGATTAAGAGTGTGTTTGCCGTCATCCACACAGTTGCACACTTTCAGTAGAAGAGAGAATCGGAGAGTAGAGATTCAAACTTCCTTCCTTTGAATTCGGCTGGCAGCGAGTCACATCAATAGAAGTCAATGTCAAAAAAGTCAAAACAACAAGTAGGGAAGATCAGATTTACACACTGTATCACACTACACACACACACACGCACACACGGGCCCCATCTCCTATTATATTTGCAAATCCCCAGACAAGTGAGACTGTGAGTGATGCATGTGCGGCGCTCCAAGGTGCTATCTGGGAATCGGAATGCCAATTGGCTCTGATATCTGGCGTCGGACAGAGAGACTGATGAGGTGGGATTGCTGGATTACAGTTGTGTAACCCAACCGCTCGTCCCACGTGTGTCCTGTGCGCACACACATACACACACAGGAACAGGAGTGAAGATAAACTGATTTAAACTTAATGCCTGTCTGAGTGTTCATTTATCTTCCTAATCTTGTATCAAGTCATATTTGGGTTTTGCCCCTCAGATGACCTTGATGCATCATAGGGGAACTTCCTGACAGTGGCACGGGCGGCGCCGTCGCAAGCTGTCAGTCACACAAAAAACAGGCCTTCATCGCTCAAATGTTCTTGCATCGCTTTTAACCAATAGCAGAATCTTTATATTATAGATTCTGAGTCTGATTCTTTCTGAGTATCTGGGTGCCGTCTGAGATGTATGACTCCACATTTTAAAAATGCAGATGATTGATATCCTCATCAAGTGATTCTATTTTGATGGCTAATATCTTCATTAATATTCTGTAATGAGTTTTACTTTCATGTCAGCAATCATTTTGTCACATATGATGTCACATTTTTTAAATAGTGGCTCATTTTGGGGCTCTTCTTGCGCCCTTTAAATCAGATTTAATTATCTCTCTCTTCTTAATCTACCCACACACCCGTGCATAAACGAGTACAGCACACATATACACACACACCCATTCAAGGCCACCTGAGCGGCGCTTGCACAACGTTATTGTTGGCATGTTCATGCACACACACATTCATTAGAGTAAACAAGGCTAGTGTATCATTAACCTTCACTCTCCTGAGAACTAAATGAAGGGCATCCATCCAACACACACACTGGATTATTACTTGTCAGAAGCAGTCTGTCTGTGCTTTCAATCTCTTTTACTATTGTGGCTGATGGGGAATATGTTTTGTTTAGATTGTACTTTATTGTGTTGTGTGATAGATTGATAGTATTAATATTTTTATATTCCTTTGTCTCTGCATGATCAGTAGTTGTTGCACGTAGGCTGAATGGATTGTACCTGTCTCGTCAAGTTTTCAGCAGCGATCACCTATCATTATTGCTTTCATGACCTGGTATTTTTACCTGAAATTAATCACTGTCAGGAGGAAAGATGTTTACAAGGCCAAAAGTCTCAAAGCTCTTGTTAAACCCTTTCAGTCCCAACGATTGGGTGTTTGAGAAATGTCTTCAGGTTCTCATTTATGCCGCAGAGAAAATATAAACGATTTGTTTCCGAAAAGTGCAAAAATTACACATCTACATCTGCCAGAGCAAATAAGGCAGTGGAGAGTAAACAATAGTTAATAGATGGGAATGATGAGCTTGGCGAGCTTGTCAGGACTCCGGCTGTGCTGTGTTGTGCTGCTGCTCTTTCAAACAACATGAAAAGCTCTGCGGGCGATCTCTCTCAAATGCCTTTTCAGGACTATGATGTAAGACGATGCAATGGAGTGCTGAGGTTTGTATTCATTTTTTAGATGGTCCTTTTGAACTGCCAACATGTTGAAATGCTGTACAGTTTCAAAAGACAGAAGTAGAAAAAAAAAGTATATTAACCTTGTGTTGCTGTTTACTTGTGTATATTGTATTTACTGTGACAGCGGGTGAAGGTTGTTGCCAAAGTGACTGAAGTCAGGACATTTTCAATGACAAACTCATTGTTGGTCAATATGGTTAATGCAATCAGATGGCTCTGCAGACAGCTGTAATACATCATGGGCTGTGTCTGCCCCATCAGCAGGTGTTGGCGTCAGGGCCAGAATGCCTTGTCAGAGTTGATTTCCACATGCAGCGTCTTCTATCTTTCCCAGCGCGCCTTCACTGTCACACACTCTCACCGCTTCCCTTGTTTCTCACTCTTTCTGTCTCTCACACACACAGAAAAGCAATGTACCACACGTCGTTCTCCTTAGTCCCACAGTTTGGGCGGTAATAGCAGAGTCATTTGGCGCTGCTCGCTCTATTACTGAGAAGCCAGAATGCATTTCCACTGACTGTCACAGAGCCACAAAAACTTAATCCTCTCTCTCTCAACTTTGAATTGAGCACACAACAGTTATCAAAATAGCAAAGCACACCAAAATGATAACTTTGGAAAGAACACTCATTTATTTTTGTCCAATCTAAGTCTGATATGGAAACTAGTGATGCTCTATGCTTAACCACAAAGTATCAATATTTATATAACTACAATATTTGCATATTTACATCAATACTCATTTCAATTATAAATATACTCTATAGGACCAATATTATTTTACATTAATGCCCCACAGCAGCTGCAGCAGACCAACATACTCTTGCATACATTCCTTTATGGCGTATCAACAAACCATTTGATCAATACTGTGTCCACCGAGGCTCTGACATGTTATACATAGAAATATAATGATAGTGTTGCACAGGAGCCTACTCAACAAAAATCTTGCTGTGTTGATCCTCACTGAGCCAAACGACTGTGGAATTGTGATATTTACATTTCAATACAATAGAGAAAAATCACACAAATTCAAAATTAGTTTTCCAAAATGATCATCTTAATGACTGGGAACCAACAATTCTAATAATGTGGTTGTAAAATTCATTGATGTATCATGGTGGTGCCTGAAAATATTAGAACTGTGTAAAAATATCCACAGCTTTTCAATGTACACACACTTCTCTCCTGTGAAGCATTAAAACATGAACTGTGACCCATTAAATCATAAACTGCTTTCGGTGTATTTTTTTCCCCTTATTCCTCTTTTCAATTTTACAATGTAGGCCAGATGCAGACTCACGCTCTGCCCCTGAAGTAAACAAGCAGCGTATTGCACAAGGTGGCTTCTGATACCTTTGTGTTAGGAAAAAATACAAATGCTAATAATAGACTGGAACAGCCAGCGAGTAAAGCAAATTACACCAAACAAAGCCCAGACACGCAGGGAATTTCATCACAGCTGGTTTCTTTTGATTTGTGCAAATATCTATATACATGTAAGCGTGTGTGTATGTGTGTTTGTGTGTGTGTGTGTGGCTGCCTGTGTGTGCTTACATGTCGCGTTCCTTGACTGACGGCGTCTGTTTACATAGCTGGCTTGATCAAGGCCTGGAATCGCATGACAGCAGTTCCACATCAGTGTGTTGCCTCGACTTCTGTCAGTAACTGAGACTCTGACAGTCACTTCCTTCAGCTGTGTTCATGTTCACCCTTGCCCGTATCGCCTCACCTCGCAATGTAATAGATTAGCTGTGTTTTGGTTTCCTGGGCATATCCAGTGCCATTCTTAACTATTCAGAAGTACACACACACACACACACGGACACTTAACATGCTCCCGTGCCAGGCGACACTCTGGCAGTGCCCTACTTTCTCCCATTATACACATTACTCCACAGGAGGAACTTTTTATGCCTGGCATTATAACAGGGGGAAGATAAGCACACTCATTCCAAGCTTCACACAGACACACACACACATAGAGAGTGTCAGCCCAGACTTCAAAGCAGTATGAGGGAGGCCTCATTCCACCTCCACGTGCCCAACTCAGCAACATGGGTCGAGCAGCCGAGTAAAACACTTAGAAATCTAGGTTACTGTCATGCATGAATAACTTATGCAGCTGTTTTTATGTGGAAGGGTGACACAGTGATTTGAAGGTGGGGGAGAAATGCGACACACCTCCACAAAACCATGACCTGATTTCCCACTTCTGCCACTCCTCTCTACACAGAAGTGGCTTTCTTCTCTCTGCCAGTCTGTGTGTGTGTGTGTGTGTGTGTGTGTGTGTGTGTGTGTGTGTGTGAGCATTCATATGTGTATAACCAGGAACACCATTGATCACTGTGCTGAAAGTTTTTTTTATGTTTTAGGGCCATTATAACAGATCACTTCTAGTGCAAGTTGCTCTAAATACATCCTTGTTGAGAATCCATTCCTGATCTTAATGGGAAAAGGAAATTTAAATTGGAGTTCCAACTTCAATCAATTAGTCATCCAGTTGGGAAACAGGTTGCTAACAGCCCCAAAGGCAGATTTAAAATGGTAATGTTGTTTACCTGGCGATCAATCATTTGTAAGTGGAGCCAGGGCCAATCTGCTTGGGTTGATCTTTGCTGCTTTCCTCTGAGACTCGATCGCCGACATCATTCACTGCTGTGCACGAGCGGCATGATTTGGGCTGCAGGAGAAGATTACATTTCCTCGGACTGAGCCCCCTGTGTGGTTGGAGTGCACAGGAGATGTGCTTTAACCACATTTGAAGAAGCCAGATGCAGGACATTCAATTGCTTTTGTATCCTCGTCAAGGTGAGACACATGTCCTGTGAGAAAAACTGAGACAAAGAATTAGTAGAAAAAAAAGACAAGACAAAAAATATATTCAGCTAAGCTCTAAAAATCAAAAATAATCAGCCTTACATAACAATACAGCAAGGAATGAATAGTGCTGAGTTGTTATGAGTCATTAGTTCATATTGTCCCGTGGTGTGTTGTTTGTTAAAAATGTTTTCCTGAGATATAAATCAAATCTCTTAAACAAGGTAGTCGTTCTGTTTTATCACTGAAAGATTAGTCCTTCACATTTCCTGTTGTTACGGACAAAATAAAAATTTCTCTTGTCAATTATTTGTCTGTAATTTATCAGTTATTCTCCAGTAAACATCAGGCTGCTGTTGTTCTTCGGACTGATGGTTAATGGTCTGAAGGTAGCAGGATAATGAGAATATAAATAAATTGTGATCTATATTCTAGATGGGAGCTGATCATCCTACAGGTGGAACAAGTGGAACACTGCAGCATTTATGGCTCAAACTGTGGTATATGTACGACTTGTGGTACTTGAATCTCCCTCTGGTGGAAAGTTATGAAAAGAGTCAATTGGAATCTAATCATAACCATTCACAAAATAAAAGGGTTTGAAATAAATGTGTGCATGTTGTTTTCCATCAGAACTGCAGGCCGCCTTCCATTTCTTTCCCTGATGAATATGAAGCATATACTGTCATTTTACACATAAAGCCAAGCAGCAACCGCAAAGATTTACTTTCTTATTTAATATCAAAATGTCAGCGTAAACCCCCCCCAGTGATGAATGCAGGCTTAGCATGTATTTTACAGCAAGGATCTTAATTAAGTGTGGGAGGAGAGGGATTTGGCCTTTTGAGATAATATAGTCCACCTTCTCTTTGATCCTGTAGTATGAGCGACCGGCGTGTTTGGGACCAGCACCGCTCAGCCTGGGCTTTATGGTAATGAGACTCCTTATGGCCGCCATCCTTAAATGCATAACAGAACTAAGAATGATTAAATATGTATATGTTTGTTTGCCTGTGTGTGTGCGTCACAGCCACTAGCACTCACAAATCCAAAGCTTTATAACCCCCAAACAGCAGTGTCACCGGTTGCTCTACATCACTATCCTCCACAGAAGTCTTTCAGCGTGTCCCTCTGTCTGTTGCTCTCCCTCTCGCTGTGTCTCAGCGTTCCCTGCATGTATCAACGTCAGCCGTCCTCCCCAACGGCCCCTGATTTATGATACTATCCTGGCCTGTCATTACTGCCTCCAGAATGGAGCACTGATGGGCCAATATGTCCACTCTGTCACCAGCACACAATCGCTTTATGTCCACTAACATCATGAATATTCTTCTGACAACCTGTGGCCCGCATTCTAGTGTAGAGGAGGTTCTGTTTGTGTGTGTGTGTGTAGGGAGATATATTATGGAAGAGAAGCTCCTAGATGGATTTGAACCCTTGACTCTGGCCCCTCTTATGTCTCCTTTTCATTCTCTCTCTCTCGCTCTGTCTTCTTGAAAGTGAGCACAGACGGTTCCCTCAGCAGCTGTCGATATTGGCCATCATCCCCACAGCAGCGGGCATTAGGACAAAAGGGCAGACTGAGCTCTAAAAATACTGCCAGCTCTATCAGTCTGCAGCGCTCCTTTAATAACGTTAAACCAGCCTAATTAATAAAAGACAGAGGTTCCAAGGCCGGACACGTGGAGTCACACATGCACCCACACCGTGTGTGTGTGTGTGTGTGTGTGTGTGTGTGTGTGTGTGTGTGTGTTTGCTTCATGTAACCAAGTCGGTGTGTGTGATCCTCTGGTTGTAGATGTCCTCACATAAACTGAAACCTAAGAATAGAAAAGGAGCTCATTTGCATACACTCCTTGGTAATCTGGTGCTTGTGTGTGTGCGTGTAAAACAACATGCAGCTCACTTCAGGTACTTGGTTTTCACCTTTGGTCACAGATATCCCTGATCTGTGTGTGACGCCGCCTTTTCCATGCCGTATAGTGTTTACAGGCCTTCATGACGATTGTATTTGAACTAAAGTCTTATCTTATCTTGTATTGATTAGACATACATTCTTGAAGTTTCCAACTTTCCATGAATGTTTTGATTTCAGCGGTGGGGACTCAGCTCCTTTGAGGTTATGAGAGGTGAGACACAAAACCACAACTGCCCGGGTCGTCCACCATGAAATATTCAACACACCACCAAACACATGCGAGGCATCGGAGGGACAGCTGGGTGGATGAATGCTGTGATCGCATAACCTAGAATTCACAAACACAATGTTACAAAGGCAAACACGGTACACACCTACCAGCACACTTTAAAAACACATTTTAAAAAGTCATTCTTCAATCACCACTTGGAAAACACAAATGCTTTTAGTTATTCTCCCCCACGTTGGTGTCACCTGTCAAGTGCAGTGATAATGTCTCAGATGTTTCCATACCTTTCGCTGCCCCCTTGCATTCACCGCACTGACACACATACAATAGCACAGAAGATAGAACCCACGATACCCCGGCTCCACTATTCAGCCTCTGTCCTCCCCTCAGACTCGATTGTGTGTAACTCTATGCCCAGGGAGAAGCCACCGCCTCGGACCCATTCACCACTGTTTCCGTCAACCTAGAAGATAGCATTGCTATTCCTTCACAGGCTCATGCCAGGCCCCTTTTTTTTCTTTCTTTTTTAAAAATCAACCCACGCATCACAGGTGACATGGGCAAGGTGGTGGAATTGATCTGTCAAAAGCTTCATACCAGAGAGCTGCATCAGGGAATCAGACGATCCCTCTCAGTTGCTCTCAGTGGCACTGCCTTTGATCAGGAATCAAGCTGGCTATTATCTTTAACAGCACAGATAGGATTTCTCTGTATGTCATGTCGTGTCCCTGACAGCCAAAGAGAGGTTGACTCATTGCCTTCTGCAACAGCCACAGCTTTGAAACAGCGTTTTCTGCTCTTTCCCTTCAAGGGTTTCACATTAAATTATACTGCTTCAACTGTCATCGGGTCCTTTTATCCAGCAGCAGAGTCAAGAGGCACAAAGGCAGCAGTCGGAATGTTTGCGAATTTTGGCCAAAGGCGATATGTGTGTCAAAGGCAACAGTTTGTCTGGTAAATATTTGCAATGTGTACCACCTAAGTGTTTCAGAACTTTATATCACATGTAAGACTTTTCTACTGACTGTGGATACTTTTTGTAATGAGTTTTCTCCTCTGTGAGTAAGCAAACCATGGGAGAGTTAGTTCACACACATGTTTTAATGCTGACAGGGCTGTGGGAGCTGCTGATTTGTAACCAGGTACGCTTATTCCCTCTTTGCTGGCTCTGTTCGACCAGCTGCCATCTACACCGCTGTGACAGAGAGCCTCTCCTCTCCCTCTCCTGTCAGCCGGCCAATCACAGCTACTGTTGCTGCCCTGAGGGTTTAATAGTTTTGGCAGCAGGTGTTTTAATTAAGGTGTTGAAACGTAGCAGGCCACTACGTCACTCACTCATTCACTCTCACATTCGCACTCACTCACTTACTCCCCGACTCACTCACTCACTCACTCACTCACTCACTCACTCACTCACTCATTCACTCTCACATTCACACTCACTCACTCACTTACTCCCTCACTCACTCACTCACTCACTCACTCACTCACTCAGTCACTCACTCACTCCGTCACTCACTCCGTCACTCACTCATTCACTCTCACATTCGCACTCACTCACTTACTCCCTCACTTACTCCCTCACTCACTCACTCCCTCACTCCCTCACTCACTCACTCACTCACTCACTCACTCACTCACTCACTCACTCCCTCACTCCCTCACTCACTCACTCACATTTTATCTCACTCACTTGCTCACACACATTTTCACTCACTCATTCACACACACATTTTGCTTACAACCACGCACATTTTCCATAAACACACATTAGCTCTCACTCACTGGTGGGGAGCTGATTAGCATCAGTCCTCACCCCTGGAATACTGACACACTCTGAGGCCATTAAAACAGATATTCATCTAAAGTTGGTTAAGATCGGCAAAGCTGATATACAGTGCAGCTAATTGATTCCTTATCAGGTTATTATCAGATTTCTACTTGCTTTTAGCGTCTGCCCATCTTCCAGCTCACTCACTGGGCTTATCTTACTCATTTTATGCTGCCAGCCACTGGCCCAGGATACGTTTCTGGGCATCATCATTAATATTCAAATCATCTCGTTTCCATGCAGTCTTGCAGCCTCATATGTCCTCCCACTTGCCCGTTTGGCTTTTTGGACAGATAAAAACCCTGGCAACACCATGAGAGTATTTCCATTCATCAGGGTGATTTCAGAGTTGAGTTGCTTGAGAGAATGAAGGCAGAATGACGTGAATGACGGCTATCACGCTGTAGCCATCTGATCATGAGCTCGCTACCCTTATTGTCTCCTGACCTTTCGCTTTGTTTGCCTGCCTTTCTCCCCTTCATCATGCTCATCACTCTTGACTGCTCACACATGCAGTGTTTCATTCAATCTGAGCTCTTTTGTTTGCCAAACAAATAATTAACATCCGAATAAAAGTAAATGATTATGAAAAATTAAATATTTATTCACCATAAGCTGTTTTGTTCCCCGACCGTTTAAGTGTTTATCTTTCTTTAACCAATCCAGTCATCATGATGCCCCAAGGTTCATCTTCTTATCATTGGAATTTTAATGCACCTTGCTGGAAAGGTTGGAAGAAGAGTAGATTTTGGCTTGTTGAGAAAGAGAAGTGATTAAAGAGGTGATTCACAACAGAAGCTGAGTCATGAGTTATTTATTTAGATGCACCTTCAGGCAAATGCAGCTGATGAAGACGAGGAGAGGAAACAGGGCAAGCAGTGAAGGGAAGAGAACAAAAGCAATGTTCCTCAAGATTAGATTGTTGAAATCACTAAAATGTAATTGCTCAAATGATTTTATTTGTTTATTCTGATATTGCAGTGAAGTGTCTATCTGTTCTCTACAAATACTTCTCGCTCCAGGAACATACCTTCACCAAGGCTGAGCAAGACTAATCAAAATCTGTCATGTGATGTATTGACCTGAAGGCGATTAACACGATTATGTTCTTTCGGGATGTTCGTATCTCTGTCATCTCATGTTCCCATTATTGGTTGTTACAGGTTTCTAGCCATTTATATATCCCCAAATTCTACCTATTCTAGTCTTATATTTGAAGACTTTTTAAAAACTGCTCCCATCCGTGATCCCCCTAACACCGTGATGGGTCAATATCAGCTCAAAACTCTTTGAGTGAGCCTGCTAGCGATCAAACTAACAAACAAAGAAACCAACTGACCAGTTTCCGGTGGAAACATGACCTCCTGGGTGGAGATTAGGTTTTCTCCTATACCCAGTTAGAGGATTGTTTGCGCCTATGCAAACACAAGATTTAATCCAAGATTCTTCCTCGGCAAAGGTAAACTTGGAAAAGGGGCAGGTTCAACGGCCAATCCACCATCAGCCTGTGGATATGATGTAATATCTTACTCATACTAGTATAGCAGATGTACATCTCTTCATATGCTGGCTGCCTCAGATCAAGAGAGAGAGAGAGAGAGAGAGAGAGAGAGAGAGAGAGAGAGAGAGAGAGAGAGAGAGGGAGGGACAGCAGAACAGATCCAGCTGGAGAATACTCCTCATTTACAGAAACACCAATCTTAACAAGACAGAAAAACTCACTTCCTCCAAAGACAAACTCACTTTCTAAATGACAATGAAAAGTGTTGGAATATAGTGTAATAAGACAACTGATACGCTGGAAGCTGCAGCATTCTTTCATGGTGATGAAGTGATTTAATATCCACAGTGTCTAGGCTGCACTGTTCAGTGGTGCCAGGAACAATTACAGTCATCAATAAATGATAAATGCCAGTAGAGAGGAGAGGCTATTCCTCCACTCAGGAGCGAGATGTGGGTGCTGATGGATACGCAGCTTCCACTCGTCTGCTCTCAGTGATAAGTGATCAGGCCATGGTTGAGACATTTGAAGGGGAACGGAAAACGAATACATTTGGGATAATGATCAGGAAGAAGTGGCGATACGGACGGCTCCAGCCACGCCAGCATCCGCCCAGGTAGCTGCACACCATGGCTGTAATTGCCTCTTACATTGATGGAACATCAAGACCCTGGAAACAAAATCTGCCTTAAACAGCCTTTTTCCTCAAAGTGTTTGTGCCAAATTTAAGAACAATTTAAAGTTTCACTGGTTTCTGTCCCAGGAGACCAACAGCATTACCAATCCTGACGGCCTGTAACATGTACATAAACCTGTTCATGGCCGTTTCTTTCCAAGTCACTGGATATATTTCTATTTTTCTGGAGGCAGACAGAGTCACACGATTGCTGTTCCAGTCCTGCTGGGCCATATGGGAGATGCAGTCTGGCATTATGATGGCTTTGTCCTCAGTACAGCAATTAGTGTGCTCACTGAGCACATTGGTACAGCCAGTGATGAATATCCTGTCGGTGAATAGAGATGTGTGAGGGGCAAGTGCAGAGTACAAATGGAACTGCTCTGGCTCAGAGTTAGACAGAGCAAAAGAGCATTGAACATGGCAGAGAAACAATAAAAGCAGAAGTTTATTATATGGACATTTAACAAGTCTAAAAAAACAGTGTGATAGTGTTTGATCAAATCCATATTTCACTCCTTGTCACAATAGCTGTCTTTACGTCCCTGAAAACTAAAAGCTGTAATGTTTGTAAGCTTTATGGTCTGAGAGTGTGAAGGAAGCTCAGTCTGGAGAAAGATCTGACAGAGCTGAAGAGAGCTCAGGCCACTTTGGGGTTCAGACCCACAAGGTCACAGCGGCTCCTCACATTATATCTGAGCTGCTGATTCACTTCAAAGCTTTGCCAAATTGTACCTTCATTCCTCATCTGTCTCCTGAGTCATTCTCAGCTCACAATGGCCTTCATCATAGATCCAGACTCTGGTGACCTTTACGGGATCTCGCTGCAGCCAATTTGGGCCAGAGCACAAAAACCTCCGCCGAGTCCATTTTTCCATGTTTCTCTTACATTTTGATTTGATAAATGTAAAAAGAGACACATTTGTCACAACAGACATTCTGCTATTTCTACACATCAACGGGTGGAAATAGAGTGTTATAGCCCAACAGATGGACAAAAGATTAGTAATGTCAGGCACACCTGCCCCCTCCCCCGCGCCACCATCCAGACCTGCAGAGAGAGATTTGTCATTTCAATCCATAACGTGTCTCAGTACATCTCATCTGGTGCAATCTGCTGGTTAATGAGAACTGTCAAACATGTGCCCACGATCACATCTCTCAATTTTGCTCCCCAATGCACACACACACACACACATAGAGACACATAAAGTGAAAGGAAGGAACGGTGCAGCCCAGACCTCCCTTCTTTGTTCACTCCTGTAAACTAACTTCCCGGAGCCGAGCCTGTAAATCACGCGACTCCCTGCAACCGGCTGATGTTTTATTGTTGTATTGTTATGGCAGCATTTCCACCAGACTGATGTCGGAAAACTAGATATGACACGGTTAAATATTTAATAAAGCTTGCTTACTACCTTTCTGTTTGACTCGAGCTGTAATATGGTAGCAGGAAGCAAGTAGCTTGATGAGGAACTTAGCGTCGGTGTGCAGCGCTGCTCTCCAGCTGTAAATCAACCTAAGAAGTGTAATTTGCTTTTATTGACCTGGACCATTTTTTCTGCCTGTTTCATTAATTTTAAACGAGGCTTTTTTCACTTTACAGCCTGCTTTGGGAGCCATCTTTTATGTTGTTTTCAACTTTTCACACTGAAACACGCATCTTTGAGCATTCCTTACTCATTTTTAAAGCCAACCAGTGGCACATATTCCCAAACTACTCTTGGAACTAATTTTGCCGCAGATTCCCCGCACTCATTTCTTATTTTCAGCGGTCATATTGTGTTTTTTTCCCTACATTTCTCGAGCTGGGCGATCAATACAGTGGAGCGTCACGACCATTGCCTGAGGAGTAAATGGCTCCTCAGTCAAAAAGTGCTACCCTGCAACTTTCTACTGCTCTTTCATTAGCGTTCACTCCTACACAACACACGTGTCAAACTTGAATGTCTCCCTTGTCACAAACTACACCCCTGCCGCAAAGCACAGATAATTAGATGTGGTTTATGGTAATCAGATAACATATGGTCAGCAGAGGCTAAATTGAGCACAGCAAAACAACTAACGTCAAAACAAACTGCTGTTGGTGGTGTAACATTGATTATTCGTCACGAGCACAGCTGCTCTGAATGTATCATGATGACCATATGTGTCGTCCAGCTAATTAATGTCACCACTGTTGGCCTTTTACCAAAATGGAATTTTGTCCAGATGACATTGAGGATAATTGCAAATATTCCTGAGTGTCGCGCATTGAAGCGCAATATTCTGATTCCCATGTCGCTGAACTTTAGTGAAAGTTGTACCAGTTGTTACTTCTTTGCCATACGAGCATATGTGTGTGTGTGTGTGTGTGAGAGAGAGAGAGAGAAAGAACCAGAAAGACCTCATCCGCCTGAAGAGATTCCTGTGACTCTTTGATAAATGATCCCTCCATTGTTCTCTGCCGGTTAAATAATACAACGCGGTTTTGATTTCGGCGATGAAATATGCAAAATACAGATGTAGGTGGGAATCTCCAGAGTTTTATCCTTGCTCTCTCGGCTTGATTTGTGAAGCCGCTTAGTTCAGATTCCCCCCCAAATCCCCGTACACACACACACGCACTGTCACACAGACTCCTCTGGTCAAGGCTGTGTGATTGTCACTCATAAGAAAACCCATCAAACATTTGCCCTGATACATCGTAGTTCACAAATAATAACTCCTTCAAAATTGAAACTCTCTCATGCTCTATGTGTGTGTGTGTGTGTGTGTGTGTGTGTGTGTGGTGTGTGTTTGCTGGCATACGTGCTTTGGCTGTCATGCATTGTTGCAAGCAAATTTCTTGCTTGGTCGTTGTTTATTCAGATCGTCTTATAATGACTTTTACGTTAACAACACGCATTCATGAGCCTGTTGTGTTTTACGCAATCATGGATCATGGTTTGATTTCCCTCTGGTATAAGTCAGAGTCCTCGGGGAGCGTTTGATGGACAGCCACGCTGTGAGTTGTTTATGCTCTATTGAGATGTATTTCATTAGCAGACTTTATACGGTTGTAAAACAGTACGCTCGCTTCCTGTGGCGGGAGCCCACCAGCCAGTTTGATGTCTGTCACACACAGGCGCATGTGGCTCCGCTCTGCTCGGCATGCTGGGGCATGTTCCAAAACTCTATGAATATTCAGGAGCATGATGCGGTCCTGAAAGGCCAGCCAGGGCTCTGTTTTGCAGCCAGTGCTCTTGGCATTGACTGACAGTGCCTTGCTCCATTTTTATCCCCGGTGCAAGCCAATTACCAAATGCAAAATGGAGTAAAGGTACAGAGAGAAGACACACACACACACACACACACACACACTGAGTCAGAAATCGAAAGAGAGGCGATTCAGGAAAGTGTCTTTTATTTTTCGTATGCTTGCAATCGTTATTATAAGATTGTCTGCGTGTGTGTGTGTGTGGCTGTGAATGCACTAGGAAGATAGTGGCGTATACAGAGTAGAACACATGTGTGACCCTGCAGTGTATCTAGTGTGCGACAGAACACCAAACAGCTTCATTAAGTGATAGTATCGGCTGCTGGAGCGTCTTTTACAAACACGTGAGATTTATTTAATTTTTTTGCTAAATCAGCAGTGTTCTGCACAAGATCTGGGCCCTAACTCAATAAAGAAGCGAGTGAAGGTGGGCAGAATCAATTTCACCTCTCCCGTACCTGCACGCATGCAGTGAAATGAGAACACACGAAAAAAGATGCGATAAAGAAAAAAGAGCTTTATTAGATTGCCTGTCACAGTGTGTGTGTGTGTGTGTGTTTGCGAGCATACAAATGCGCACTTGACCACACGCAGCGCACACAAGAAGCCGCCATTGTTGTCTACACCTGCTGCTTCCTTTTAAATGCTCAATCACTCTCACATCAGGCCAGCAGTTTGTTTTGTTGTTTTTTCAGTTTCCTGTTTTGTCTTTTTGATCCGATTATGAGGTGACACACACACACACACACACACACACACACACACATGCATGCATATTATTGACTTCCACGCGCACAATGTAGGTACATTACATATACAGTAGAGTGCACTCAGAGCTAACACACAACCAGAGTTGGGAGAACAAAATGAGAGAACCAAACCAAACCAAACCAACCAATGAAGTGACATCATAAGATAAAATGCCACTCAAGTCACAGAACTAGAACATTTTATCAGAAAGTAAACGTAAACAGGATCTACTTCGCCTGCTGCCTGCGAGCGTAATCTCACAATCAGAGCAGGGACCTGATCAATAGCGACACCCCCTAAGAGAACTGAAAAGGAAAACAAAAAAAATGTCCCAGGATGCTTTGGGGTATGGCGAGAGCGTGAGATCTCACAGGAAGCAGCATAAAACCCCAGTTAGTAATAGCGACGCTCCACTAACAGCTTTGGGAGACATTTTAAGAAAAGGGACGATGACATCAATCATTCCATAGCAGTGAAATGAAAGGTGAAGGACCCCAGGACATCTCCTGAAACAGCACGTGTATATTATCGTATAGGGGTCTGACACAGTGCGCTTGTCTTCTAGGCTTCACGCTCTCAGACACAATCACTCACGCGTCTGTCAGATGGCCCCAGTATTGCTTATTGCTTGTTGCTGAATAATACACCATTTCCCTACAGCACTCTGAGGAACCCTTCTTGCTTTATCACTCAGGACAGATGCTGCAGTAATCAAAGATTGCTTATAAAAATGCTCTCGGAGTTGGGATAGTCGGGGGCGATGGGGAATTGGAGGGGAGGGGGGGTTGGAGATAGAGTTGGAGTGTGTGTGTACAGTAGCGTGTTTTGATTCTGTCTCTCTGTTCACACTCAAAGGCCTGAAGAAGCTTTGACATCCATGTTGTCCTCTGTTCCACAGCACACCGAGCCCGCGCGCTTACAGAGAGCGGCGCCTCTCAGTTTGATTTGGCTGTAATGACCACATCCATAACCAGCAGATGTCATCCGTAAAGGACAATTTGATAACAGCGGCAGAATGTGCAGATCATTACGATCAGGTCATATTTTTTTCCCCAGCCAAATCTCCCGGTCGTAGCTATGGAGATGTATTTCCAGCACAGGGATTAGTTTCCCCTCTGTGCTCAGATCTACATGCCTAAGCGTTCTTTCCCCCTTTAATATTCGCCAAACATTGTGAATATACCATGAGGCTTGTGCTTGCAGCCCGACCGCTCTTAATTGCTGAGATATAATGTTCCTCGTAAGATTTATGAGCTATTAATCTGTTCATGCGGAATGATTCATGGCCCTCAGAGTTGGGAGACATATGATTAGAGTTGTTCATTTGTCATGGCTGCCGGAGACATAAAGCTCCAAGCTGCTGATATTTCATCTAAACTGCAGTCATGTTGGATTCTATCGACTGTTTGGTCACTTTTACCTCTTATCATGTGAAGTCGCGATAAGGTGACGCAGCGACCTAATGAAAGCAAAACAACCTGACGTAATTGGACCATTAGTAATTCGGCCCAGATTGAATTTCACTTTGGATGAAACATTCATTTAACATTCTATTAAATTACACTGAGTCTTCTCTTAAATTACAAAAAGAAAATGATTTAAAGTTGGATATGTCTGGAGGAAGTTTAACTTTTTATAAGAAATTTCATCTCATTCGATGTTCCCGGTAGCTTATAGAGCGCAGATGGTAAACGCTGTAAAAAGGTGTTATTGTTTTGTTGTTATGTTGTTGCGATCTCTACTGAGGTTTCTTGTAACCGGGCAAATGTTGTTTAACGTGCCCTGAGCTGACCCTTGCAGGAGCTCTCCGACAGCTGGGAAGTGAGTCAATCACAATGCTACACCCTAAGATCGCATTTACAAAGCAAGAATAAAAACATCCATTATTAAATCTTACCTACGGATAAAATAGCTTGTTCTAAACTTGGACTGTTAAAATACCAAATACACGCTCGATGTGTGGATCAAAGCCAAAATACCACCCAAGAACACCTTGAAAACTCTGTTCACCTCCACTTACATCTCACCATGGAATTAAAATAGGCCTGTGAACTAATATAAACACGCTGACATACCCTCAGCATCCAGCTTTACACGATGACACCGAAAACAAATCAATACTCCCGCCTGTGATTTATGTCCTTCTCTTCCTAATGGGTGTCATCACTAAGCTTGGCCGGCTTTTATTTGAAGAGCTTGATTATACTCGGCGCGCAATTAACGTAATAATAAAGTACCCGTGAAAGAAAAGGAAGCGGGCAGTGTTAAATGTGAAATGCGTCATAACTCAACGTCGTCTTTGTCCAGACTTGTCCAAAGGCGAAGGGGACACTGCGGCACGCCCCTGCTCAACACGCTTTCGGTCGACCGTTCGCAATTAGCGCAACGATTAAAAAAAAACCTCCCGGAAAGCAGTCTGAAGCCGAAACTCTCCCTCCTCTTCGTCTCATCACGACAAAGCGAGGTTACACTGCAAGATTCCACTTTCAGCAAGTTGATCTCGGCTCCTTCCAAAGACAGTGGAGTCACGGCTGAATGATTCTGCGGAGGCGGGTGGGGCAGGTGGGCATCCGGGCAGGGGGGTGGGGTTTGGAGGTGTTTGCTTGGATCGAGCAAAGACATTGAAGGAATCGCTAGCATATTTTTTTTCACAAATGCTTGCTTGGCGTCTCGTCTATTATTCTAATTTCTGCCGGTGGGTTCACTGACTGTCTCGACACTGTGCTGGTGAGTGCTGCTGGTGAGTGCTGCTGGTTCCTGGCGGTGGTTACTGTGGGTTACCTTTGTGTGGACTGAATAGAACATCTGCGATCTAATAATATCCCTTTCTGGCATGCATATTTCATGTGTTTTTTACAGCTATTTCTCAAAGCTGCTTTTGGGGAGTCACTTAGTCGTACATTTGGATGTCACTACATACCTCGGCAAAATCAGGTTCCATTTCCTGCTCAAATTACGGCTCATGTTTAATTCAGGGCTGATACATACATTCTAATTTGACCGAGCTGAATTATTAAAGCGAAAGATGATGGATGACAGAAGAAACATTAGTTCTGTGACTTAATCATACCTACGAATTGAATGCAGAATGTAAACCGCACATTTGGCTGCAATAATACATGTGACATATTGCTCCTGCCCCACTGCATGTGCCAAGAGTGTGATAAATGATTTATCAATTACACTGTTTAAAACCGGGTGATGCAGCGAGTAATTGAAATAAAGTACTGAGCCTGTGTAGTGAGGAAGACAGCAAAGAACATGTTGTCCTATCACATTTGAGGTCAACGTGTGATTTATACAGTTTATTGTGTTGTTTGTAAGACTGCAGACTCATTCATTAAACTCTCGCTGGCCAATGTGTGCAGCTTCTAAGCCACTTACAGTAAGATGAAGCTAATCAGCGCTTGTTATTCTCTATCAGGTCAATTTAGCCTGATCCATACAATCTACACAGTCCTCAGAGATCCGTTAAGTAGCAAAGAAACAGACTCTGTTTTTACAGACACAACTAGAAACCACAAAATGAACAGTGTGCAAGTGCTGTGCCTCTTCACACACACTTTGAGCCCTGAAAGGATTATATTCCCTTAAGGGTTGAATCCCACAGACTAAGCAGCAATGAGATCATGCTACCTACCTACCACACACCAATCTGATCAACTGTCGCTGCGTGTAGAAATAAGCAAACCACGGTCAACGTCGGTATGTAAGAACGGAGAACAGATCTGTGAGCAGTGAAGTGTCTCAGTGTCACAGTCTGTCTCTCTGTGTCCACGGCAACGACCCTACATGACAGCACCTGGTGTAAGACGTCATCATTAGTGTTTCCATGTCCCAGAACTCCAATGGTCCCGAAAACCTCCAGCAGTCTGAGCTGGGCGGACTGTCTCTGTAACAGTGTTGGTGATTGAAATGGCTGCAGCCTGGTGATTGTTTTGATGCTACTGCAGACAGCGGAGGTAGATTATCTGATCTGCTCGTCGCACTGAGAGCCAGACTGTGTTTGGAGGAGGCAGCTAACCAGCAACTCATGCCTGGAGTCCTAGGAGACATGACGCCTCACATCTATGACAGAGAAGAGACAACAATCTGAGGAGGAATTCTCAGAGTGAGCCGGTGCAGGCAGCATTCAAGCACAATGTGTGACAAAGATGACAGACCGAACAAAAGAGTATGACTGATCATCGATGGAGTTTTTGGAGTTATAGTAACTGACAAATACTGCAAACTCTGAACTTTGATGCCAGTTACATATATTAAGGAGCCTCAAATGGGAGTAAAGTCCCTGTTTTGGCAGTGGATCTTTACAACAACAACAACTTTGCAGTGTTTGCTCATTATGCAGCTTTACAAGCTCAGAATGGCAGTGAGGTGGTGCTGCTGCTTGAAATGCAAGAATCAAGGTCGTGAAACAAAATTGAGATTTTGTTTATTAGCTGGGGCAGGATGGCGCCAAACAGCCCCAGGTTGTGAGGCCCCGTTGCTGACTGTGCTGCCAGGTGGTTCAGGTCTCTGAATCCCTGACCAACCAGCCAGACCAAGGAGAAAAAATGAGAAGCCAGCTAAATGTTGAGCCGTGGGAGTCCAGACTTCTTCTCCACACTGTTTAAACAATCAGAACTTTAATCTCCCAGCTTTCATAAGGAATTCTGCAAGGATTATATCTGTTTCACGGCTGTCGCTGATCAGCGGGGGTCCTTCTGCAACTTCACGGCCAAAATGATTTTTATGTGTTTGCGGCTCGTTGTAGAGAAAAGCTTTCAGCCGCTTTCCCTTGAGATCCGTGCACAGCAGTGAGACAGTCAAAGCGTTACGCACTGAGACTGAAAATAGTGATCAAGCTGTGTCCCATCAGGGAAAAGCACCGATGGATACGCCGGCATCACAGGCAGGGAAGTCTGAGCAAGTGATATATTCCTGAGTCAGTTCCAGCGAGGCCATATGCCGCTTCCCTCGCTGCAGTACTGTTAGTAGACGCAGCAGTATGTCACTCTTTTCCGCTTTGATACAGAATATTTTGTACATGGCTTTGCTCCATTGTTTAATATGGCATTTCTGAAGTGGTCCATTATGTTAATTGAAGACAATTAAGGTCCTTTGGAAGTTTCAGGGGTGATTAGGATTCAGTAGGTGTGAGTTAATATTGGCACATCTACGGCTTATTTTATGAGCAAGTATCCTCAACAATTTATGAGGAGTCTTTGGTCTATTACAGAAATCTATAATGCGGCTCATAAATAGTTTATAACCATATTAGCCACAGAACAGACACACAAGCACCATCTGTTATACTGAAGCTGAACCTGATCAACACATGAGCAGTTTCTGTACTATATCACAGACACTGGAATGTAGATGAGGACTGGACACGATCATTTAAATGAGCTCATACAGCGAACATGTGGGAAGTTCATGTAGCATGAACCTGTGGTCAATATGTGTGTAACAGAGTCATAATGACTCGGTCCACGGACATAAATCTCCATCTAAGTGCTCACTCAGGCGCTATCACACAAAATGACTCACTAGTGTCTGCGAGGTGAGACTTCATACAGCGAACAGTATGAAAGTGGACAGGGACGGATGTGAGACCGTAGAGACGTTATAGTGACGATGATGATGATTAAGAAGTAGACGGAAGACGGAAGACGCCAAGTTGATTTGCTTAGGGGAAATGTAAAGTAATGGGTTTATTGCCTTGAGTGATTCAGCGATAGACTGGATACAAATTAACTAATTAATATTCACTCGGAAAACCGTTGACTTGCTTGCATGCACCTCATTCAGAAACAGATGTGAGCTGCAGCAATTGCCAGTGAGTGGGTGAATGTGTGTGTGTGTGTGCGTGTGTGTCTTTGTGTTTGTGTGTGTGTTTGTGTGTGTGTGTTTAATGGGGTGTTCCAGTAATCAAAAGCAGCATATGGAGGGGGTCAGACATTGTTGGAAACATTGTCTAGAGGAACACAGAGTTGCTGAAAGTGGTGTGAATTGCCTTAAACTGGAGAGTTTAGGGAGAGAGGGAATGTCAGCTAACATCCCATTACCACATAAACAACACAATCTGTCAGCTCAGGCCGGCTGCTGTGATTGCTGCATTCTGCCGCAACCTGCTCCATTCAACCTGATCATCTGCACCCACACAACATATCAGCACATTTAAACCAAATTATAGGTGACCTTGAAAGTGTTGCACCTCTGTGAATGTGTCAAGCATCCACTCACTCTCATTCAAATTGTGCAGGGGAATCAAATCCGCTGTGATTGTTTAGAAGCTTTGGTACGATAGAAACAGAGACATTATGCACAGGCACATACATGCGATTTGCACATGTGTACGATCTACACAAATGCGCACACACACTCCTAGTGAATTCATAATCCCTGTTTAGCAAATCAGCTTTCATTTGTTCTTGTGTCAGCTTATTGCAGAGACAAGAATATAGAAAAGGATAATTATGAAGTCTACAGACACAGACCAGACAGGTTAGGTAAACAATGGTTGTTGCAAATTATAATTATGCTCCATATTTCATATAACAATAATCAGGGATTTGTGTTCTGATAGCCAATTGTGGCACAGTGGATGTCTAATTCTATGTGAAAGGGTAACAGAGTACAGTTTGTTCATATGGTTGAAAACATCTCCAGCAGTTTTCATTGCTTGGCGTTTGTAACAGATCCACAATGATTTGCCAGCACAAACCTTGTGAGTCACTTGATGGGGTCTATCTGTCCTCGCTGGAGTGGGAAGAGGGGACGGAATCGAGGCATCACGAGGCTGATGAGATAGAAAAAGACGAGTCGATCCCCGCCATCGACCGTGTGCTGGATCAGTCAACACAGTATGCTTGTCTGCTCGGCTTTAGGTTGGACATGAGGCACACAAAGTGGCTCAGCTGGCTCTTTGCAGCAGGTCGCACTGGACTGATGAATTCATTTTTCAGGTCTCGACCAGAGCTCTAAATAAATAGACAGGCAGACCAACAGCTTGGTCTTTGCCCACTATTTTACCGCCCCTCTGTATTTTATATGTATCCCGAGCTCCTCAGTGAACAACAACAGCATCCAAGAGGAGGAGAACAAACTTGTGTTCTAAGTCACCGACCTGTCAATTCATTCTGTGTCGCATTACTGTTTCCTTTGCCAATCTGTGATGGAAAACACACCAGCACACACAAGCACACACACACTACCAAACCCACACACCTCCATGAATTAACTGGTAAATGAATTTAGCACTTAATCAGACTGAAATATTCTAAATAATGGCCCTTAAACGAAATTGACTGCCTGACACTTAACCTTAGGAATTAGCTGCCTACATAGTACATCAACACATACACTGAAACACGCAGAAACGCAGCATATACATCAGTTATTAGTCAGTATGACCAAGCAGGGTCTTCTAGCTCATCCGGCTTGTTTTAATTTCATTTTCTGCTTTATTGCATCTTTAGCATCCATCTCAGTGCTTCTAACAGAGGGAACAGCATGTGTTGACTTAAAGAGGTTATGAGTGGGCAGATGTGGTTACGTAAATGTTTTTTTATTTGTCCCGATAAATACATTTCTGGATAAAAACATATCACGACTGTCTGTAAATAAAGTTTATTTGATTGGTATAAGATGACTACTTGTAATGTAATACAATCATATGCCAACGGATACAGAAAGCACAAATACATGAAACTTTACTTTAACCATCAGAACTTTTGATGGGTATTTCTGGCATCATCTTGGTACGACAGAGATAATTTAATGCTCTTAAGGTGAAAATGAGTTCACTGTTGCTGGAAGACCAGAACATCCATCCGGGCTAAGTAAAGTAGCCCAGATGTCCCTCTCCCTGGCTTCCTTCCTTCTCCAGCTCTTCCTGAGGGACTCCAAGACTATTCCCGGGCCAGATGGAATATACTGTATCATCCCTTCCAGCGTGTTCTGGTCCTCGTCCCTGTGACTCTAGAGGATGAGCCAATAAAAGCATTCAGTCAAAGTTAAGTGACTGAGTTTACCAGACCAAAATTGTATTAGGATCTTGTACATTATAAGCTTCATTTTCATGTTGCTGTACTCATAGTATTTATATATCATCTTACTGATTAAGTTTAAATGACAACTGAAAGCCCCATAACACTCAAGCTGTCCGTCTCTTTCTGTATTCCCTTCATCATGACTGTTTTTGGGTCAGTTCCTTTCTCACAGCTGACAGTACTGGGCCGGCTGAGTGTTTTGAGACCTCACACATGCTGTGATAGGACTAATAACCTTCCCATATCCCTAATTTGCAACCAAGCAATGCCACTTTAGGGTTGTAGTATAATGGAAAATATGTGCTTTGTCCTCACACTGACCCTCATGCTCCTGAACTAGAATAAATGCACCTCACAGCATTTCACACCCACACCTCGGCTCCAGGGCGGAATAACAAAATGGCCATATGTGTTTAAATCACAAGCAACACTGAAAACAGGTTGTTTTCAAGAAATTCTTATTCAGATCACAACCAAAGGTTCAGCTTCCACGGGGTATAAATTACATAATCCTCTTTGTAAAAAGTACTAAAGATGGCTTGTAAACATTTAGCTTTTATAAGTTTAAGGGTGTTACTGTTTTAAGAATTATTGAAATTGGATGTTTGGTTAAGTTAAATCTTTCACGGCCACACAATTTCAACAAGGCCTATTTTATGCTAATTAGCACTTAACATGGAGTGTTTCTCTTAGCAGCGCTTTGAAGAGGCATGCACCAACTTCCCAACTGAAAGGAGCACTCACTCAAAGCTGCGCACTGGACCCCCATCACAACCATGCGGGCCTTCCAACTTCCCTTTAGTGAGGTGAAGAATCGCATCGCAACACACAGAGACTACATTAGGGACCTTGCAAAGGAATAAAACATTTCCTCTTCAAAGGCAGTCAGGTATTGTGATCCCTGCTGGACTAATCAGGAGCTTATTCTGGATACAGTGATTCTCAGCACACGGTAGATTAAAAGGAGATACATTCCCTATAAGCTGATCTGCAAAACCCCACGGCCCATCTCGACAAAACTGGCCCGACACAAGAATAACTCATTTTAAAGTATCTCTCGCAGGATACAGAGACACTCTTAATGTTTCCTGCCCTTAAGCTTATTGGGGAGATGTTCTGTGGTGTTATGATACCACCCTACAGTATATATAAAGTCATATATAAAGCTAACAGCGGTTTTAACAGAATTTCTATTTGGAGGATGTGGTAGTCATCAACCGCCGCATTCATCCACTTCTACTCAGGTCAATTTGTAACCACCTGCAAGAGCTCGCCAAGTGAAAGAGCGGAGGTGTCACACTGTTTGTAACATTCTGTGACCTGTGTGCGCCAGCTGTGCCACCCAACACCTTCCACTAATCTGGGAGGATCGATGGGATGCAGCTGTCGTAGGTGAACAATTGTGTGGCAGTCAACAATCAGTCAGTGTGGATTCAAGATCTACTGAATCCAATTCTTCAAGTCTTATCGGTCTGAAAGGCGCCAGCCCTCAGAGTCAGAGAGGGGAGAAAGGCAAGGGAAAGACATCACTCTACCGCAGTATGAATCCATTTGTCACAGCACTATGGAGTCTCACTGTGGATAGATCTCCTCTGGACACACAGACATGAAATCTGAGAATATTTCAGCGATCTGTCATTCAAAATAATGTTTTAAGATTCACTCACACCGGAGAATTTTACAAATCCTCCCCTTGCTTGGGAAACATGAAAGGGATTCACAGAGGTGTCTCAGTTGCTACTTGTCTCATTCACATTTGTATTCAGAGCAGAAGGAAAGTGTTTCTAATGGCACCTCGCCCTGTTATCAAAGGCAGCGCTGTGCTAAAGAAGAGCTTTGATTATCAGCCTCAGCAAGACTGGACACCTCCCGACCAATAGTGGGCTCAATTCTAAGTCAGAGCACGTGAGACAGTGTGTGTGCTCGGGTGTGTGCGTGTGATCAAGAGTGCATCTGCCTTCCTGGCTTTGGCATTACTATCTGTAAACATGCAGAAGCTAATCAAGTTGCTTTACTTTCTACACACAGTGGAAAAGGATGCAGATGCTGAGAGGAACAAATTGGCAACTAAAGCTTACTCTCACAGAGTGCAACAAGATGTTTGCTTATTCTGGTAATTCACAATTGTGTGGAAGTCTGCTGAGGTGTTAAAACAAACCATACAGTTCATCTCTGCAGCAGCATGTAGCACTCATACTCCATATAAGAAAGGTTTTGTTCAAGTTTGGACATAATTGCCGCAGCAGTCTGGACCCAATTATTTTTATCCAGGCCAAAACTCTCCCTTAGTTTACCAAATTGAACCTTTTGCTTGGTGGGAGAATTCATGAATAGTAACCAAAAGCAAAGCCTTTCGAAACATAAGGCAGGCAGCCAGGTAGTCCAGCCTGTAATATTCTATCATTAAAAACCTTAGCATAAAAGCTGAGATCAGCCAAAACTTTGAAAGCTCTTCTGCTTTGCCTTGTCAGTCTAATTGCCACTTTATCTAACCGGATCTCTTGACAGACTTAGAAAATGTCATTTATCACCACATTTAATTAGTTTTAACAAGAATACTGAAGGGAATCAACTTTAATTAACTGAGATGAAATGTGCTAATAACAAGAGCTAATTTATGTTTCACACTGTGCTATTGTTCTGATGTTGTTGTTGTGTTATTTGTGTGTCGGCATGTTATGAAATGTGTTTATTGCTGTTTGTATGAAGAAGATTCAAGATGACATTTGAGCATTATGCCTCAATTTCCTTTGGATTATGGAATGATTATGGGCAAAGCACACGCACAGCACCCTTAATATAGTATACTGCATATTCACAGTACATTGTGTAATTAAAATCATCTTCTTATTTATGTTGTGGTTTAGTGAAACAGACAAGTGATTGGCTCTGGCACACTTAGCCACTTAACCATCAAATCTGAGAAGCTCTGTGAATATCTAATCTCATTTGGCACATGGTGGTGTCTTCAGTTAATTTTCCACTGTTTTCGATTTAAACGCGACTGGGAATCAGTTGTTGTTGTTGTGGTTGTTGTTGTCATCCTATATTCATTCACAAAACTCCAGTTTCACCTCACAGGGCCCGATGTCCACCTTCAGCATCTTCACACTTGAAACTCCTCTGACTTCCATTATGATACATTTTTCCTGTGTTGAGTTTTGTGTGTGTGTGTGTGTGTGTGTGTGTGTGTGTGTGTGCGTGTGTGTTGGTGTGTACCTTCACGTGCATGTGTGTGTGTGTGTGCGCAGTTGCCACACAGCCTTAGGTGTCTGGTGTACATTGGAATCGCACTGATGTTCAAGCTCCAGATGTCACACTGTGAGCCAGAAGATGGTGTGTGTGTGTGTGTGTGTGTGTGTGTGTGTGTGTGTGTGTGTGTGTGTGTGTGTGTGTGTGTGCGCGTGTGTGTGTGTGCGTGTGCATGTGTACTCCCTGGTGAGATCGCCACACAGCAGATAGCACCAGGGTAGAGGTGCATGGTACTATAGAAAGTGTGTGACGTAAACACTCGGTCCGGGACCTGAAGCAATTTACTGTAATGTGAAAGGTTGTGTGTGTGTGTGTGTGCTTTTGTGTGTTTCCGAATGTAGCGTATGTTGTGTGTGTGTGTGTTTTCAAAGGCCTTTCTCTACATCTGGCAAAGTTCCACTGATTATAATCATAAGGGTCATACGATGGTGTTCTTTAATGTGTAGCAGCATGTTACTGCAGGCAGGGACATATGTTTCCACAGCAGCACATCATACATTTATACACCACACTTACCTGTACATTCGAATGCAATCCAGTACAATAACGCTACAATAAATCTAACAGTAACAAATCTCATAAGATTCCCATTATTGTTAACACTGTGTGAGAGAGTTGTTGATTTAACAATGGGGTGTAATTAATGGAGACGTGTGGGATTGCATGAAATTACATTTGTTTCTAAGAGCTTTAGGAAAATTGGATGCTTAAAAACGTCTCATATAGTCTTGTGTTATATATTCAGTGATGAAACCATGAAAGGAATCTAAAGTGTGGACTTATATAGTCAAAATAATTCACAGTTTGTAACTGTGGACACAAAAGATTACAGTGTAGAAGACGATGAGCTTACTGGCTTATTGAAGTGATCGCAAACGTCATTGGTTGATTCAGCCATCTAAACCCTGAGAGGGAATTAACTTATAACACTTATAAACCTGAATTCTCTGGTGTTTCAGTGTACCGCTGTCTTATTATGCTCCTTATAATAGCATTGACCCAAACTGAATGGACCAGACTGCTGGGAAACATTGGAATTTTAAGCCCCTAATCCTTCCTAAATCCCCTTTGGATTCTGTATCTATATACAGCTCAGATGATAAAGCACATCGCCGTGATAGCTTTGACTACAAAAACGCTTCCCTTACTCCCCGATGGGCTGTGATTAGTTTACTTCCCTTTAGACCCGCAGACTAAACTTTATTATAGTCGGACTTTAACCGCGGGCCAGCCAAGTAAAAGCTCGTGGCCAGTGGGTGATGGTGATGCTGTTCTCAGGGGGGTCACAGGCTGTAAAGATATCTCCACTCATTGAGGCGAGTCCGCGGGACCTGGGGTGTAATCCTGTCTGCTTTAAAGACATGATTATACTGAAATGTCCAAAGGGAGGCCTGCAATCTCTTACGCAGGCCGAGCTTTTCATTGTAGGAGAGGAGTGAAACTGACACCAACCAAAGAGGAACATGCTCGTTTAGATGAGGAAACGTGTCTCTTACCTTGAGAGCCGACAGCCTGGGCAGAACTTCCTCTCTGACTAGTGCCGCTTTACTTCCACTGTTGTAGATCTGATTTGTACCAAAAGAAGACAGCAAATCATATATTAATGCAACTGATCAAAACAGCCGGTGTGACATCATCATCACCTGAGGCAGAACAGGCTGTGGTTAAAACCCTTTTCGTGTTTGCGAAAAAGAACCACACAATGACTGTCATTCCTTATAATATATTATATGTGTAACTGTAAAAGTTTACTTACCATGGAAACCATACAGTAGGTGGGTGTGTTATTATAAATGCCTAAAAATGTATATCGAAATATGGCCTAAATCAGGTATGTAGGGTTTGGTGATGAACATTATTACATATATATTGAAGCCACAATAATAAAGAGTGAGTGTATATGCACTTGTGCATATGCAGTATCTGAATTATATTACAGTGCCAACTCACATTGTTAGGCTTAGAACTGATCAGTCAAGTTCCACACAGCAAGCCTATATTAAAGCCACACAATTCATTCCATTAATGGTTTGTTGCAAAGCATTTCCACAGCGTTGATGTTTCTCATCATTACTGTAAATGAACTGCAACATCTCAAGTAAAATTAGAGTTATAAATACTTGAAAGAGAATAGATACATCTGTATCTGCTACATTACTGCTATGACAGTGGCAATACATCACTTCATCCCTGGTTGAGTGTAATTAATGTTGTCTATTATATTTGAGATAAAGATACATTTGGTGCTCTCACTCAACATCTCTTTAAAATACACAAGACAATTCCTGGATATTTTCTTTATCAATCAAGTGTAAACTTGAAATTAAGCAGAACCTCGCCATGGGACGCCAAAGGCATTTCTATGTAAAGTCATACATTTTTCATTTTGATCAGCCATTTAGATTGAATGTCTAATTAAATATTTCTGTCCCTGGGGCAATATAGACAATGATTCCGCAATTAAATTGATACTTAAAGGCAATGAGCTGATAAGTGGAGAACACGCCCACTGGAACAGCTTGTGATCAACGCTCATTTTTGAATATTTACAGAGACAAGCTCGAGCAGAGTGAAGGTTTACGGACAAATACAAAAAAAAATCCAGTGTAAAGCCCATATAAAACATTCATGTGACAGGAGTGATGAATAAAACATATGGGAATGATCCTGGGGTCAAGCAAGCAGTAAATGTGGGCGTAGCTGGTGTCATAAGATGTAAATATTGCTATGAGGGAGACATCAGACGCTGGCTGGATACCTGGGAGAACACGCATGGCGGGCTTGAGTGATCTGTAGTGTAGTTTCATCTCCACTGTGATGCTTAGGATAAGGATCATTCATTATGCAGGCTTTGAATCTGGCAGACCTATTGTAAATAAATGCTATGGAGGTGTAGCCGATGCTTAAGAGATGGAGGTTTAAAAGAGACAGACACACAACAGGGTGGAAGATGAGGAGATTAACACTGTAGGAAAAGATGACCTTATTAGTCCATTTCTAATACAAGTTTACAATTTGGTGGATCCAGGCTCCCGCAGCCAAATGTTGGTCCATCTTATTTATATCGAAACTCATTAACCAAACAAATTATAAAATGTAAAGTGTAACTGTAACACAAGCAGCCACATCCTCGCTCTAAAAACGGAATCCAGTTTGTTTCAGACTTGAATCTGTGACGTTATTGTGTGTGTGTGTGTGTGTGTGTGTGTGTGTGTGTGTGTGTGTGTGTGTGTGTTCACGTGTCAAACTGACGAGTTGGCAGGAGCAGATATGTGTTGAGCAACATTTGTGTCAAATCTGTCAAGTTTCAACTGATCATAGAGGCAATGTCACCAGGCTGTGTGTTTGTCTCTGTGAAAGTGTGTGTGTGTGTGTGTCTGTGTGTGTGTGTGTGAGTGTGTGTGTGTGTGTCTGTCTGTCTGTCTGTCTGTGTGTCTGTGTGTCTGTGTGTGTGTTGGATTGAGCGTGTTTATCTTGCAATGCAGAGTGTGTGTGTGTGTGTCTTAGTTTGTACGGTCTCACCTGTAATCAAGATAGATTCTCCCTCTCCTCATGTAATACCCCGATCATGTGTACACTCATTTATAAATGAAACTGACAACACTGACACAAACCCAAAACAATCATAAAGGAAAAAACCTTTGAAAATAATACAACTGCTGTTTCACATCTCATATGTCCTCAGTTACACACAGCACGACTGCAGCAGCCACACACACACACACACACACACACACACACACACACACAGTCTAGGTGTGTTTTTGAGGAGCGTGCTGGTTTTGAACTTTGGCGACATCCACAACTCTCTGGTGTCATCTTTCACCAAGTTCAGCCTCTTTTTTTCTTGAGCCGTGACTAACGCTCACGATATTCATGTGAGAGTGACAGAGCGACGGATGCGGCGGCTTGAGGCCCTGAAAGGGTGCGATGCTGCAGCCTTCTTCATCTCCTTCATCTCCCTGTATGCAGAGGCTGTATTCATCATGACTTTATTACTCCTGACTGCATGGGAGCATGAAGATCCTCTCTCACGCTGTTCTCACATTCACAAATAGGCGCACACACTGAGTGCAGAATGACAGTCTGTTTTACTATATGCAGTGTGTGTGTGTGTGTGTGCGTGTGCGTGTGCGTGTGTGGATGAGCACTCTCAAGGGTTGTGGGGAGCCGTCTGAAGCAGAGCGCATCATTACAGTGAAGGCATGAACCCGCTGGAGATAAGGCAACATTAATTATAAACTGCATACAGAACACACACAACAAAAAGTCGGACCATGCTCGCTCTCTTTCTCTCACACACACACACACACACACACACACACACACACACACACACACGTACTTCCCTCATTTCCATGCTACAGATTAGACTTATTGGCTCGCTTGCTGAAAGGAGGCCGCCGTGTCCCTGATAGCAGCCACTAGCAGGATTTCAGTTTTCTGGCAAATCCTCCTGTTTTCTGTGACACTTGAAGCTCCTCTGCTCGGATTACTCCTCACTCCTCTGCTTAAAGTGCTGCCGCTGCTTCTGCTGGAAGTGATTGCTTTGTGATTGTACTGTAATTTCCAGGGAATGGTGCGGGAGAGGAATGGTCGTGCCGTAAGTTGAGTCAGTTGTTGTGACACCTTTGAGCTCTGTCAGATGAAAAGCAAGGAGACGGAAAACTGAGAAGATTATAAAATAGCCTGATATTCCCAAATAATCCCAAAAGAGGGATTTGCACTGTTCACAGACTGACTGGACTTTCTTAAACGTGGCAGGTGTGATATGTGTAAAACAGAAACAGTCTGAGGATAAATGTGGATTATAATGCTATTCAACATAAGCCTAATGCATTTAAGACTTTACATGTATTTAGATTCTTCTTTCTTCTTCTGTATATTGTGTTATAGAGTGTTGAGCCATGAATTGTACTTTTAAATAGGATTTTGCTCCTCACAAAGGCCTACAAAGAGGCTAGGAAAGAAGGAAGGAGACAAGGTCTTCGAAATGGAAGGATCATATGGTGGTGAATTGGTGGAGAATATCCCATAAGCTGCTTTGCGAACAAGAGGAAATGGAGTTAAAAACAGTACCAAACAATGGAAGTGAGGCGTTTTCAAAGTGAGGGGAGTCGGTGGAGACCATGAATAAGAAATCAGGCCAGGAAGTCCAGTGGGGAGCAAAGCGAGAGCCCACTGAGCTATCCGGGTAGGAGCCCATGGGGGTTCCGCCTCATTCATCATTAAATACAGCTTTAGGTGAATGAAGGCAGTGAGACCAGAATGGTGAAGACGGGATGAGAGGATGAGGGATAAGGGAGGTGATGGATAAAGGCAGAATTGGAGGAAGATTGTCGAGGGGTTTAGGGGGGAAGCGGGTCAAGGTGAGAGAGAAGGAGAGAGACAGAGACAGAGACAGAGACAGAGACAGAGACAGAGACAGAGACAGAGACAGAGACCGAGACCGAGACCGAGGCCGAGACCGAGACCGAGACAGAGACAGAGACAGAGATAACAACAGGAGCGGAAAGTGAATGACTAAAAAATAGGAAAGGGAAGTGAGGTAAAAATATATAAAAAATTATACCCTGTGGAGCCAAGGAAGAGGAGGAGGAGGAGGAGGAGGAGGAACAAGAGAGAAAAATGACAGCAGGGGAGGAAGGAGAGAAGAGAGATCGTTCAGTAAAGAAGATGACTCCTGGGAATGGGCATCTACTCTGTCACTGTGGAGAGATGTTCCTGAACACATCATCAATACACACATTATTACCACACACACACACACACACACACACACACACACACACACACACAGGCAAGGGAGGCAGGAAGGCTGTGGCCCTGAGTGACGTGACCTCGCCTTTTTCAATCGGCGGTGATGTGTTTCGCACCTCTATCATTACTGTGATCATGATGATAGAATGAATTGATACTTGAGACCAAACACAGTTCACACAGAGGTCGATTTTAATAGGTTTTTCCACATGAGCAGTAAGAACTTATAAGCTCAGGCTGTATGTTAGCTGATGGGTAAACACACTCGGTGAGGAGCCCAAAACACCAAACCTCTAATGATGATGCAAATATCTGAGAAATCAAGATGTAACTTTCCTGAATTAAGATGAAAGGGATTAGCGTGTGTGTGTGTGTGTGTGTGTGTGTGTGTGTGTGTGTGTGTGTGTGGGTGTGTGTGTGTGTGTTTGAATACAGTTATCAGGTCTCAGTGGCCACTTAGCTTTATCTGGCATAATGGAATCTCTGGTGTCATAAATACAGGCCATTTGCCAGTAGTAGAGGAAGTAGTACAAGCTGTGGTTCAGACATCTTTTCAGTCTAAAGACGAGACTTGAACACAATGACACAGTGTCATTTTCTTTCACGGAGCACTCTTCTTCTTTTTTTTTATGTAGATACCTCATTTTGAAATGATATTGTTGTAACTCTGTCAGTCTGTAATTAATTGATCATTTCATTTAAGAAACAAAATCGCAAAGCTGTCAGCAGCTACCAGATGTGAACTAATATGCTTGGCCAGCCTGTGTTCAGAACTCTCACTTGAACAGCTCTCTCTCTCCCACCCCCCCCCCCCCCTCTCTCTCTCCCTCTCTCCCCCTCTCCCCCTCTCTTTCTCTCTCCCCCTCTCTCTGTCCCCCCCCCCTCTCTCTCTCCCTCTCTCCTCTCTCTCTACCTCTCTCCCCTCTCTCTCTCCCTATCTCCCCCTCTCTCTCTCCCTATCTCCCCCTCTCTTTCTTCCCCCCCCCTCCCTCTATCTCCCTCTCTCCCCCCGTCTCCCTCCCTCTCTCTCTTTCGACGCATCGAGACACGTTGAGGTTAGACCAACAGCTCTGACAGCTCCAGCGAGCTCCACCTATAAGTTAACGGCTAGTTTCCTCTCAGAAAGCCTGCCCGTTATTGATTTCCAGTGAAATGGGAATTTCAGCATGTAGCTATGCTGCAACAGAGACTAATTAAATCCTTGTTTCCCAAACAGTATTTTGATGAGTGCCCCAGAATGCGAGACTCTCTTGACAGTTCATCTGTGCTGCTTGTTGCCTGTCTCTGTGTTTCCACACTACAGATCAGCTCAGCAAACATGTTGATGAAAATGGATTTGGCTCTATGTAAATGACGCACAGTGTCCTAACGTGACGCGGCACAGGTCCATATCAAACAATGTGGAAGTTGTCTGCGCAGGTGTGCAAACATCAGTAGAATGCATTCACTCTGAACATTACTTCAAACGAGAGCGAGAGCCGTGTATATGTGTGTGTTTGTTCATACGTGTCTGTATTTGTCAGCGTGAGTGTCTGTATGCGGCCTCAATTCCCTCAGAGAACACTGGTGCATTGTTTTAAGATGGAACTACGGTGCCTTTGATGTTGACAAGCTGAGCATGTCTGCTTCTACCCCAAAGGGCAAATCAGCTGATTATTAATCAAGGCAGAACGCTGTAATCACTCAGATTTAGACTCTAATCACACCCGCCGCACTAACTTTGATCATATTTTCCCCGACTACCTTAAAGACGCTTTAAGTGAAGCTGATGAAAATGGATCAAACACTTCCTTCATTCTCAATCTGCCCTGATTCAACAGTGGTGTTACAAAGTGTTTTGTTGTTGTTTTTTGGGGGGGAGACAGGCAAGTGGATCAGATGTGCTTTGTAGTAACGGCGTGACACAAACAAATATAGAGACAAATGAAAACAAAGATAAGGCCACACTCATGCAGGCACAGGTCAAGACCCAGCTGTTTTGTGGTTTGCAGCCAATTTCGGTTCTGAAAACACATTCTGCAAATAGATCACTGTCTTTACGGCCGCGATATGAGCTGTTTGTGTGCAGAATAGCTTCATTTTCAGAAGAAGACGGAGGACAGACGTATATCAGCATTCACAGCGACTGTTACCGCCATCGCCGGCTTCCATCCAAGCAGTGAGGATCTAAAGCTGGCTGACACATCTTAATCATGGGCATAATGAATGGAGAATAAGCCCTGTGAGTCCCGGCCTCAGCTTGACAGAGATGATCAATAACTCACATATCATATCACACCTTCTCCTCGGGCTCTACCTGGCTTGCCAAAGAGGAGGCATCTCCCTATAATATCTGATACAGGTAACATTATTGGCTTTATCAAGGTCTATACTGGATGTTCTTATCTGACTTTCTGAAGGAACAATCATAACAAAACAGACCTGAGAGGACGCAATAATGAATATGTGAGAGTAATGGTTATCGAAACAGCAATCGGTGTGAGCAAGGCGGGTTTTTGATGACATTTGACAGCACATAAATAAAAGTGCTGGATTTGTGAAAGTCTCGTTTAGTTGTAGAAGCTGATTTCAGTCAGAAGCTTCAGTCCAGGATAAAGGTCTGTACTGCATGTTAAACACAGAGCGTAATGTGGCATAACACTGATTCAGCAACTCGCTTATACCCAAGGATGCCCTGCTCAGTGGAAGGCCTGAATTGCTTTTGATGCCTGTCTGATTTATGATAATAGGTCTTCAGAAGAGAGTCCCTGAACGCACCACGCTCTCCTCATCTCTACTTTTGGATCAGAAATGCCCCTTCAGCAGGAATACAATGGCAGCCCAGCAAACCAAACCATATGCTGCCGAATAAATGAGATTATATCTCATTATAAATGGATTCATCTGCTTTGAATACAGTCCAGCCCCTCCTGCCTTGGGACTTTCCATTACCAAAGTACTGGCGGGGGGGGGAGCAGGAAACGATACTGTGTGGACAGAACCACAGATGGACTTTTAAAGAGCTTTTAAAGAGCTTTTAAATTCTGATTCACTAGGGCACAAATGTTGCCTTTTTGTCCATTTTGTTCATTTAGACTCCTTTTTTGTGCAGGAAACCAAAGCTGAATCAAAGAGGGCAACGTGTCTACAAATGATACTTATTCACACTGCAGGCGATTTCATTTCATTTCAGTTCATAGAGGGCCAAAGAAGTGAGGTAAAATGTAGCCCGAGTCCCATTATGCATTTCACCCATCAAATTGGATGTGAAATAACTTTTTAGAAACTTTTGAATTATACAAAGGGTGTGATGAATTTTTGAACAGATGTTAGATTAGCTAAGACTGCGCATCAGTCAGAGCTCTAGGAAAGAACACAGGAAAGAACTGAATCCTTAATAACGCAGAAATTAATTGCCAACATGCTGATAAATAATCAAGAGGAACATTTTGTGTTAAGCAGCAGGGATTAACAGATAACATAGTAAGAAAGAGATATCAGTTAGGGACACATGCAAAACATTAAAAGCCTTAATTCATGCATTCCTAATACCCAAATTTAGTTTGTTGGCTTATTTATTCAAATCTTGAATCTCGGTTGCAGTTCCATCCCTTTCTCCAATCTATCAGGGTGAATCGCTTCCATTGGGAAACTGTCATGTTTCTGAGATATTTATAAAGCAAACTTCTGTCTCGGCGTGTTTGACCTAGAACTCTCTGACCCAAATTAGGTTTTCCTCAGTGTTCGATTGTGGGCAAAGGCAGGAGTGGAGCTATTGTACCGAGTGAAAGACCCGGAATGTAAATCAGCGATTGAGTTTGGGGGTGAGCATCGCATGGACGAGGGGTTAAAGACTAGAGGAGGATAGAAAGAAAGGAAACAGTCTATGAGGATGAAGAGAAGAGGGAAAGAGGAAGGAGAATGGAAAGGAAATAAAAAGGAAGAGGCTCCTTAGGAAGAAAAATTGAGGGCCAGCAAAAGTCAATATGGTTGTTCCATTTTGGAAGACTGATGAACTGCCTGTCATGTCAGCCGCATGGTCCTTGGGGAAGCCCTTGCCTTATAACACCAACTCCTAATATTGACTTGATCTAATGAATTACCAAACATTATCGTCCGTCACACTAATTCTCCACATCATCCCTGAGCCTGTAACCATTCGTGACATAATCACGCTTTCGGGAAACTTTCTCGGATTGGAGATAAACAGCCACTCTGCTTTGTAATTATCTGTTCAAGGATTGATGTATTCAGATCACACGGCGCCGCTTTTATTGCCGACGTTGAAAATGAGGAAGATCAGACGAGGAGGAGGAGGAGGAGGGCTGAGCTGGTACGTGGGCTGGGCCAGGGGTACTTTACTCAGCTCTCCTAATTAGACCCCCACCTCCTCCTGGCCTCATCCTCAATGCTCCTGCTGGCAAACTTTGACACAACCAACCTCTAATTGCTACCAGGTGCAGATTAGATAAAGTATATTTGCAGTTAAGAGATTAGGACTCACTCCATGTTCGGGTGAACTTTGCTACAGTGTGAATGGCAGGAAATGTTTTTGGTGTACCAACAAGTTGCTGCAGAGGCTGGGGTGTTAATTGAAGTTGTTCTGCATGGCTATGATATTGAATGAGATGTCAGGTTGAGATTGGCACAGTGTTCCTATTACCTAAGGGTGAATTTGCAAATGCAACTCCTGCATGGCAGATTAGTGGATACTCATTTAAAATAGATTGCAGTTCAGCATTAAATATCCCTCATTGTCCTTGTATGAATGATCCCAGCTGTGATTGATGTCAGTCTGAGGGTCTGAGGGTTTAAACTCGTCATTAGCCCTGTTTTCAGGGTCAGAATCCATAAGAGGACGAGTACGTGGCTCTCTGCGCGGCTCTCCGTGTTACACTTGCCGAGAGCACTTTGCAGTCGCTCCCCAGGCCTGCGTGCTGCTGCGACGCGTGGCTACAAATAGAAACATTCCCTCCTGAACCACGCTGACCTGGACACACCTGAGACACTCCTCAGCCAATCAGAAGGGAGGACACGTGTCACACATCGACGCGGACTCCCAGACAGATGGAAAACTAGGTCATTCTAACATCTATCTGTCTATTTATTGATATAGACACACATACAGACACATACACACACACAAACAGCTTGAGAGAGAGAGAGAGAGAGAGAGAGAGAGAGAGAGAGAGAGAGAGAGAGAGAGGGAGAGAGAGAGAGCGTGATAAGAGACAACAGAGGCGACAGAATTTGATTGATGGATTTTGACATTGACGCTGTCCTCTCCTTCAATGTGAAAAATAACTCGGAATGTTTAAACCAAAATAGAATCATCTACCCTGCGTCGAATTCCCACTTGAATTCCCTGTGTTGACTTTAATGTATTCATTAGTCTACAGATCACTCATGGCAGGGTTATGTTCCACCGTATTAGGTTCCTATATGGACAATAATGACTAATGCATATGCATAGAGAAAGAAGGGACCTCTGAGCGCTGAATAGAGGTGAAACTGCATCATGTACTCAACAACACACAGAGATTTGAATAATTCATTTATGTCTGCTCTATATAACACATTTGCACATAAACATGAATGTATGTATATATGTATGTGCATTAGACACATACGCGCTCCATCTACTATGCCTGCAAATTGTTTAAAGCAGTTCTATCTTATCACAGAGGCGCACAAATACATTCAAACAGCCACTATACTTTAAGCCAGTGTTGCCTTGGTTACTGCATAAGCATGGGGTCTCCTCAGCACCTCCCCACCTGAGAATGGCAGTCTGCTCGGTGCCAAGCCTCTGACCGTCACCCGAGACCATTATTCTGACTGCTGCTATCCTTAACAACCATCAGTATCCGTCCCCCTATCGCGAGCAGACAGCCAGGTCTTCCTCCCTCGTCAAAATCTCTCCTCGCGTTGCCAAATCGGCCAGCAGCTGTAACCTTACTGGCAGTTAGTCTTCCGCCAGAGTGTGTTATTGTCTTTCTGGTGTTCTGTGTGTCTGTGTGTGTCCCTGTGTGTCTGTGTGTGTCCCAGTGGACCATGTGGATGTCTTCTTGCCCCCGTGTGTGTGACAGAGGTTGTGGCAGCAGCAGCACTATTTTTAATTCTTTCATCTTCTTGTTGTGTTTCTTACAGACCCCCTGGTTAATGCACGGCGGATTAGAGATGGAAAAGGGAGAAAAAAACGGAAGATGAGAGGTGGCAAGGAAAGAAGCCTCAAAACTTTTGAAAGTGATAACAGCGTGTGTCAATCAACCCTCAGGTCTTTGCAAAGTTTGGCGGAAGAAAGAGGAAATTGTGAAACTCCCTCATGAACACCGAAACCATTAATCCCCTCAGATTCTCTTGATCTGTCCATCAGTCAGCTGTCAAAACTGAAGCTGCCTCTGCTTGTTTGGTAGAGACAGAAAGCACACGGTTCCAAACGTCATACTTTTATTTGTTGGTTTATGCTGTTAAAATGAACAAAACTATTAACATTTGTCCTCTTTCGTTGCAACATTTCCCTTTTTTTTATTCTCGATTTCACAAACGACAACCAGAACAACCCCAGATTCGACCGCACTTGATGAATGCTGTTCCGTCCTTATTGACCTCCACTAATTACTTCTCACCATCAGCATTAGGATGCAGTCGAGTTCTGTGTACCTTCTGAATCATTTTAGCAGGTTCCCAACTCCTGCCAACAACAACAGAGTGAGTCAGTAAGTAAGAAGTCCTTGTTACATTTCCAAAATTTCATCTGGTGCAAGATTTAAAACTATAATTTATGCATATTGGCAAAACCAACCGCTTTCCTCACTCGGTCTGACAAGCTTGGACTAAACCAATGTGTGTGAGGTAATTCTGTGTATGTTTGACTGCATATATTCAATAATTAGATGGTAAGAAGCCGCTGGGACGAGACTGAACGCTCTGTTACTCTCACTTAGGAGCCTTGCAGAGGAGTAGTGGGGTAAAAGAAAGCAGATGAGAGGAAGAAAAGCAACGCTCCTCTAGCCCTTTTGTTGTCATCTTGTTGCTATTTTGGTTTCGCAGAAAACTGTTGCATCTGAGAAAGGAATTTTGACAGTTTTAGCCAATTAAAGTGTGTGTTACGTTTTCTGGCCAAAGGTTTTCAGACTTTATTATCGCCCCAACCTGTCACACAAGTGCACAGCGCTCCATTGCACCATTCTCTCACATTATCATTTATAATCATTCTAATTATACATCTCATTGACATGCAAACACCCATATCCGTGGTGAAAAGATCCCACCATGACTTGTCAAAGCCTTATACACACTCCAACAAGCTGCATACACACACACTGACCTGCTGAGTGTTGGATTGTCACTCTCTCAAACATTTACGCTGCTATTAAACACACAAAAATCACCATCAGAAGTCACTGCTTGAGGGTGTTTGACCTTATACAGCCTGTTTCAAATGTTATATCGACGCTTTACCATATTGGTCCCATGACAGCATCTGTATGAATCATCTGTGAGAGGTGTTTAGACTGAAGGTAGAAAAACCACCCTTTGTATTTCAGGCATGGCCTTGTAAAGTAAAGTATGCTGTCCTATGGATGTGTGTGTGTGTGTGTGTGTGTGTTTGTGTGTGTGTGTGTGTTTGTGTGTGTGTGTGTGTGTGTGTGTGTGTGTGTGTGTGTGTGTCTTGAAAAGCTTACTCTGACTGTGTGTGTGTGTGTGTGTCCCTCTGGCCCAATGTTCCACACTGACTGTGAGTGATTAAGGGAAAAGTGTGTCTGTGTAGTGTGAACCATGCTGGTGACAGGCAGATTGCTGCCTCGTCCCATGATTCTGTGGAGGACTCACTCATTACAAAGTGATTAAACGCACTCAAATGTATTATGGCAGTGGTTCTCAAACTGAGGGATGAATACCATTGATGGTGTCATTTTTTCTTCTTTTAATGAAAATGCAGTAGGAGCTCTCAGTGTCAGTGCAGCGTGAGGGCGTTCTGTGTTTCCCTCAGAGGTGATGACAAATATTCTGATTAGTGGAAATTGTTTGTATGATGATAAATGCATCCATGCTAAATATAGGAATTGTCTCATTTCACTATCTGTATTTATTTAACATTTGCTTTGGCCCCCTGCAGACCCTCATGTTGCGCCTGGCCTTGTTTCTGAGGGTCTATAGTACCCACCATGATCGATTGCAAGGAGACCGTACGTTGACTCAGGCCACAAGCCCTACATCCTGTACATCCTGTGCTGGGACCACCTGGATGCGCTGCATATCCCCCTGGATGAGATGATGGAAGGGAACAGACATCTGGAGCATAATTCTTCTTCTGTCTTTCTGTCTTTCCTTCTACTGTGCACCGTTTTTATATTTGGAATTTAGCCAATAGAAATGCAGAAGGAAAACTGTGTAGACCTATAAAGATGAACCTATAACTCTTAATGGCCTCAGAGGAGCATAATGCTTCATCCTCTATGTATGTGGTTCTCTTTTCATTAGCGTGCACCCACCACCACTACTTAATAATAACTTACTGCCTTGTGAACAACACTGCAAAATCAATTGAAGATGATTCCCCAGTTTGCATTGTCAACATTTGCAGCCTCCAAAGTTCGGGAGGCAAAATATGAACTTCAAAGAAGCATCCAATATCTTCAAAACCCTGACAGAAAAGGAAAATAAAAAGCTACTACCAGACTTTCTGCACCCTTTTATCAACAAGGGATTGCAGAGGAATTAATTTTCTCATATACCAATTCATAAACCTTTACCTTTTGCTGGTTATTAAATTGGTTGGTTTGAAGCGGGTGGGCCTCCTGAGGGACGACACATCCAGCATCGCATCCAGCAGGCAAAGGTATGTCAAAAAAAATAGATTAATATACTGTATACAGCAGTGTGAGGTGCTGCAGAATAAGTATACAGTCTGTATAAGTTTGACTGTGCCTTTGAGAGACTGAACATAATAAATGATTCATCAGTATATACAGCGAACCCAGATGCAAGACTGCAGACTCCATCACTGCTCCCATATTGTACGTGTTGCAGGAACGACCGGAGAGTATTCAGTCGGGGAGGACATTGGAAAACATGAGCACAGGTGCAGAACGTTGGATTCCCCCCACACGCAAAGAGGAATAGAGTTTAGATGTGATAAACTATGCACCTGCATTTGTGGTTATGCTGTGTTTGCAGTCATTAGGTTGAGTACGAGCCGACAGAGTTTGACATGTTAGAGGGTTGCAGTAAATGCAGGATTAGGCGTTTTGTCTGCTGAATAGAGGCTGAGAGTGTATCTGTAACCCCCGACACCACTGACTGCCTCCCTTAACACGAGTAGGCACACCGCGGCTAAACTCCACCACAGACTGACTAATTCCCCAGAGGAAGATTTCAGATATCTAATGGGGATTAGACGAACTAAGAAGGCAGTTTGTGGGGAATTCATGAATAATTGAACTTAAAGTAGGAAACAAATAAATGCACAGAGATGGAAATGTCAAAACAAAAGCCTCAGAGTTTTCTTATGTGAAATTGCAGGGGAATTGAGGTTGTGTACTTCTCTGGTGCAGTTGTTTTTGTTGTTTGTGTGTGTGTGTGAGTGTGAGTGTGTGAGTGTGTGCGTGTGTGCGTGTGTGCGTGTGTGCTTGTATGCGTGTATGCTTACACATGCCTTGAGGAGCCTATCAGCAGTTTGGAGTTAGCTATGACATCAAGGTTACACTGCCGAGCGTGATCGAATGAGGACAATTACTTGTCACCTTTACTTCAACATTCCCATCAGTGCATCTGCGCTTATTAGATCAGCCGGAGCATCTTCGGGAGCCACCAGAGGGCCTTTATCTCATGTGCTCCTTAGAGGAGGTTGAGAGTTGCGGCACAGGCAGGTGTACACACACGGCGTCAGGTTGGGAACAGTGTTATCTGCTAGATCCTTCCAGGTATGTGTTTGTCCTGTTGAGCATGAGATGTTTTCAACATGTTTGTTGTAACCTGAGGTAAGGTATGCAAGCTGTAATTATGTAGTTTGCAGTGATGTACTTGAGGTTACCAGAGGGAGCAGTCAGGATCCAACAGTCATCCAATTATTGCCCCGTTTCTCAATGGTGCAGTTTGGAGCCTATAGATGCGTGTAATTTGACAGAAGGTTGAGAAATGTTAAAGAAAGTGACAAAGAGACTCTATGACCAGTAAAATTGAATGGGTTCTTCCTTGTATGAAGTCCAACAAGTTTCATGAAAATGGAGTTCATAACTTTTCCAGAGTAATCCTTCCAACAAACCCAGACAGATGAAAACATAACCTCCTTGGTGAAGGTAATAAAAACAGATAAGTCACCCTAAAGCACTCATTGCATGCTTCCATGACTCTGTTTGCTGATGATTTATGTTCAAAAACTCTCCAAACGCTGGAAGTTAAAATGTTACTACACACCGTAAAAGCAGCGACTGAAAAACTCCAATAACCTCAGGCCCTAAAAAATGTTAAAGCTACAATCTGTGTGATCCATATAGATGCAAATGTAATCATATATTCAGTTATGGTAGGATTGGGATTTTAGGACTATAACCCTGCCCATAGGCTCAGGCTGTCTTAAGGCTGAATACTAATTCTGACTAATAAGAGACTTGTTAAGCAGGATGTTTTTACTTTGTAATTTGTAAAGTCATCCAGACTGCTCTGTTGGCATGGAGACAGAAGAGACAAAACTTGTGACCTTGTTGGGTATTATTTTCTTCGGGTCTCCTTAGAATTGTCTAGACTACCATGAAGTAAACATACTTTCAAAGTCATTGTCAGTCACACATTTCAAGCTAATATCTCTTGAGGTACTGGAGGATGGAAGGAATTTTGAATTTTAATGTCAGAGTCCTGGGAGATTTATGGAGGGTGGCTGACCTTGAAATTCTGAGTTCACTCCACCTTGTTATTCAGTGACATTTGAAATGTTGGAATGGCTCAAAGACTCATCGGTTGAAAAGGCCAGACTCCGCAATGTCGCCCGCGTTCAGCAGGTTGTGCATATCTACTATTACACCTGTGACAGCTGATTTGAGTTAAAGGGGTGACGACGGGTTTTCAGACGGGTTTTCAGAAAATGAGGTCACTTTAGCCGCTGCCTTCTATTGTCAAGGGGCTAGTTTATGGTCAGGGACTCTAATGGAGTCAAAGGAAGGAGTTTTGGATACATGACTGTGCAAGCGGAAGGGACGTAAATAAATATTAAGTGTGCCGTTGAATTTAGTCATACAATTTATCTGAGAATAAAGAATGTCTTTGTCTTCCACCATCATTGCTGCATCCAGGAAGGTTCATTTTTTATGTGCATGATTTTATACATAATCACGTGTGCCTGCTGTGCAGTCGGAATTCTACTGGATGAGGCATCAGAGGGGGAAGATCCCATATGACTCAATTAGAAGAGCATATTCTGTAACGTATTGAATAATGTGAGGACACAGACATTGACATACCCTGAGCATGAATATAAACTACCATGATGTCATTGAAATGATTCCCCTTCCAATCATTACCTTTCACATCCATGGAATACTGCAGCTTGATTGACACATTTCTGGAAAATTTAAGCCACGACAGCATGATTCATCCCAGTTGGAATAACATTATCTAGAAATGACTTCAACCTGCTATATCAAGATGGTTCCAGTGTTTTTAGTTATCTGTTATGAAACCCATGCAGCTCAGACCGCAGCACCACAGTCCAAAGCGTTTTATTCGAGGGGTTTGTGGACGTAATACTTCACGGAAACTTATGAGCTCCACCTGAGCGCTGCTTCTCCTCAGTGCAGACAATGATTGCTTTGAGAGCTTTTCCACTGGAGCCTTTCTTGTTTTGGAATTGTTGCTTTCATGAGTTAACCTGCACATAGAGATGATAACCAGGTTCCTTAGACTCCCAGGCCACCAGAAAAGAATGCAAACAGAGAAAATATACTCGTGCACCTCTGAGCCTGCAAGCTGCAAGACGGCCCCCCCCCCCCCAAATATTCGACTTACATTGTGTTCTACCCTCTTCTGATAGCTTTCTGTTCAACTCTCAGCTGCTGTAAACGGTATCATGTGAGGGTCTGCGTTGTTGGAAAGTGGCCCAATTCAGATTGTTTGTCTATTTGTATTTTTTGTAAAAGCCTTATGTGTCTCTGAGGATGCTTGTGTTCACACAATGTTGACTAATGCACAAATAAAGGATTAAATCATCTGACAGAGTGGAACAAAACATTATTATTTCCTGGAACACATTTAATGACTTTATTATTATCGGATATGTGCAACAGAGGCTGTTGGCGAGTCATTTATATACAACAATGTCACTTTTTACGACTGATGCGTTCAATGACACTGGCCACATTTGGAAGATGAAATATATTTCAAACTGCATCGATATCTTATATGAGCAAAATATCAGAAATTGTTGGTTTTGGGTGTGTGGGGTGAAATGGATCCACAAATGCAATACTACAAACATTCCAGCAGGATTATTGTAATATAATGACGCCAAGAATTTTTTATTTTTTGTTCTTTCTCTTCTTTCTATCTTTCTGTGGGATTCTTTGTAGCTTATGATATAGAATATGTGATATGAGTTTAATGAATGAAGGGAAGGATGTAGCTGGACGGAAGAAGGAAGTGAGAAGAAGAAAGAAAAGGGCTTTTTGGTCAATGAAATGTGTCACAGTTCTTGCGCAACGTTCTGACATGCAGCGATAGTGCAGAAACCGCCGTGCGCAGAGAGAGAGAGAGAGAGAGAGAGAGAGAGAGAGAGAGAGAGAGAGAGAGAGAGAGAGAGAGAGAGAGAGAGAGAGAGAGAGAGAGAGAGAGAGCGCTCCTCCTCCGTCTCTTCATCCACAGAGCCAAAGGTAAGACGCTCTTCATTTCTCCTCCTCGCATAATGGAAACAGATTTCAAACAGCTGCGCTACGTTTGTCTTGTCCGCGGTACTTTTCCGCTTCGCCATCAACCGCCGCCGTGTTCCTGACGCGCTCTTCCTCAACGTCAATTAAACTTCTTATTCGGTATATATTTATTTATCTTCCTCTTGGCCCCCCTCCAGACACGATTTGGAGGAGAGGAATTGCCTCCCCCACAAAAAACAACAACAACAACAACAACCAACAACAACAACCTGCGACTCGGAACTCAAACTGCCCCGGGAGAAGGTCGCGTTTCTCTGGATGTAGAATTCCGAACCGGTGAGTAAAAACGGAGGACTTCCAGTCGAGACAAAGTTATCGACATAAGGTGGAATATTGGTCCTGATCCAGCCTGAGTTATTGCTCGTATCGCTTCCTTCATTCCGCTTTGAACATTCACAATCGCAACGCTGCGTAAATTCAGCTTAAATACTAATATCCCCGTCTCAGTCTGGAGTGAATGCAGCCTCCGAGGGTCGATCAGCTGTTGTAAGCCATGCGAGTTGTAACTCAACAGGTTCACCATCGCTTTATTGTGGCACCTCCAGCCGTGTAAATCTCCTCAAAGAGTGGAAATTGTTCAAACTTTCTCTGTATTTGATGACGAACGGTATGTCCACGCTGCGTAAAGGTCTGGTATCCAGTGAACTGTAGTGCACCGAGGGCTGCTGCTTTACCGTCTAACCCGATGGAGGAGATGTGAGAAATATTGCCTTAAAGTAATTATGGGGGGGAGATGATGCCTGATGGAAACGGCGCTATGTCTCTGCAATCCCATTAAAGCTCACTGTATCAAATAGAACTGTCACTCCACCTGTGATGTTAAATGTTATTCTGCTGTCTCAGCTGGACAGCCTGCTTAGTCTCCGACTTATATCTGTCCTTTCTGTCTTTATTGTAATATTGATTTCTTTATCTCCCCGGCACATCGCTCCCTCTGTCCCTCCCTTATCTGTAACATTCAAATGGCCGTACCCTGAGGCTCAAATCCCCCCCTTTCTACTGTTTTCTCAGGCTTTGCTCTCCCTCTTCTTCTCCTCTGTCATCTCACCGTCCCCTCCCTCTTCTCGCCCTCTAGATGGCAAATGAGCTGAAGTCAAGCTGGTTGTGAAGGTGCTGGACCTGTTCCCCCTTAAGCCCCAGGCCGGACACAGCATGGCGGCGGGAGTAGCGGCGTGGCTTCCCTTTGCCCGGGCGGCGGCCATAGGATGGATGCCTGTGGCCAACCTGCCCATGCCGGTGGCGCCCACCGAGAAGAACAAGCGGCAGGACGAGATGATCATTCTTAATGTGAGTGGACGGCGCTTCCAAACCTGGAGGAACACTCTGGACCGCTACCCAGACACCCTGCTGGGCAGCTCAGAGAAGGAGTTCTTCTACAACGAGGAGACCAAAGAGTACTTCTTTGACCGGGACCCTGATGTGTTCCGCAGCGTGCTCAACTTCTACCGCACAGGAAAGCTTCACTACCCGCGCTACGAGTGCATCACCTCCTATGACGACGAGCTGTCTTTCTTTGGCATTGTCCCAGAGATCATCGGCGACTGCTGTTATGAAGAGTACAAGGACAGGAGGAGGGAGAATGCAGAGCGTCTGATGGATGACCAGGAGGACAACAAGGACAGCAAGCCGCCCAACATGACCTTCAGGGAGACCATGTGGCGGGCCTTCGAGAACCCTCACACATCCACCATGGCCCTCGTCTTCTACTATGTCACCGGCTTCTTCATCGCCGTGTCCGTCATCACCAACGTGGTGGAGACGGTGCCTTGCGGTACGGTGCCAAACCAGAAGGAGGTGCCGTGCGGCGAGCGCTACACCGTGGCTTTTTTCTGCATGGACACGGCCTGCGTCATGATCTTCACCGTGGAGTACCTGATGCGCCTGTTTGCCGCGCCGAGCCGCTACCGCTTCATGAGGTCTGTCATGAGCATCATTGACGTGGTGGCCATTTTGCCCTACTACATCGGCCTGGTGATGACCGACAACGAGGACGTGAGCGGCGCCTTCGTGACACTCCGCGTTTTTCGTGTGTTTCGAATCTTTAAGTTCTCCCGCCACTCGCAGGGCCTTCGCATCCTGGGCTACACACTGAAGAGCTGTGCCTCAGAACTGGGTTTCCTGCTCTTCTCCCTCACCATGGCCATTATTATCTTTGCCACCGTCATGTTCTACGCAGAGAAGGGTTCAAGCTCCAGCAAATTCACCAGCATCCCAGCCTCCTTCTGGTACACCATCGTTACTATGACAACGCTGGGGTAAGAGCAGAGCTGACACCTCTTTTATCTCGTTGTGTGTGTGCGTTTGTATGTGTGTGTGTGTGTGTGTGCGTGCGTGAGTGCGTGCGTGTGTGTGTGTGGCATGTATACATACATGCATGCATATTTTAAATTGTATGTTGCAGTTAGTGTTCATTAAATGGGTGGACACGGTGGGAAAGTGTGTGTCTGTCAGTTGCAGAGCACAGAAGACAGTGCCATCCTATTCCGAGCACACTTGACTTTACTAACTTTAAGTCCTAATAACAGGAGCCGAGAGGAAAGGCGTTTTACTGGAGGCTATGTTCTCTGTGTTTTATAGCCTAGAGTTATTTTTCCAGGGAAAGAGAAGCCATCAAGACGTTCTGTTCTCTGTTAGTAATGGCCGCACCATCGTGTGCCCTTTATATATCACCGATTAGAGGAAGAGAGAGAAGAGGCAGAGCGAATCAGAGTCAGAAGTTGTGAGGTGGAGATCGAGACAAAGTTGAAGGCCTCTAAGTGGCACAAAAACGGACAGACCAAATGAAGAAGAGCTTCCTCTCCTCTACCTGCCTGTGGATACACACAGTGCCTGTTCAGAGTGAAGTGAAGCGATGACTTCGTGCTGTATCTTGAGCGCCTCTCTCCTCTGTCTCTCTTTGTACATCACACTGGTTGTTGGCCTTCATAATTAAGTGCCTCACGCTATAAACGCTCTGAAGGGAAATTTCAAAATGTTCTCTCTTTTAAGAGGCGAATGAGAGGTTTTGCATTTGAGTAACGGACATGGATAATTATTGTTATTAGAAGACCATTTAAAATGCTGGGGATATTTTCAGTTTACTATGCGTGCCTAATTAACCTACAGCCCAGGGCTGCTGTAAGTTTTCATCCTTTTACAAACACACAATTTGCTGTTGATTGAATTTTACAAGATGAAGAGTGCCTGCATTCATTTTACATCACCGTACAGTCCACCTTCTTCATTATATGTTGGTAAGGGTAACTACACACGTACAGTAGGAATTACATACATTGAATGCATGAATTATGCAACCATGCACACACAGATACACACACACACACACAGTTCAGTGATGCAGCACTATTAGGACTAATGGTAATGTGCTTTATGAGCGTCCCCTGTTGTGGATGTGTGAGTCAGACTGAGAGGCTGACAAATTGCAGCATCCTGCTAAATGTCAGACTCATGGAGGCCATAAATGGCTCTGAGCTCATCGCTGTGACACACTTGGCACCCTGTCATCATGCCCTGCCATTCACAACCTGCACCCAAGATTTGTTGCTCAGCAGCTGTTTGATTCTGGATCGGATATCTGGTCTGTGGACAGGATGAATAGCCACTAGATTGTGGAAAATTGCGTTCGTTGCCTGCTAATCTTGTGTTAATGCTGCAGCTAGTGAGGCTACGTAAGGTGGTGTGAACTCTCTCATACTGTACAACTCTTCTCTTGAGACCTGAGACACCAAACCAGTGTCCTGTTGCTTGTAGGTTTGTGTATGTGTGTTTGTGTGTGTGTGTGTGTGTGTGTGTTAAAGGCTGGAAGGGGCTGGGTTGGGGTGTTGAGCTTGGCCTCATCAATAAAGCAGGAGCCAGAAGTGGGTGTCACGGTGACTAATGATGTGGCCCACTACATTTGCTGACTAATGTAAACCTGCCTGACATGCCGCTCTCTGCTTTCTGTTTACGTCATAAACGCGCGCACACACGCACACACACGCACACGCACACGCACACGCACACAACAAAGACATGCACGCTCTCTCAGGTCCACATCTCTGCATGCTTAAACACACAAACATTGCGGTGTGTTTACTGTCTATATGTGTGTTTTATAAGTTTTCCTTGGGATAACATTCACCCACTTCACCCACTGATTTTGTCTTTTGTGATTACAGATCCACTGGTATGAGCTCTGCCTAAACTTGTTTCTCTTTTCCAAACACCGACTCACTTTGAAATGTGTGGAGAAGTGTTCTGGCTGTCTGCTGTGCTCCCATTTATACCCGTCTGACTAAATAAGATGAAAGCCAGTTTCCACAGATCGTGTTTTTCTTGATTCTTGTCTTTCCGTCTCATTTCCTCAGCGCTCGGTTTTGTGATGTGGAGGGTGTTTTGGTTTTTGTTCTTTTCTCACAGACTTGTATCTGCTGCACTCTCATTTCTAATTCACGACTAACTTGTGTGTCCTACTGTTTGAGCTGCACTCTGAGGAACTGTGTTTTTTTTATATGCGTGTGTGTGACATGTCAGATTGGGTGTTTGCACGCATGCACTCGTGTTCATTAGCAGGCACCTTCTCAACAAAGACTGCAATACCTGTGCCATGCTTAAACGTCCTTTGCCCGCTGTGTGTTGTTTTTCTGAGTGCATTGTTTGTCTGACGGTGATCCAGACTCAATCAGAATCCATAATGCCGCTCCAACAACGGGCAACATAGCAGCTGTCTGAAGTGCGACCCTCTTCTTTTGCTGGAATTGAAGGTCGATTTATTGACATGTAAGACGAAGAGGGAAGGAGAGATCGGACTTAAAGTGAAGGAAGGAGAACAGGGAGGAGAGGGGGCCAGACGAGATGACACATGGACCTGACTTTTGGATTTTGTGTGCGAAGACACGAGGGCACACCTGCTATGGCTGTTCCAAATGGGCACAGCGTCCTAAACGTCCTGAAGGGTGAATGAATCAAAATCAGAGGGCTGTGGTGAATAATCATTATCCTCCGTGCCGAGCACATGACTCATCTCATCTGAAAACTTGGTAATGGCTGCACCAAAGTTATGCCTTGAGAGAAATCACTATGTTATTAACTCGATGATGTTTTGGCAAAGACATCCACCAAAACAATAACAGCTGTGAGTGTGAGCCTCATTTAAATGTGTCCGTCATCTGTTTGCTTCCTTTAAAATAATATCAAGGAATTTCAAGTTAATTGTTTCATCATAATTGTTTTGTCTGGAACGCAAACATGTTCACTGTTGGCTCTGATCTAAGACAGGCTGTGATTTCCCCTAAACAGCCTTTTAGAGTTTTTGACATTTGCATCCCAGAGGAAATGTTAGCTCATCACTCTCACTGTCTGCTTAAGCCCCTTACCAGTCTGGTCTTTGGGATAGAAACTGCTCTTTAGCCAGCAGCTACAGCTATCTAGCTAACTCTGTTTTAGTAGCGCAGGTTTGGGCTTACAGCTTCAACATGCTATTAGTATCGATAAGTCTGTGCTCGGGGTTCGTACATTGCAGGCAAATAGTCTTGAAATACTGTAGTAGAGATACTTTCTTGTTTGAATGTTGTATCTTGGCTCAATCTTTATCATAAGTCTGGTTTCAGATTGGCGTCTCGTCTTAAATGCAACAAAAGGTCAACATTTCGCTAATTCTACTCTGCTTGGAGCGCAGCTAGCTAATGCCCCAGGTGTGGCTGAGTCACCGTCGCCAGCTTGCATGTTCAGGACAGAAATACCATCAGTATTATTAATGTCATGCTATGGCACAGCCCTCCTTCCCCCCCTCCTCAGACTGTGCATGATGTATCAGCGTGGAAACATCAAATAGACGGGCAAAGGGATTAAGGAGATCAGCAAAATACCAAGATGTAACAGCGCTGCTTCCACTGCTCTTTCCTGTTCCATTAAGCTGTAGCCCTAAAAATCTCACTTGGAGGGGATTGTTAAACTGCTGCCATCTACCCAAATCCACCGAAGTTGTTTAACCAGCCAAGCGTTGGAACAAGTCATCCTTACAGCCCTGCTCTCCTGCGATCGCGGCTAAAACGCTCAGCTCGGATCCTTCAAATAAAAGCAGTTAGGCAGGCGGCCGTTCGGCGTATGTGAAGGCTTTAGGCAGGATTCTCATACCGACGTTGCTACCAAAATTGATCTTGACCTTTCCAGAGATAACTGGTAGCATTTGTCATGTTGTGCCAAGCCTATATTGTCTGGGTGGGAAGGAAGAGAAAAGGGTTTTTTTGAGCCAGTTAAATGAAGAAAACTAATAATATCCCTAATGGATCCCAGTTCAGTATTGAATTTTCTAGTTTTTAACTATCTATTAAATACAAGATAAAAACAAATTTTTTTATGTAACCCATCATTCTGCCTCAGTGTTGTAATACATCATAGTGTTGTATATAACCGGTTTAATTCATAGCCAGCAATGTAAAGTATTAAACGTTTTTCCACATATTTTACAGTATAAAAATGCAAAGGAACTACTTCAAGTGATCCCTTAAAAGGGAATCTGTTAGACACAGTGAGACATTTCAGCTTTTCTCCCAGTATCATGTAATCTTCCTGGACTCATTAGGTCCTTCTAATTGATAAAGTATTGATGAGGCTGGAGCCTTTGGTTGTGTTGTGGCCATTAGCATAGCCTGACCACAGTATGATGAATGTACTTATCAAAGCCGGGCGTCTTTTGATCGCTGCTCATCCAACATCAATGAAATCCCCTCTGCCTCCCAGACAACCACTCAGAAGCTCTCGATCCGCTGTGATTGGCTCTGTTTTCGGTGTTGTGTGCCCTTATGTTTGTTTGTTGTGGATCTACACCTGCTTGTGTGTACTTATGCCCGTGTGCGTTCACTTTTAAACGTGTCTTTCCACCCCACTTATTCTTGCCACAATTAGATTTTATCATGGTTTTATTCTGGATTCAACAGCTTGTGAAAAGGGATGATCAATCCAGATGAGTGAGTATTGATTTGGGCAGTAGAATCAAACACGAGTGGCATTGTTAGTACTACTAATTAGAACGGGTGATGAGAGTATGACTTTGAGATAGTGGCTGTGATGTCACTGATCCGTTTTCTCAGATTTATGAGGGTGGTTAAAGAAGTCATTGGCTCCTGCTGATTAAGGCTCTGGGCTGCTGTTAACCTTTGTTATGGTCTGGATGAGCGGTGGGTTTGCCTGGTCTCAGTTGAGTCATATAAAGGGTCTGGGTGATAACAGGCCATCAGGATAACACTGATCACACTGTAGGGGTTCGTATTGCAATGATAAACGGCTTTATAATATATCGCAGCTACATGCAACAGGTAAGTCACTTTTAGGGGCATGTTTTTATTACAATAGAAACATTAGAAATGCATTCCAAGTCCTTGTATATACTGTTCAATGAGCTGACTTATAATTGAAATTTGTCAAATATTTTTACAATCCAAAATGTTCCAAAATTCAGTTATTATCAGTAGCTGTTTACTGTATTGCTGCTCTGCCCACTCAATGCAACAATAAGAGTGAGTGACAGGTTTCATTACTAAGACACATTCCCTTTTCTTCTCCCTTTAACAAATTGCAACGATTGTTGAAAAATGCAATTGTTCGAGGAATTTGTTCTGATGTTGCACTTCCAGAGAAAATATGTTTTCCTTCCCTATCCGTCAGTGAAAAACTGACATACAGTCGTTATATATTTAAGTGGTTTGATTTGTTTCTGAAGTGACATTAATGTGTTGTGTCTCTTGGGTCCTGCGGTGAAGAAATTGTTTTCTGAAGCGTCTAGTGACGAGTTCGTCCTTATGGGTTGACATGCGGTGAGACGTGCATAATAGAGCTGCCTATTGTTTGTTTTACTGTCTTCTGATACAGTATATAGTCACATATGCTGATGTCATAGTTACATAGCCTGTGTAGCTTGTGGTGTATACATTATGCACGGAATCTCCCATATGTGTACATCAGAGCGTTCCATTTTATATCTAATCAGTATCCTTAATGATGTGATTTCATTTTACATTCAATATTAATCTTTAATTATTTATGTAAAATGACACATCTCAGAATAGCGTTTCATTTAAGGAATTTATTTATGGGGTGATTCATTGAGCTACTCAGAGTGTTTGTGCACATCGTTTGTCATCTTAGTGCCATGAGTGATTTTGTATAACTCAGGGTTTATATTCTACATATGAACATGTATAAAAAAATCACATCAGTAAAAGTGAAGGCAGACATTTGGCAGCCCGACAACCATCGAAGTGATTAGGGCTCTACGATTTTCACAACGAGGGGAAAAACAGAATCATCAAATCCAACACTGAATTGCACAGAAAGGGTCTGTTATTTCTTGAGGTTTCATTGCCTGCAAAATGAAAACCACAAGTAGAGAAACATTTTGGAGTGTGTGTGTGTGTGTGTGTGTGAGTAGGTGTTTGAGGGGCTGCTTCTTGTGTGTGGGGCACATAACCGCAGCCTGCCTTAAATCAAAAACATGGAAGGAGAAATGAGTCATGAGGAGAAGCGGGCAATAGAAGCGGCCCTCTGAGACTATAAAGTTGGCAGAAAAAACCCTCAAAGATTCAATTTTAACTGCAAAGATCAGGGCAGAGCAACTTTACTGCAAGCACGTCTCTGACTGGACTTGAAAGAATACCTGTGACGACCACTTAAAATCCAAAACACAGAGAAGCTGCCTGTACGTGCTGCTCCTGTTCCTTCAAAGTTCCTATACAAACTATCAGCAGCTGTGCCAGTCTGATATCTCACTTGCAACAAACGAGCAACGTTAGCCCGTTTGTAGTCGAGCATCGGAAACGGGGCTCGGCTTCGCTGGAGAATGAAAGAAGCATCCGCGTGTTTGAACAACATCACAGACGTAATGACTTAGAAATCGTAATGGCGGGATCATTGGAATAAGAAATGTAAGACTTGGAATGAATAGATGCACTCGTCTGCAGACCCTTATTAGTTTGGTTAGTTGCTTCCACTTTGCCTTCATCCATGTTTTCAATTGTTCTCTGAAGTTCTGTTGTGAAGTATTCTATATTAAATCAGAAACCTGGAATAGGGGATTAATTGAAAGAGAATTTAGAATATAGATAGATAAAAGTAGGAGTGAAGTTGTGTGTTGGGAATAACAGTAGGCTACATGAATGCCAGCCATTCTTTCCTAATTATGGAACGAGGTCAGGACAAAGTGTTAAATGCTCGTTATGGTAGCTTAGTCAGGTGTAGGCGTTTTAACGTGTTTAATGACTCATAAAAATTGTACGCTGGGAGATTGGGCATGAATCCAGCCAATTTTGCACATTTAAAATTAGTCCAGCAACCAGAAAGGCGTTGTCATGGACTGCTGGTTAGTTACTTTCTCTTGAGGGAACGGCGAGTAGAATCCCAAAATTAGAACAGAATATAACAGAGATCCGTTTTTTGTCATACCCGTGTAGAAGAACAGCGGCGCTTCTCTCTAATGGATGTGCCTTCTTTCTTTCTTGCTGCAGAGCCTCAACAGAGTGCAGCTGAGTGTTAACTTTGCCCCCCTAGTGTTGTGTCTGTAAATGTGCCCTCCAGGTGAACTCACCGAGACCAGAATCAGCCATTAACATGGGTCTGTGGTACGAGTGACCCTCCCCCACCCCCTGCTTGGACTGTTCCTCATTTCGTCTCTCTCTCCATCTCCGTTTGATGATGTTTCCCACAGAGTTGCAGGGTTTACAGAGACGTGACGAGAGGTCCTTGCTCTTTGCTCCGGCCTCTCCCGCCCCAGCCTGCTGACCCCATGCTCGCCCTCTCCAGTGCTCCGGGAGAAAAGGAAATAGAACAGAAGCCACAGAAACAGAAATGTTACTCCATTTTCACATCTTTCACCTTCTATTTTCTCTCTTGGCGTTGCTTTTTTTTCTTTCACTCACTCACTCACTCACTCACTCACTCACTCACTCACTCACTCGCTCGCTCACACCCCCCTGCCTCCTTTTCCTCCTCGCTGCCCCGCTGTAATGAGGTGTTGTCCTGAGGGTCTGTATGTGTTTAGATAATGTTCAATATGCGTTTGATTCCTATTAAGCACACAGTAAGTTTAGTATGCTGTGTTCTGTCACTCTGTGTACCTCCAGTAATTATGTGCCTCCGTGATTAGTTTCTGCTCCATTTCAGCTCAATAGTGACTATGTTGATATTATATACGCAGAAAAATCACTAGAGTAATTTTCCAGGTCCTCAGTTTCTAGCCACATAGCCACCATGGGTGGTTGGAGGCCTGCGGGCGCTGTGGTTACGGTAATATCACAAATGTGTGTGTGTGTGTGTGTGTGCATGAGGCACTCATAGAAGACATGAAATGAAATGTTTTGGCTATTTTTGTTATGATCAGTGTGTGTGTGTGTGTGTGTGTGTGTGTGTGTGTGTGTGTGTGTGTGTGTGTGTGTGTGTGTGTGTGTGTGTGTGTGTGTGTGTGTGTGTGTGTGTGTGTGTGTGTGTGTGTGTGTGTGTGTGTGTGTGTGTGTGTGTGTGTGTGTGTGTGTGTGTGTGTGTGTGTGTGTGTGTGTGTGTGTGTGTGTGGTGGGGGACACTTCAAAGACACTTCACCCTGGGGTTTGTCACCCATTACTACATCCTCGCTCACAACAGAAACTGAAAATTGGTCCACCAACTTCAAGAGAAAATCTCCCTAAGCTTAATAGAAATTGTAGTAAAGGAGCGTTTTCACTCAGAGAAGAAGACGTGCGGTGGCCGGTACAGCCGGTACCTGCTGGTTTTGTTTTTGTATCTGAGGTCACAGCAGTCAATACCACACCCCACTTTTCCCTTCCAGAAATCTGCCATGGCAATATTTCTTTTCAATCCTCTTGGCTTTTCACCGTGGCTCCTCTGTTTTGTCCCCGGTATGTATTTTGCCGTCTTTTCATGCGGTGAGAAGAGTATTGAGCACCGAGGCTTTCAGCCGGCGTTGCAAAGTGCATTTACCTGGGCCACCTGTCAGCTAAGGAAGGGGGGAGTTTGTTGTGGCCAATGTGACTTTGAAGGGTAATTGACAGGAAGGGTCTTTCACTGAGGTATGTCAAGCGTGTACCGCGTTTCGCCTCTCCATTTCGTCATTGCTGTGCCACGCATGCAGATGCCGCCCCGTCTTAGGACGGCGTGTCCGGACCAACTCCAATCGACGCTAAAGTGATTGGAGTGGCTATGTCAGCATGTGTGAACTTTCCATTATAGGAGCCCTCTCTTTCTCACTCCCAGCTAATTGCGCTTTACCAGGGTCCTTCCATGCCCTCTGTCCTTGTGCCCACTCCTCCGATTCAATTACCAGCAAGCTCTCAGTGGGAAGCCTGAAATGGAGGCAGTGATTATCAGTTTTCAGGGTGTTTAGCAGCATTCTGCACAACTGATGGATTCCGCCTACAGAGTGGGCAGGGAACATGGGCCCCAGTTAAACCCTCAGCACAAGACACAAATCTGCTTCTCATCACCCACTGACTTTTGAGCTTAAAGAATATGTACAAGTGCATTTCCAATACCGTACACACTGATTTCCCTTTGGTATGGGAGGTTTATATACACATACATCATTTTCTTTGGAGCAGTGCCTCTCAACATCAGGTTCCAGCTACCTTGAGCGACCCTCACCGTCCGAAGTCTGCAATTTATCACCGTACACAGCTTTCACCCTTCTGCTTTTGACTTTTCCCAACGCACAAGCAGGAAATAGCAGCGTGTGATGTAAGTCGAAGTGACAGAACAATGGAGGAGAAGCTCATCAGCAGTGTAAAGAAAGTAACATTGCGCAATCTGGGCCAAGAGGTTGATTGCATAATGAAACGTCCAGGGCTTGTAAAGTGATATATAGTGTAATGTTACATATGTAGCTGCATCCAAAGTGCGTCATTGATTAAGGTGGACATGTGTTTTTATTGCATGTAGCCCTTGATTTAAGATGACAAACACTCACAAACAAACAGATCTGGACGAGACAGAGGGCTTTGTGTCCACTGGGCAGATGCACTCATTAGCGAGTATATAATTGGGCGCCGCAGTGAATGTGTGTGTCAGTTCTGCCTATATGTAGGACACGTTTTACAAATAAATCTCCTCTCATTTCCCCGTAGAGCCTGAGATAAACACCTTCCGAATGAGTCTGATTAAGCTTTCCGGCTTCGCAGCTTGAGCCTTTTCACCAGGTAGACGTCATTGTTCCATTAGTTTCTTTCGACTTCTCACTCTGCCGCTGACATACGTGCACTTTCTTCCCTCCCTCTCCTTCACACACCACCCCCTCGGCCTATCTCGCCGTTATACTGTAATTCATAAAAGGATTATCCCGGGTGACAAAAGCAATCTGCCACACTGAATCTGCGAGGAGAAATGTCTCTTCCTCCCTTCCTTTGATTCCTCTCCTCTCTCCTCGCCTCTCTTTGCTCTGACACTCTGCAATTCTTCGGGATGAGCTCATTAGTGCTTTCTTGTCATTGGTATTGATCTGCTGCTGTAGGAAAATCATTCCTAACCTTAATACTGGGCGGTATATTTAATATTACTGTATATTCGCTTTACTCCTAACCCCATAATTTAAGGTCGGCCCCCCCGCAAACAGCGATATCATCTCCTCACAGATATGGAATATGAATTACACGCTCCTACATAATTGATTTCCATTCTTTGTGGTGGGCACGTGCGTTGACACAGGATATGCCCTTCACATAGCTGGAAATCAACTTTTCTCATCCAGACATCTTTGAGGGGATTACACACGCTGAGGGATTAATGCTGCCACGTGCCTTACCGCAGCACCAGGCGCCCGAAAAAGAGCGTAGAAGTCAAGTCACGACCCAACCTCATTAATAGATATCAGTAAGCCTTTTTCCCTTCAAAGGTTGACTGGTAGCAATATGAATTCAATATCCGTTCCCTCCCCTCCTGGTGAAGCGCAAGGGGGGGCCAGGCCATGGTCCAGTACCGCTCAATAAGATCTCTCCTCAAAGGGTTTTGCCCCGGGCTTCGTTTCACCGGAGAGGATCTGCGTCGTGTTTTAATCTTCCCGGCATTGAATTAACACCACCATCAATGTGCAGACCCCCCCCCCCCTCCCTAAAAAAAACAAAGCTCTAAGTCCGTCCAATTACCAGCTGAATCCCAAAATGCATTTGAAGGAGCTCCTAAAGGAAAGGCCCCTGATTCATCAAAGGTATTGCTTCATGGGGCGTGAAAAAAATGAATAAAACCCGGGTTGAATGCGGCACAAAGAAAGGAGCCGCATGGATTGCACGGGGGAGAATAGGCCGTAAACTTTGTATCATATCAGCAGCTTGGATATGAGAAAGGGATGTGCTGCGGTTGTGTTCCGTCTCTCGGTTTGACTCCAAAGCAGCTCTGTTTTGTTTATTGAAGCTTAGACGTGGCGCATTTCTCAATTAAGTTGCGTAACACAAATAGACATGACTGGGAATAGATCAAATTGGAGAAATGAAGAACATGTGTTACTCCTTCCCTTTTTATAAAAAGCAAAGTGATTGCTTTTCATTTTGTACTATTAATCAATTTTTGTTTTAGATGCTGAGACCTTTTGAGTGGAAGCCCTTGAAATATGAATGGCTCTTGTGCTCTTAAGTGCCTTCTCACTTTAATGATCCGGTTTCTTATCTTATTTGTATTTTCTCACCGCAAATAAACTAATGTTGATGTTCTGGCAGGGATCTTTGTAAAAACCACCTGAACATTATATTTTCGCACAATTGCTACATTTCCTCACCACCACAGTCCTGGAGAAGCCTGCATATACCCCCCCCCCCCCCCCCCCCCTTCTTTCTTCTTTTTCCTCCCCTCTCCCTCTCTCTCACACACACCCACACACACACATACACATAATGCCTTTGAAGACAACTATGTGCTGCATCCCGCCTTGCTACAGCACACAAACACAGCATCCACTCAAACTCAGACTATATTACAATTAATTTATCAGTTTGCACTCTCCGCTTAGTTGCCTTGGGCATGTGTACACACACACACACACACACACACACACACACACACACACACACACACACACACACACACACACACACACACACAGCGAGGGGATTCTGATCCTCCCAGCATGTTAGTAATGTGAAAGAACAATTTCTAACGTTCAGTTCAAATACAAAGAGAGCGTAGAATGGAGGAGCATCCATAATTCTGCCCATTGGTTTGTATGAAATGTATAAAAACACAATTATCTGCATATTACGCTGCACAACTTAATAGCTTTTCACAGAAGGTCAGCACATTCCCAGAGAGGCTCCCTGGTAATGAGTAGAAGAACACTTAGCGGGAGCCTATACCTCACTAAAGTTAATACAGAAATGTCCCTTTACTACTCTTGTAGAATGACAATTGAGCGCACGTCTTCGTGGAGGGCTTCGCCGCTGACAGCACACAGTCCCACACCACTCAGGGACGTCACAATGTGGACCCTTTCAGCTTCTGTGAGGAACGCTTATCAGAAATGGAAAAACACAAACACCCTCACAGTGTTTATGGGCAAGAAAAATGCACTATTGCTCCCCCTCACCACAGGCTGCCCTCCATCTCCCTCCCTCTCTCTTACTCTCCCTCCCTCCCTCCCTCCCTCCCTCTCTGTCAATCCACTCCAGCTCATACTTTGCATGTTGATGAAGTTGTCTTCATGGATGTGACATCTTTGCATTCCTGGGGGGGATTTATCTGTGTAATTTGGGTTCCTTCCACATTGCGGCCGTGGCTAGCTAATCAGCATGGTGACGATAGCGACTGACTAATGGATCAATGTAGATCACGCAGTGGTGATGGATGCTGTAGCCCAACACTTTGGACCGTGATGGATGTTCCCAGACGAGGTGAACCAGCAGGTGGCTCTTTCGGTGTGTTTTTCCACTGCTGGTGAATCCTACCCTGAGCCTTTCTGAGCCGTAACAAACTCAGTCCTCATACGGGCTCTGTTATGATAATCGCAGCCTGAGTGTGGTCCCAGTTGCTGAGGGCAGGCCGACGCAGATGAAGCTTAAAAATGTGTATCATTATATATTTGTGGCTTATCTGAACAAGGCCAGTCTCTCCTCTACATCAGGAGGTTTCACTCTGCAGTACAGCAAACTTACTGCGTAATCAACTGTGCTGTATCACTGCACGGCACAGCGCTCTGTGGTCTCTCTCTGGGGGTTTGGGCTCGCTTTAGCTCAGCTTGGCTCGGTACAGTTCAGCTCTGCAGCGCAAAAGGCCCATAAGTAGAACAAGATTGGATGAACTCCTTTCCCCTGTTGCTTCATCAGGACGGAACTGAGCCAAAGCCTCTGATTTGTTTTCTTTCTCTGGACCATTTTTGTGGCACTTTCTGTCTTTGCTTCTCATATCTGCGGTCTGTTCATGGACAGAAAAAAGCAACATCAAACCCTATCCTTCACTGTCTGTCCCTTAGACAAACACTAAGGGACAACCGAAGTCCCTGTGCTTTCCTTGTGTTGCCTGCTTCTTTCCTGCAGTCTTGAGTGGTTCTTACTCTTTCCTGAAAGACGAATTATGTTAAACCTTAGTCGCCTCTTCCTTCATTATGAAGGACAACCAGCTTGCACAAGGATGTTTAAGACCAATGTGCTTTTGTTAAGACAAAGCCTTGGGAAAAGAGGGCACAAAGTGAAAGGGAGGTAGAGGGTAGAATATGTGACTAGTCTAGATGAAAGTTTGAAGAGTAGCCCATTGACTGTGAAGCTGGCAGAGAGGAAGAACAGAGAGAGTGTTCACGTTAGAAAGAACAGAGAGCAGCCGAGTGATATAGAAGAGCGATTGTGTGTGTATACACACATGAAAGTGTGTGTGTATACATGCATGAACGTGTGTGTCTCTCCCGTCCCTTTAGAGCAGCTCTTAGTTTTGAACTTGGCCTTTATTCCATTCTCCTGCCGCGAGGTCACTGATGTGTGTTCTAAACAAAAGGCATTCTGGGAAAGAGTAACAGATTTTGGCCAGGCCCCGTGGACGAGGCAGACGGATCGCAAAACCTGCCAAACGCTTTTAGAAACGGACAGATGGCTGCTTTTGAGAGCTGCGCTGCTCCAACTGTGCGCATGTGCATGTTGGTGTCTGTGTACCTGTGTGTACAGTGCGTGTGTGTTTATGTGTGTGTGTGTGCATGTGTTTACATGCTTTCACATATAGAAAAAAGGTGAGAGAAGCAGACTCAAATAGCTGCATGGTTTCTGCACATTCTTCACCACTCTAATCAGGTTCTTACAGAGGTAAACTATAGAACAACTAAAGCCCAGACTGAGCAGCGTGCACAGGTGCTGGCCTATATCGTCCAAATAACGACATAATGGTGATGCTGCCTTAAAGAAAAAACCTTTTCCTGCCTTCACTTTCACCGTTTTGTTTTCCTTTCTTGTGGGTGCACTGAAGTGTGAATGTTGTCTTTCACCTGTCTTTATGTTCTTAAAAATTGCCATTCTCCCTCTGTTCAGAAATGTTTACAATCTTCCTTGGCTGTGATTGCTTCCTAATCTTCCCACATAGAGAGTAAATAAATGAGCGGCACAGAGCTGCAGCGATCGGAGACAAATTTGTATTCAGTATCAAATTTGACTGTTTCTATTTCAGGCGAGTCGGGTTTTCTTTTGGCTTTTTTCCGCGAATGCTTCCCTGCAAAGAATGATTCAGGGAGACGAAAAGGGATGAGCGACGGTCTCCACTGGAGACAGATGCAATTACGGTTAGACCAAAGTCCGAGGACGGTGCAATTCATCAGGCCATTTATGAAAGGATGATCAGATAAATGCTTCAGTAAAGTGGGGGCCGGTCACAGCACGTGGTGATTGATGTGATGGCCGTATAATCCAATAAGTGATTGTGGCCCCTGCACTGCAGCATGACAAACAAAGATGAAGATGTACCAGAAAAAAGGGAAGCCGCACTTTAGATCGGGCGCTGATGTGGCTGCAGCAGGTCTGACCTCCTCCATGCAGTCGCTCTGGGTGGTGTCGCAGCTCTACGCGGCCCTGGAGTGCCGTTTACTGGGCTGTCTTGTCTTGTTATTCGCCGCTACCTTTGACTTGTTTTCACGATTGCTATTTGGATGTGGAGTTATTCTTATTCTGTCCCGGCAATCATTTTGGGATTAGTAAGCAATTGAATGGCTTTATGGATTTAATCCCAATTTCATTTCATCATGATATTCTCTTCTTCTTATTTTGCCGCCATAGTCGAATCAATTTCATTAAAGCACATTGGCTTTATCCGGTTTGCACCACCTTTGCCTACCAGCATTGAAATGAAATATCGAGTCAACATTTATCACCATTCACTGAAAAAAAAGGCATTATTCTGTGTTATGTAAATTTTGAACCATACATTATTTAATTGTTGCATGTCATTGTGCAAACACACAGAGCTTGTGCTTCACAGTCGGCCCAAAGCTTCTCTCAGTCTGTCGTTTGAACACCTATTGGCATATATCACACACCTGAGCTAAATATAGAAACCATCCACACTGCGCTCATCAGACACTCCCTTTCTGCCACCTCCTCTCCTCTCCCTCCCATTGTCTCCTCATCCTCAATGCCTCCTTCTCCGTCTGTCTGCTCCACAGCTTCTCCATGTTACACACATTTGCCGCCACAGGACACACAAACTTACACGTGAGAAGCACACAAAGATGAGGCGCGATGGGCGTTGGAGATTCAAACACGTCATCCCTGCCTTAGCTGTTTTGCGTTTCCGTGGCAACGGCGTAAATGAGAATTATGTGTTGAGTACAAAATGATAAACGCACGCACAGTCAGACACGCACGCACAGTTAGACAAGACACACACACACACACACACACACACGCACACGACACGCACACACACACACGCAGCAGAAGAGATTCCTACCTAAGAGGATCACTGGCGGTGTGATGACTCCTCTCCTCCATTTTCAATGTATCCTAATCCCAAACTTTCTACAAAAATGTTTCCCTGTTTAATTTTCATTATCACCTCTCTCTCTCTCTCTCTCTCTCTCTCTCTCTCTCTCTCTCTCTCTCTCTCTCTCTCTCTCTCTCTCTCTCTCTCTCTCTCTCTCTCTCTCTCTCTCTCTCTCTCTCTCTCTCTCTCTCTCTCTCTCTCTCTCTCTCTCTCTCTCTCTCTCTCTCTCTCTCTCTCTCTCTCTCTCTCTCTCTCTCTCTCTCTCTCTCTCTCTCTCTCTCTCTCTCTCTCTCTCTCTCTCTCTCTCTTTGACGCTCAGACTCTCACTTTCACTTGTAACCACAGCTGGAGTATGTGTTTAATTACAGAGGTGAGCTGATAAAACACTGTTGATACCGTCTGTCTGTCTGTCTGTCTGTCTCTTTCTCTCTCTCTTCTCTCCCTCCCCCTCTCTCGGTCTGTCACACACGTGCACACACTCTCACTCTCTTTCTTTAACAGCTGCAGGTCCTTTCTTTATATGGTCTATTTGTCATTTAAACACATCTGGTTCATACACAGTGAGTCACTTTTCAGCGCCCTCTGTCTACATCAAACACCTGTTGTCACTATAATTGGTGTGAGTGTGTGTGTGTGTGTATGTCTGTGCGTGGTTGTATATGGTGCTACCTTTTTTTTGAACGAGCCGTTTAAACAAGCTGAGAGAGCAAAAGATAATTTGAAGTACCAGTTTGTTCCAGTCAGCTTTTGTTGGACATTTGGGTTTGTGTACGTGCGAGATAAATTGTCTTCCCCCTGCTACATTAGTGCTGATCCTCCTATTTGTTGTTTTAGTATCTTTGTCTTATGCCAAGTCTCCTCTCATCTGTGTCTTTATTAGAGAGAGAGAGTGTGTGTGTGTGTGTGTGTGTGTGTGTGTGTGTGTGTGTGTGTGTGTGTGTGTGTGTGTGTGTGTGTGTCAACGTATACATTGCTTCCCCACAGGCTCTTCTGTGCTGATGATTGCACTGGCCATTGCCCTCCGAGGTTTTCCTTGGATGACAAATTCACACATCCGTTATCAACCTCCTCCACCACAAAATCAATACTCTCCTTATTTTTTACTACTAGTATGGGATTTTGTTACTGCAGTTACTTTCCTCGGTGTGCACATGCTGTACGTGCACACTCACATACACACACACACACACACACACACACACACACACACACACACACACACACATAGAGACACGTAGCCAAGCACACAAGTAAAAACATGAAACACTAAATGCAAGCAGGAACAAAGCGAGTAGGACCCTGTAGCAATTCAGCTGTCAAAGGCTAAAGAGCCAGACTCTTAACTGACCTCTGCAAGTAAAGTCAATAGAAAACATCTGACCATGACCACAGCTAAATGGACCATCTGCCAGACACACACCTGAGATTGTATTTACGAAGACAGGGGGTGCGAGGAAGGACCGGCAGGGGATGAGAATGGTGGGCAGGGTGTTATCGGTGACGTAATGGAGGTTCACATGAAACATGCACAAGACGTTGATGGAGTGCTATTGTTGTGGCAAACAGCAGACGAGCATGAAGGTACCTCATTCATAAAATGAACGAACGCTGGCTTGAAACATTCATCTATCATACCTCCGTCTCATGGTTTCTTACTGTACCAGCACATCTATTATTAATCAGTGCAGTGGACAGGGACGGACAGACAGACATTGTGAGTCCTATGTCCATGTAATAGTAGAGGCAGTAGTGTATAGGGGTGCAGACACACACGCACACAAACGCAAACATAGAGAATAGCACACACAAACTTACACACAAATCAAGAATATATCTCAGAGTAATCGCTTTGGATGTTTGATCTTTGAATATATTTTCCCATTTATTGCAAGCGTTGCAACAATTAATAGCACCAGTGAAAGAAAAACATGCAAGATTAATATGGCCTATTAAAGATGAGTCTAATTGAACTGGAATCATTTAGTGAAGTCAACCCCCTCCATCACTTCCCACCGATGAAAAATGCAATTGCAAATTTATATTTTATGTGCAGTATGTGTGTGTGTGTGTGTGTGTGTCTTGCTGTTTGTGTGTTTTATGGTGGTTTCATTGCCATTTAACTAAACCCCCTCATCATTTTTCTAGTCACCCAACTCTCATGGCAAGAGTAATTAATTTCACACCAGTGATACTGAGGAAAGAAAGGATGATGTGCCAAAGCTGATTCGCTCATTGTGAGCATTCACATCAAAACATGGAGCCACAGAGTGATTACTAATAGTATTTACTCATTTTCCAGCAGATTTGGTAACTTAAAGCCTCACTGATGCCAGCGGTAGGCTGTTGTTCAAAGCAAGCATCCCACGGCCCCATACTGGAGAACAATGAATTACTGTGATTTATGGCAGTGATGCTGTAGTAATGATTGGAATCCCTGTTGAATGTGGTTGCAGCCCAACATGTGTTAAACTAGGAATCTAAGTACTGCATATCGAGGAAGTGAGAAGATAGAATATTGAAACACTACACCCACTCAATTCCACCACCTCCGTCAATGGTGCAACCACATTTAATATGTAATTCATGCAGCAATGCATGCATGCCTCATTCTGTGTCTTTGTCTCTGTCCATCTGCATTGCATCTTCTGTTTTGAGTCCACCTGTCTGATTTCTGCCAGTTTCGAGTGTTGTTTCTATTGAAGGGGAATCTGAGAACCAGAAAACGAGTGTTCAAGTCAGTAATCTATACAGGGAGGCGATCTGACTGAAAGCGAACAGTCATAACATTTTCAATTATATAACATCTTGCAGGTCAACAGTTGGAATAATTCGCATTGTATAATATGACCAATAGCACTAATTGGTATGTTTCAATCTGAAGTACAGTAATCACACAATCCAAGAGGCAGTACTGTGAGGAAGCTCGGTACTTATCAGTCGGTTTGCACCACTCTTTTTCAGCAGAGGCGATAATTAATGTAAAAATCTGTTAAAGTAGGAACTGCTTGATGGATTAAACAGTTTGTTTGTGGAAGAATGGCTCATATTGGTTTAGAAAACCGAGAAATCAATCTCCCTGTGCGTAATGAGCCCTTCAAATGTTCTTCTGGGTCTCAATTGTTATTAACAGGTAGAACAGTTTTAAGTTTTAAAAAAGTGTTTTGGAGAGATGTGCAGCAAATGTCTGCAATACATTTTCCAATTTCAACAGGGTGCGTCTGTCTATGTTTGTTATGATGCAATGTTTGAGCCATCCGGTGCATCACTACATCATGAAGGACATTATTGAGGGCAGGGACCACTTTAGCCCGCCTGATTCATAGCAGATCGCTTCAGCTTGGTTTGGCTTTCAGTGTGGTGATAAGGAAAGCAGGCCGCCGGCTTGGTACAGCTTGGTACAGCTCGGTACAGTTCAGCCCTGTACTGGAAAAGGACCATTACTAAGCTTTCAGACCCTATTGACAGCCGCTCTGTTAACTTATCCTCCTCCTTTTCACACCATCTCTTCTCCCTCACCTGCTCTTGTAACACTGATCGTTTCCTATCCAAGGCCTCCTATGTCATTTACCAAAAAATGTAATCAGTGTTGAGGGCTTCTCGCACAAAAGGGGCCACCAAGGAAGAAAGAAGGAGGAGAAAGATGACGGCTTAGACAGGGTAGACAAGGCGGTATAATGATCTTGAGACAGGCTGTTTCATCAGTCTCTTACCTTTCACCGGTGCTGTCGGCATCTCAAGGGTCACAGAACGGTGCCTCTGATTGGGACTGGCTTGTCATTTAGAGGAGCAGCGTTGGCAGAGGAGTGGCAGCAGAGAACTTGCTGACAGCATCTCCCAGATTGACAACGCCTGACTTTCACCCTTGACCCCTTTTCCGCATAGCTCTCACGCAGACAGTGTGGGTGGGAGGTGGAACAAGCTATTTTTGGTATCGGGGTCATCTTCAGTGTTGAAAAGAAAGAATAAGTGATGTTATCCTGTGGATGATAAGGAAAGAAAAGAAGACGAGTGGAGGCGTGACGGTGAGGATAATAAGACTTGAGAGGATTTGAGAATCCTCTAGAAAGTTGACATGGTTTCAAATCTGTCACCTGTATTTAAAGCTGTTTTCCCTCTGCACTACATTAAACTCATGAATAACTAAGTTAGGAGTCAACCTGAGCGACATGTGTGAGGTTGTGGTTTCACGTAATGTGTGTAGGTCTCGAACAGCCAGCAAATCTGACTTTGTGAATTACTCATGAGCTTTGCTGCCACTGCTTATGAGCACTAAGTGGCAGACAGCCATGCAATATATGTTTGAGCGTTCTAGTTCCCTGTCAGTCTCTTCCCTCTCTGCTCCATGATCCATGACATAAAAGATGCAGAGAGTTGTAAGTGGGAGGGTTGTGTAAGTGAGGAGGCGCGGAACGATGCTGGGTCAAGTAGCCGTGTTTATATAAAAACAGCAAGAGAGCGTCGGAAACACTAGCTGTTGTACCTTTGGAGAGATTCAACTATTGCCAAGTCCTCGACCTCATCTTTCCTTTTCACTGAACCCTGTAACTGCCATTGGTCTGCTCACTGAGCCCTGCAACGTAATCTGTCTCCACAGCCCTACTGACATCAGTTCACTACCTCGGGCGCTAAAATAGGGACACACACACAGATAAACACACAGATATTGTATAACTATATGCTATATGTTTTTGTTTCTTGTACAGTTTCTTTATCTACATATCCACTGCTTGATTATGTAGAAAATCAAAAATATACATCAATCATTATTGGTTTACCAGTTTTTACCAGTGTAGGGCTGTATTTGATATTATAAAGTGTCACATTAGCACTAAATCATTTGTCACACTTAATGAAAACCATAAAAGAAAATAGTTACTGGAAGAAAATGAAAGTTGCGCTCACAAATGATCATCAAATATTACCAGCAGAGCACAAAGCACTGTGCCAAATGCTGTTACCTGTTCAACCTTCAAAAGCTGATGGCTTTACAACATTTTTGTATTCTGTATTTTGAATAATTTGGCCATTCATTATTTTTCCCTTTTGTGCCACTCTAGTTCAGCCTTTATGACTTATTTCAATATGCAGCCCTGTAAGACTTAATTTGGGAAGCTATTAACATTTTCAGTGTGATAATCTCTAATTTTCTTGTAAATTGGAGCAGTGCAGATTTGATTCTTAGCTGAACAATATCTCTATGGCCTTTACTGTTTGATTGTGTTTGAAATGACCAATGATGAGCCCAAGTAGAAATGTATCTACATGTGTTATCATGTTGCGAAAAATGTATTGGCATGTCCCCAACTGCCACGTCTCAGGACTGTTTCAACATCCTTTTATTCACTGCTCCCCTAAGGCCCTGTGCCATGCTGAGAGCACATGTATACGGTTATGAAGTCTCAAGGAAATGGAATTACCACTCTAAATCTATGCTTTTATTTTGCTCCCACACCAGTGAAGAGCAGGCATCTGTCCGAGTGGGGAATTAGCCTACGTACATAGCGGAAATGGGCTTTGTGTTTACAATGGTTTGTGCGCACGTGGGGATAAATATGTTCAGCCTTGTAGCAAAATATAAGTCTCCAGCTTACATGCCTGCAGGTGACCTTTGCTATTCATGACTTTGACCCTTAGAAAAAGGTGACGGGTAGAGGGAGCGAACACGACAGGAAGAATGGGTGGAGAAAAGCCTGGGGCAAATGATGCAAAATGAGGAAAAAGAGGGACAAATCAGGTGGATGGAATTGATCACTAACGACAAGAGAATGAATGGGTAACTGATTGATTATAAATTATCCAGGGTGCCGCAGAAGGATAAGGGAAATGGGTAAACGGGGGAGGAGAGTGAAAAAGGTGGGGGGGTTGATGAAAGGAGTGATCAGCAGTGATTTCCCAGAAGAGATTGAGATGGATGAATGAAAAGCAGATTGAAGATGGTGAGAAAATAGAAGACTTAATTAATAACCAAATGCTGTTCGCTTAAAGCTGCGCGGCGACTAGCTTACAGATGCCAACATGCTGCTCGCGTCCTTTGAGCAAGGCAGGGGAATCTGACTTGGATATGAGACTGCAGAGGCTACTTTGTTTGCGTCAGAATATATACAAGGGTAAAAATGCATTTTCCCACCAACACTGCAGCAAAGCTTTGGATGATGACACACTCCATTTGTTTTGTTCATTTGCAGCTGTTGGTACCAAATCTATTAACTATGAATCACGGCGGCTCCCTTCCTGTCCGCCCTCTTGTCTTCAGATGGATGAATGGCATGCCTTGGTTTGGGAACAGTAACTTACCTAGCAGCAGCTGGGGCCCTGTAATGATAGAAGTGAGTTGGCCCCCGGGGAAGAGCACCCACTGAGGTCTCACTAACCGTGGGGCAACTGCAAAGTAGCCTCATTCATCTGCTAGGAACCTCCAGCTTAATCCAGACCGGCCCTGAATCATTAATCGCAACTCGTAAGATTCTCTTGCTTGAGATCTCGTGATCTCAGCTCATTTCTGTAGCAGCCTCTGGCCCAGAGAATACCAAACACAGAGGCTCCATCACAAAGTATATAAGCCACAATGTACTGTATTGTCAGAGGTTAATCACCTGCTGACAATACGTTATCCTACTTAGGATACGGCTTATCGCCAAAGAAGTGCAGTACAGTATCTTATAAAGTAATTTATGAGTAATTTCAAGGTTCTGTTGAGAAAGATTGGCGCAATGCAGGTAACAATGCAGCTGATAGGTTATGGAAACAGTTTCCCTGATGTCTGTTATCAAACTCAGACCAGTCACGATCGCACATTGCGCCGAACCATACAATGAGACGCCTGTACCTTTTTGTATTCATGTGCTATGTTTTGATACAGAACTGCCGCAGGATAGCTGTTTAACCGCACAAGGCTTTAATCCAGCGATGCATGTCTGGCACGTTGGTTCGCAGAAGTGGTATATCTGCAGAAAGGGAGGGCCGACAGAGCGCCACGGCCGAGACACAGTAGACGGAGACGTGCTATGTATAAGGAGGCACGAGGGAGGGTGGGGGCTGGGGGAGTAGTGATATGGATGGACGGTTCCTGAGTCCAACATTCTATCCTGTTCCCAGTGGAAGCCAGTGAGGAGGTGTCCAAGGCTGCTTGATCTTAGATTAGATGACTGTGCGCTCGCAGTGGGCTCTCTGGCAAAGCACAGCACTCCACACATGCTCGCACACCCACACAACACACACACGCACACGCACACACTCACACAATCCCCTTACCGCTACTTCTATCACGCCGCGATATGCTGAAAATACAAATGAACTCTTATTGAGGCAGCCCTTTCTCCTTTTAGCTCTTTTGGCGTCTAATTTCATACTTGGTTTGGAACGGTAATGTTGTGATGATTGTAACTGTTTGAGTCATATTGGAAGCATATTTAATAGGCTTCAATTCCAGCATCTTCTACATCAGGTTTTTTTTCTACAACGTCAGAATAGTATTAAGATATTTCACGGCACTCAGACTAAGGTGGAACAGATTTCCTTTTATGTGTGCCATGTTCAAACAGGAGGTTCATCATCACCTGAGTCATAACAGAACCGTACAGCTCTGTATATGGCGATCTGTATGTGAGGTTCTGGCAAATGTTTCCGTGACAGATGGATAGCAGATCTGATCTTGTCCTGGGAGGCCTGATCTACTGACTTTCTAACAGTGGGGTTCAGGGAAGGGGAGGATGGGATCGCGCCGGGAGGGAGTCAGAGCAACGCGGGAGAGGGTAGTTTCACGCTAAGAGACATAATGAGCCAGGTGGAGATGGTCCGCCTCTGAGGACTGACGCGAGAGGGGGTTGTGGAAGGGTGGGTTAGGGATGGATGGATGGATGGAGGGGAAGGGTGAAATTGAGAGATAAAGGAAGAAAATGGGGAAATCGCTGCAAATGATGGAAGGCAAAAGTGAAGCGTTCCAACGTGATGTCATCGACGAGAGATGGGACGGGGCTGGAGGAAGAGGGGTTGGGAGGAGTGAGGAAGAGGATGGGACATTGGGTTAGAGGGCTAGCATGCCATCATTCAGCTGTAAATATATATATATATATATATATGTGTGTGTGTGTGTGTGTGTGTGTGTGTGTATTCCACATTTCATTGCTCCAGGCTCATCTTATTTCATGCCTGTCATCCTGCGCTCTGATGTGTGTGTGTGTGTGTGTGTGTGGGTGTGTGTCTGCTCCTCTCCCACGTGAACATACAAGCTACGGGTGTGAATATGCAAGTAAGATGTAAAAGTAAATAGGCTTTGACTGGCCGACATTTATAACTCCACGCCCTAGGTGACGCTTCATCAACATTCCATCTTTTATGGAAATGGTCGGCGTACATATGGGCAAGACTGCCTAACGTGATTACAGAACTGCGTTGTTTACTGTTTACTTATTTACAACTCATATCCCTGGTTGAGGGAATTGCATCAAGACAACATGGCTCTATTTGTCCCTTTTAAACTTATGACGCCTGTCGGGCCTTATATGAAGACTTCCAGAGTTTCATCTGATGGCGCTATTAAATTATTTGCTTTGGGGCGGCCTTGAAAGATGGAGAGAGAGAGAGGGCGGGTGTGTGTGTGTGTGTGTGTGAGAGGGCAGCAGTGTGAAGTGTGCGCCGTCAAAGACTAATGTTGGGCCCGATGATGTGGGGTAATGTGTCGGTGAGGACAGATTGTGTGATAAGGTAAATAGGGCTGGAAGTGGAGGCTGCCTGGTCTGCATCTTTATTCTTCTACTCTCTCCTCGGGCGTTCATGGCCGGTGGGATAATGAATGTGACAAATGATCCAAAATATTTCCCCCTTGGATGATTCTGTGGTGTTTCTCTCTCTCTCTCTCTCTCTCTCTCTCTCTCCCTCTCCCTCTCTCTCCCTCCCTCTTGGCGGCTTCACGGGAGCTTTTGACACCTTTTTTTCCCGTCCCTCTCTCTCCTTTGTGGTGTTCGGTGGTTAGGGTTTGGTTTTGTGTACGTGTAAATACGATCGCAATGCCCTTCACGCTCACACACGCAATAATTTAATGAGCTCCACTTTGAGGTTTTAAGCACTTAAGCCACCCCATTTTCCAATTTTTGTTCTTCCAAAAGTAGGTCGCCAAGGTGAGGAAATTGTAACATCGGACTTGTTTGTTCGCGTCTGGTCTGTGATGTGCGGCAGCTTGAACTGAATTGGTTCCATTTGGAAAGCACGTCCTCTTTTGGCTTTCAAGCTCTTTGTTCTCTTCTGCCAATTGTGTTGGTTCATCCTGTGATGGGGGGGGGGGAAGTCTCATCCGTCCTTTTCATTATGTTGTTCACAAAATGTTTTAGTCCTGCAGCGAGAAGTCATTACTGTTCTGCAAAGATGGAATGGTAATAGCAGGATGTGGTGAGCTGGTGATATTGCTTAAATAACCATTTCCATAACTCACTTTTGAATGAGAGCTACATTAGCTGTCTTTGAAATGTATGTTTTCATCAAGAGGAAACAGTTTCCATATCTCAACATAGCGCCTGTGCTATGAAGCAGCAACCTGCACTCAGTTTCTTTTGTTCCTGCCATGATCTTGTTCTCTCATTTTACTAAATCAACATCATTCGTGCAATAAAAAAAAAAGGCATTACCTAGAAGTCTTTACGCTGCAGTCATTTCCCCTGGACTGAACTGATTTCTCCATGTTCACCCAACTTTTACGCAATCACAAATCTCCTTAACGTCAACGCTGTGATAGCTGTTGTAGTTGAGATTACGATTTTGGATCTTTGAATCGATCGGGAAACATTTACTGACAAATTCGCCCGGGAGACGCGCAGCACAGATTTCAACGTAAATGAAGTTTTCCCCGAGTTTCAAAAGTGAGGAGGACGAAGGAATGTTTACAGTGAGTGATGTGTGGCTGGTGGGAATATTTGACCCACTTCATCCACCCTCTGCTCCGTCTCTAGAGGACATTACTAACTCGCGCAGGTTGCCCTTTGCTGACGTCGGCTATTTGTCTGCAGTGTTGAGCATCAAAGTCGGAACCTGCACATAAAGATCTTTGCAACAGATTTTTCTTCTATGGTCTGCATTCCGCATCTTTGTCTTTTAGTAGAAGTTGCCACTAGTTACACTCACATTCCCCATCAGTTTTTATTATCGTCCAACCAAAGCTTGAGCACAGCACCAGTGTGATGAACCATGCTGCTTGAAGTTTTCCGTCTCTCTCTCTCTCTCTCTCTCTGGATGTGCACACAAACTCCAACACATGCACACACACACACACAGCCCTGAATTCAGTGCTATACTCGTGCTGTTGCCGTTACACCATTTTCTGAAAACTCAAACTATAATAAAGGCTCAGCTTTCACAACAGAGTGACTCTCAAACCAAATTTCCCTCTTTTCATTAACGCTTCATTATTTGTGTAACCAAGCAAAATCTTTCAGGGAAAATAATAATAAAAGATCAATATTGCCTTTTGCACATGCACAGACATTGATGAATGACTCGGGGTGCCTTGAATCGGAGCCGGTTCCAGTATTTGTTTCTCTTTTTCTCGACCGTTTTGTTTACGAGCTGGAAGCAGGATCGCTTGTCTAATTGCGATTCTTGCCGAAGTCACAGCTCAGCACTTTGTTTTGCCCGGGAACGGTCCTGCTCGGGTACAAGTGTGTCGTCTGGGGGGGAAGAGCGAGCCGGGGAGAATCAGGAGCAGGCATGTCCCGTCATCCCAGGGCAATTCATCACTGTGTCTGCCTCTAATGTGAGCATAGTTAAATAGGGGGGACTCGACGGTGGCTGCATTTTTAATATTCCAGTCGATCAATAAAAACGGCTGCTTTACTTAATAGCTTTGGCCCTGGAGGCTGTTTGGCCCTGTTTAGGCTTCTTTCCGCTTTCCTGTGTAAACATAAATTAGCTGTAATTGAAGAAACGGTTACATTTACACGGCTGAACACGCCCAGCCGTGTGCTGTGTTGCAGCAGGCCCTGACTCGGCGTTCGGGCGACATCTTCTTGACTTGTCACTTCCTCTGCCGGTGTCATCGTTTTATATTTCAGCCGCGCTCATCTGCATCTTTCTTTCATTAGAATTAATTAGGCATTTTAGTTAATTACCTACCTGCTTTAGCATAATGGCACCAACCTCCTACAGCGGTTTTGTGAAAGCTCAGAAAGCCGTCATTAACCTCAAGTCTCTCTCTCTCTCTCTCTCGCTCTCTCTCTCTCTCTCTCTGTCGTGATTGTTCCTGCAAAACGTTTTAACCCTCCGTGTGCCTTTGCTGTGCACTCTTCCGTCAGCTTTTTGTTTCAGTTTTTTAGATATTTACCGTGCAGCAACATGCCATGACCCACTTTGTGCAGCTGGAACAAAGCCATCAAAAGTCTATTAACAGAACTTTCTCCTCCTCCTCCTCCTCCTCTACTCATCAATCCTTGTAAAATGAATGAGTGTTTCCCTATTGACAAAAATACGCGTAAGATTGCGGGCCTCGCTTTTATTCAGCGGGTTTATATTTAGCCTTTTATAAAGCAAATCCTAAATCCTGTAGATTGCTTTGAAACCCTGAAAGCCTATCTAGCCATCACAGTCTACGAGTGTGGCCGTCGGGCTTACTGGAGAGAAATCCCTCTCCAGTAAGCCTTTTCATTCTGCCAAAATAGACATTGTATTCCCACTGTTCGTTGGTGATTCCTGTCGATCCATCTGTCTAGCATCTAACCATGTCCCTCTGTGAGACCAGGTGCCCACTGTTCTGCACGGTCAGCTATGCCCAGGTGTGTTTATGTGTAATTATTAGTGCCGAGAGCTTGTCGCCATTCATTTTTAATGAGCAATGAGGCCGTGTTGCTTCCGTTAATAGAGAATTAGACAGTCCATCGGCAGCCGCAGAACATAAAAGCTCTCTGCTCTCTGCTTCGAGGGTGTGGGAAGTGCTGCTGGAGAAGTTTAATGATGCAGCGTGACTCCCCGTCCGCACTGACATTAACTCAGAGACGGACAGATGAAGGGAGGAGGTAGAGGAGGAGGAGGAGAAGGAGGGAGGGAGGGAGGGTGGGAAGGGGAAGATGGGTGAGGGAGCCCAGCAGCCCTCGCAGCCATGTCAGCGTGAAGCAATGAGGCTGAACTGTTAGTGCGGGGGTTTCGTTGGGATTCATTAGCATGACACTTTACTGTAGAACTTTATGATGCTCTAGTAACACATCTGTGCGTTCATCTGTGCGTGCAAGTGTTTAGCCTGAGCACACGCCTCCTTATTGCCTACGTTCAAGCTGTATACGTGTATGAATGAAGCTAGTAGCTGGACTGCCTGGCGTTGTGCCCCGGCTAAGCTCCGCCGCTCCTCCCTGGAGTGAGATATGTACCAGTGGAGGCCATTTATTGCCATAGTATTGAATCATGTCCCTTCTTATGGTAGGTAATGAAAAATGAGTAGTTTTCCATGAGGCTGCAGCTGGAGAGATGGTGGCTTCCCTCACATCTGCCCACACACACAGAAACACACATACACACATACACACACACACACACACACATACACACACACACACACACACACACACACTCAGAGACCAGACCAACCTGCTGCAGCGTGACCCCCATTTATTTCTAAGAGAAGAGGAAATCACACCAGATGGCTGATTAGTCAAGCTTCCTGTCCGCGGACGTCTTCACCTGCATTAACCTACGCATGTGTGCATTTACCATGATCACTATTGTCAATGGGATGAGGTTGGGCGCACGACATCCACCAAGTGTCGGCCCACCGTCGCTGCCGCCTGCAGCTTGTAACTAGCAAGCGTTGAACCCTCACCTCAATTTCCAGAGAATTGACAGTGACAAAGATGTATCTGCTGGGTTGTACTGGCAAGGGGGCTAAAAGCGCTGTAACACACTGGTAATCTATGATGCGCACAATGGGACAGCAGGCAGCATGCGGGCCGGCGTGGTGTAATGCTGCGTGCTGCGATGTGCTCCACATCGCTCTTCCTGTCACGGGAGGAAATGGGGATTTGTCATGAAGCCATTGTGGGCCGGTAGCACGAAGACGCAATGCATTGTTACTGTGGTAAGGAACACTCTAATATAGGAGGAAATGATGATTGCATGTGCTTGGAGCCACCGTGAGACGTGTGTGTGTGTGTGTGTGTGTAGTGTGATCTCTTTTGTCTTAATCCTACCTAACTGTCAGATGTCCCCAAGGGACTCAAATGTCGAGGGAGCAATGTCTTATCTGTTTTGCACTGATGCATGTGAGTGGTTGTAAATATGCACACATATGAGCGCCTGTGTGTTTGTGTGTTTGTGTGTTTGTGTGTGTGTGTGTGTGTGTGTGTGTGTGTGTGTGTGTGTGTGTGTGTGTGTGTGTGTGTGTGTGTGTGTGTGTGTGTGTGTGTTGAGTCACGCAGGTCTCAGCACTTCACTCAGCAGTCCTGTGCTGTTGGTTTACACACGAGTTCCCAAAACAGGCATCTGAGACCACTGGGGACGGACACAAGATTATGGAGCACAGGGATTAGATGCACACACACACACACACACACACACACACACACACACACACACACACACACACGCACACACACGCAGATGTCACACTATTCTGTCTTTTGAAGGACTTTGAAGGACTCTTCTCTTCCATAGATCAAAGGTCTGTTGCAACACAAATGTAATGGTTCTCTGCTCACACTGAATGGGACTAAAACACTCCAAACACACTGCAGCCATGTGTGTTCTACTGTGCCTGACTGTGTTATGGCACGTCCAGACATACTATACGCTGCGTGCACCCCTATATTTTGACAGACGCTCATACACAAAGTGCCCCACAGCGCACTTGCAGACAGACAAATCAATATGAGCTCTGTATAGAAACAAATCATTAGCTCAAGTGGCTCGTCGCAGCAGCGGAGCCAAGCGAGCGTGCAACTTTCACCACTAATGTGACCGACATTACGCTTCATGATACACCAGCGTTAATGTTGAGGTGTGCTGATGTGTGTTTGGAGGCGGCGAGGCACAGAGGGGTATATATCATACCGGGACATTATCATTTCTGCCGTGTGTGTGTGTGTGTGTGTGTGTGTGTGTGTGTGTGTGTTCTACTGTTCTACTTTGCAGCTCTTATCCTGTCCTGGTAAATGAAATGAAATGCATTACTCTAACCCACAAAGTGTCTTAGCCCAAATATACTACGATTGCCAAGATATATTCATGCAAGCAAGTGTCTGTGTGCTTGCCCATATGTGTGTATGAGTGTGTGTGTGTCTGTGTGCTCCATGCTCCACTGACTTACTTCCTTGCCGAGTCTTCCTGAGTGCCTACAAACATTAGCAGGCACAGAGAGCGAGCTGCCCTGACGATTACAGGGCCACCATGGCTACCTGGAGGCGTCGCACAGACGAGCACGACGGCGCTGTGGCACCCGTGATGGATTTACGGGTGGGGGAAGGGCCCCCGCTTAAATGTGCCATGCCCGGGAGTGGGAGTGTGTGTGTGTGTGTGTGTGTGTGTGTGTGTGTGTGTGTGTGTGTGTGTGTGTTTGTCAGAGCCACCAATGCGTTGAATGTGCACGATTTATGATATTTATTATACAAACAGGCGGCGTGTCCTAATGCAGTTTGTGCAAGAAATGTTTGGTTTCATGATAAATGTTCCAAACTGCATCACGAAGCGCATTAGATTAGAAATTGATCTTTTTCCTTAATAGTATTTTGGTTCAAATATCACGCTCAAGCTCGCCCGCTGCGGTGAGTGAGAGAGAAACAGTGTTTTGCGTGCAGGCGCGTGCGGTTTGTGTCTTATTGTGACTTATTGATCTCTTTAGGTGCACATGTATTGACCCCCGACACCGCTGTTAAAGTATTGATTTCCTTCAGGGGATCTATAATGAAATTAGTGGTTTCAAACTGCCAATACCAAAAGGTAGAGGCGCTTGTTATTAAGATATTGTTTCAGAGGGCGCTGACCGCCGAGCCTCGCTTCTGCTCGGGATGAAGACCTAATCAGCTCTAATGTTAGTCAAAGGCTGTTTGGCTTTTAATGATAATGAGACGGTTCAGCATTCGGGCCTCATTACGTGTGTGTGTGTGTGTGTGCGCGTGTGTGTACATCTTGGTTTCTCTACTTCTGATGTGTTCCGTGCCCTCCGCATGTGTGTTTTTGTGTGATTCCTGCTCGCACTCTTGGCATCAGAAGCGAGTGCAGACAGCATAAAAGCCGCCTGAGTTACGACGTGCTGTCAGCGAGTGATTATGATTATGGCTTGAAGATATATTGATGCCTTAATGAGGGATCAGTGTGCCGTGACGTAGACGAGGCTACACGTGAGGGAAGAGCGAGCCAGAAAGTCGGCAAAGACGCAGGAGACGTGCACGAAAACGAGAGGCAGTAGTGTAAGGTGGACGCACACACACAGACACACACACAGTAAACTTGCATCAGTGAACTGGTGCGGAAACACATATTACAACACACTCGAGGCTCCCCAGAGTCACACCCCATTGAACTATGGGTAATTAGCTCCACTTCTCCATGACCATGCACACTATAACGCTTCATTTGGTCCAGATAGAGAGGAGGTCACAGGTAAAATACACACGTGTGTGTTTGTGTGTGTGTGTGTGTGTGTGTGTGTGTGTGTGTGTGTGTGCGTGTGTGCGCAAAAAATGTGTGTGCAGAAATTTGAGAGCAGTCCAATTACATGTTTTGTTTTGTTTTCACACCTTTTTTTCCAATTGGTCCAGTAAGTATACGCAAACATGCATTATGCACGCACAACTACCAACACACACACACACACACACACACACACACACACACACACACAGGCACAAACTCACTCATTCAACACAGCCTTTCCTGAAACCTGGGCTAATATTTGTATGGATTATTGGTCTTTGTGCTTATCAGCCGCACCATATTGGCAGACTAAAACCTTATTACCAGCCGACTGAATGAAGGGAGGAACACAGTCACACAGGCCGGATCACAAAAAGACACGCCGTCGTTTGTTACCGCCGACCTACGTGTGCCATTTGCGTTCCCCGGCGAGCGCGGCCACGAGTCTGAGCAGAAGCAGAAGCAGCCCCGGACGGGAGGCGTCACTCTGCATCATTCATTCTGCCCCAGTAATTGCTTTTCCCTCTCCGCCTCCGAGGAACGTAAACAAAAACGGTTGTGAAAATGTGGCTGATTATGGATGGAGCCGCATGCACGCTTTATCTTCCTGCTTTTGTTTTGTTTGTCTTTAACTCTTTTGTGTCGCTCGTCCTGCTTGGAGAGGATCTCAGGTCTTTGCGAGGTCGCTCCCTCACGCTGTGATCTCATCTGGTCACCAACACCTCTTATCGATCTGCTGTCCCTCTCTGTTTAGCGTCTTCATCCCCTCGCCTTCGTGTTGCGTCTCCTGCCTGCACACACACTCACACACACACACGAAGAAGAGAGAGATGGATGGATGGGGATGGGGTGGTGGCAGGAGGGAGGTTCAGGAGTGCTGCTGCTGGGTTTTAGTGAGTAATGACAAGTCAGATGGGCTCAGTTGAGACAGAAACAAACAACCTCTGTGTCACTCCTCCACACCTCTCTCACACACACACACACACACACACACTCTCCTGTCCTTTAAAGCGGACCCTGCTACCTCCCTGTTCGCCCATAAAACGGCATCTCACCACACTCCAGGCTTTGGGGTTCCTCACCTGATTTCTTGCCCGTCCCCCACGAGGCCTCACAGAGACGGACAGAGCCCATCGTTAGGGGGACGGCAAGGACGCAAAATCGTCTCAAACAAAGCATCACTGAGCAAGTAACGCAGGAAGAGACGAGGGAGATATTTCTATTTTTAGCCCATTGATCCCAAAAGTGTGTCAAGTTCTTCTCGCGTGATTCTGCCGATGCAGGCGTGTAATGGACCTGCCACGCAACGTCTCGCCGAGTTTGGGTTCGAGTGTCAACACCGAGGTGACGGATGTGTTTCCACGGTGTGTGAGATGGCGGCTGGGTGTCATGGCAGGCTGTTAGCAGGAAGGTACCCACACCATGCTGCAACTTCATTCCTCTTCCCGACAGCTAATGAAAAATCTGTTTGTGTGGTGTCACTCTCAATCGCTCCCGGTACACATATAGCTGCGACTATATAGAGGCCTGACTGACAAGTGTGTGTGTGCGTATTGTGTGTGTGTGTGTCTGTGTGTTCATATCTATATGTGTGGGAGAGAGACAAAAGAGCTGGCAGGAGACTCGGCAGGGATGAACAGAGAGAAAACGGGACAAGAGGGAGGAGGAGCGGAGCACATAAATCGGTGGCATGTGTTCAAACAGCCAGCGCGCCGAGCAGAAAACACAGAGCGACGTTCAGTAGGTCTCCACGTTCAAATGTCAGGCCTTGGGTTATTTATAGCGCATCTAATTAAACCGTGTGCCGCGCCTCTCTCCTGCCGCCTCGCTCTTCCTCTCTTGACCCTCTTTCTCACCCTTTGGAGCTTCTCCTTTCTCTCGCTTCCCCAATTCATCTCCCTCCCTTCTTTCATCCGTCTCTCATCTCCTGGCGGAGGGCTTCTCCCACGCCGTCCTCCACAGGCCGCTCATTAGCATAGAAATCCCGATTCCCAGCCCCATTCTATTACGGCGCGTCTCACGATGAACAACCATGAGTTTAATTTGTCTAGATAAAACTCTCCGTCCCATCAGAGGCGGAGTGACACCAACCGCACACCCATCGCACTAACTGATTGTCAGCTGACTGACTCTTGGGAAACGGTTACTATGGAGACGCCAGTTGTAGCATCCGCAGGTGTCATCGCCATATATTCCCTGTGACGTGATTCCCAGCCTTGGGGTATCTTCCTCTCTGTAGCCATATGGCTCATCACCGCTCATACATCCAGCTGCTATAAACGTCCTCACGGCTGAAGACTTTGGTGTTTTGAATCCACAAGTGACAATTTCACAATACACAGAGGCAATTAGTGCAATGTTAGAAAGAGACATTGAAGATTGAGTGCGAATTGTCATTCAGTTAAAGGCAAAGGGGAAACTTGAAGTAAAGTATTTGTACAAAGCACAAAACTGTGTGTGTGTGTGTGCGTGCGAGTGTGCGTGTGTGTGCGTGTGCGTGTGCCACGTTCACCTAAAGATGCGTACAAGCTTCAACAGCGCGAGCCAGGTGATGAAATGACCTTTGACCTGTCTAAAAGTGATTTCTGCCCTCCTGTAATCTGAACACCGTGGGGGAGGAGCTGCAGAGGTCAGGCGGCCGTGACCCTTTGGGCAGAGCAGCGTTTTATCGTGCTTGTGTCAGCTGTTAACTGGATCAGTTTCAGGTTGCAGCGTCAAAACGCTATTATGAAGTCCAGTCATCCGTGCAGATCCTGATTTGTCTTTACATTCAGTGGTTACTGGAGGCTTCATACACTGTAAGTCACAGCGCTCAGGCCTCCAGGAATCTCACCAAATCAAAGCGTGAAGCAGCACCGGATGGTCTGCTGTTGAATAACTCACTAAATAGTTCGTTTTGGATTTATTTTCTACCTTTTCCTAATCTAATCTACTCTATATTGTGCAGCCCTGAGTGAGACAGAGAGCGTTTGCTGTAACATAGAGAATACAGCTTGAAGATCTAATGAGATGTAATGAGCGGTTGGTGCGTTGGAAGCTGTGTTTCTCCGTGGGAGCCATAGGCTACACTTCCCTCGCCGTGGCAACGTGTCGTCATGATTGCAGCAATCACGGTCCATCCCTGTGGTGGAGTTATGGAAACTCTGTGATGTTAAATACGCACACTACTCAGCTGCCTTGCATGTGTGCGCGTGTGTGTGTTGTGCTATTTATACATTACCTCATTGGTGTATGGTAGATTTTCTCTGTGTGTAAGGGTAAGAAATGTTGTGTAATTAGTTAGCAGAGTGTATAAATAGAAGAGCTGACTGGAAGATGCAGTATTTTGTGTGTTCTTCACCAGAGAAGCAGAGCATCGTGTCCCTCTGCGTCCCTCTGTGTTCCATTTCTGAGATCGTGCCCTCTCTGACCAATTAAAACCTTCTTGCAGAGAGGCGGTTGGGGGCGGGGGGGGGTTGTAGATGAGACGTTCATGTTCCCTTTGTCCTTTCCTCATCTCTTGTTTTATTGTGCAGACTGCTGAGTGGCTTTTGCAATCGGGCTTTCTCTGCGCCTCGGTTGCACATTACAGTAACTTATGTGGAAATGAAATGATCTCTAATGGACCCGCTGACAAATACTGCAATTAGCCCGATCCGGAGGGAGCGCCGGCGCCCTACACATCCCCAATAACGCTGCAGAGGAAGCAGGAAATAGCCTCACTTCTATTTTCACTTTGCCCGGCGTACACAGTAGCACGCCTGTAATGTCTCTCCGCTCTCCCCTTTGTCTCCACGGAGACGCACACCGTCGTGGAGAAATTGCACCTCGGTGTTACGTCGCCGCAGGATGTCGTGGCCAGGATGTGCGGACGGCTGGTTTAATTAAACTCTTTCACATAACGGTAAATGGGTAATTATAAGGCAGTCCGGTTACACTCACACACCCCCTAACACTAACAGGTATCAGCCATCACCGGGCACCAGACAGGCCTCGCTACTCTAATGGACACTATTTGGCAGCGGGACGGCGTGCAAAAGACTGTGCCAGCTGGAGACGGGAGCGAGACGGGAAAAACGATGAGATGGAAGTGAGACGGTGATTGGAGGAGGAGATCGGCTTTTTAAACTCTGAACTGGCCTGACATGTCCTTTATTGATGTCAGACGCTCACCTCATCTTCGCCTCTAAGTTCATGTCAGACACGCTGCCGTTTCCTTACATGTGAGTACAGTATTTACATCCACTTTGGTCTTAGGTCTTTGTACGTTTTCACACTAAAGCGGTGCAGAGGTCAAACAAGGAAAAGATGGAAAATGCCAGGGGAGGAGGAGGAGGAGGAGGAGGAGGAGGAGGAGGAGCAGGGCATCCCAGGAGACAAATTGACAACGCAGCGTACAGCCATCAATCGGCTCCTTGATAAAGACAATGAGATTCATGGAAATTTCAACACCACTATTAGTTTTTCGAACAGGAAAGGTCGACAGGGGAAGATTGTCTGGTGACTCATGTGTGACAGTTATAATGCCATAGTGCCATTAATATGAATAGCGTATGGCCGGGAACCATGTGACACTTTAACGGACGCTATATCTTTTTTATGGTGATGTACTGTACAGCTCCTTTACCTTTATGTTATTTGAATTGGACGTAGAGTCGCGCATCTATTAAAGGAGCAACATGTGAAGCCAAGCGGCGCTGACCTCAGACCCGTGGCCCCGCCTCCACCCCCACGCACATGTTGGAACATTTAAGACGTATAAATACATTCATAATAGACGAGAATAGTGTTGATGACTTGCTGTAGGGATGAGCAGGAATTAGATTTAAAGCTCAAAATAGATTCAAGCAGACATAGATCCCACTGCGCTCTTTCTCTTCATCTCCATCCACAATATTCCACTTTTCCAGGCTCATAAAGAAACTAATATAACAAGCCGACAAATCTTAAACGACCTCCAAGAAATTAATTTTCACTTTGCTCTGCTTAAAATACTTTTTTTCTTCTCAGCGACAGAACTTTGTGTTCTCCAGGCGCTGGCTCGCTCCCATTTGTTTTGTTTTTTTATTGCGTCTTCTGGTTGAAGTTCAGTTTCTCACATTCCGTCTCGATCATCTTCTTCTGTGTCGCATTAAGAAAGCACACACACGCACACAGACACACACACACACACTCACAAATGAAGGCTGTACCTGGCAGTGGCAATGTGCCGACAGCACAGAGCGAGCGAGCGAGGGAGGGGAGGAGGGGTGGAGAATGAGAGAAACGGAGGTGTGAAGAGAGAGAGAGAGAGAGAGAGATTCATATTGTACTGAGTTATGCAATCTCCAGAGGACGGCTTGTTTGTGTTGGTTTAGCATCTATGCGGTACCATGGATCAAACAGACACACACAGCCTAATTGGGTTCGGAAAGTAATTTTGCGCGTGCATGTGTGTGTGTGTGTGTGTGTGGGTGGGTGGGGTTGGGGAGCTGCCACACACACTCACTCTGCCACACACACTCACTCTGTCTGCCTCTTTGGTACTTACTTTGTGTTGCATAATTCATATCAGTACTTTTCGCAGCACACACACTGATTTCCCGGTCTGTGTCCATTACAGTGTTGATCCTGATATTATGGGTGTGTGTGTGTGTGTGTGTGTGTGTGTGTGTGTGTGTGTGTGTGTGTGTGTGCCTGAACGTCCAGAGCAGGTGAAGCTCTGCATTTAAGATGAAAGAGTCTGTGTCTGGTAACGATACGATCAATAAGGAGAAGGAGGATTAGCACTTTAGAGCAAACAAGTGGAATATTTTGAAAGGATAAACAGGATAAACACAGTTTTCCCCTTTTCATTTTAGTTTAACATCTTATCTACCTTATTCCGCTCACAGCTGTTGTGTTTACAGATTCCACAACCTGTTCCCTTAAAACCCCTCAGTAGAAACCATTTGCCGTGAAACATTTTTTACGACGTGCCAAACAACTTCCACAGACTTGCAAATTGCCCGAGCGAGCGAGTGAGTGGATCCACAGCAGTAAACATAATATCTTTGTGGCGTTTTCACCTCCGAATATCATCTGTTTAATGCCCCACGGAAAGAGATGAAGATCCCCGCCTGATAAGACAAACCTCTCTTCAAACTTTACAACCCAAAGCACTCTGTTGTCTCAGTACCTCTCTCTGTACAGCAGCAGTTTGGATGATGGGTCGTGTTTGGGGGGAGAAAAAGGAGAAAAATGACCAGATGTGGAAAATACCAAAATTACGAGTCTGTGTGTATTGCATAAATATAACGGGATGGGCTCTGAACCAAATGGAACCATATTTTCCCTGAACCCTGGAAAATAATTTTAAAAAGAAAGATCATTGCTTGGGCTTTTCTTTCTTCTTCACCTCCCTCACATCTTTCTCTCTATTTTTCATCCTCCCACATCATTATGATAACAAAGGCGTCCTTGGGAAAAGAGACGGACACAGACAGAATGTGAATTGACAGCATATGCTGATTCCCATCAGATTACCTGTCAGTGAGCTTGCACGTAATACAAACACACACACACACAGCTTGCGTGTGCACAAGGTCAATGAGTGTGTTGCTCTCTCTCATCCCGTTAGTGGGGTTTGAAGAATTGAGGAAGATGAAAGTGAAGAGAGAGAGAGAGAGAGAGAGAGAGACCTAGAAAGTTGGGAAGAAACACAGGACTGTGTGAGTGTGTGTGTGCGCCTGTGAGTGTGTGTGGCCCCAGGCACTCGCTCCACACTGAAGGGGTGAGGAAGGGAGTCTGGGGAGGAAGAGCTGGATGCATTATTGAACAAGGATTTGACAGCAGTATGGGGCTGTGACTCATAAATTGGGATTAAGGGAACATGACGGACACCTTGGCGTATCTCCAATTGGCCGCCATTCAAATTTGCTTTATTAAGGAGTCAACAAGACGTTAACGGTAACCACGGCGATTTAATATCAGTACATACGAGCACTTGGAGGGACATAATGTGCATTTACACCCCCGGATATAAACACATCGCTGTCATCTTCATCCTCAACACTTCAACAACCTGTTAACTATATTTGAATGTGTGTGTGTCTGTGTCTCTTTGAAATGCAAAGAGTGGGGCTGGGGGAGGATGGGGGGGTACACACTGCTGGAGGCGAGGGCACTGCGGGTTAACCGTCTGAGGATACAAAGGCTAAAAATAGCTCACAGCGGCACTGAGGTGTGATATTTTACCAGCCTGGAAACAGATCAGTGGGTTCACTCCTCTGGCGTGAGCATCATGAGTGTTTCATCCCTTTGTTGTGCATGTGTGTGTCTGTTTGTCTGTGTGTGTGTGCGTGTATTCAGTGTGCTCCCCCTCCTCCAGCATCTACCTTTTTCCCACATTTGCATCCGCACAATCTTGATTTGTAACGCAGACAAATCGTTTGACCTTCGCTGCCTCGCTCGAGTCCAGTCGTCTCCCTCCCTCTCTCTCTCTCTCTCGCTTGCTCGCCCGACTAATGGCAGAGTCGCCCCGGTCGGACCAAAGTCACGCAGGGACGAGACGATATCCCCCTCCACTGCCGCCGCCGTCTGGCTTGGTCGTTAACCCTTTCCATCCACTGTCGCACAACGAACTCCAAGGGGGAGAGAGAGGGAGGGAAAGAGAGAGGGAGAGGGAAAGAGAGAGAGAGCAGCGAGGTGCAGAGCAATGAATCACCGAGCGCGCGGCGAGGCGAGTTAAAAAGGAATAGGTGATTACAGGTGTTCTATTCTGAGACGGGGAGGAATGAAAGGACGGAAAAAAAAGGGAAGATGTCAGCAGTGGGGAGGGCCGGAGTTTTCTTTGTTCTCACTTCAAAGGCCACTCGGGCATCCAGCGCCTCCTGTGTGCGATATGCATAAGTATAGAAGCATGACTTTGCTTGTGTAAAAGAGCTGATCTGCCTACGTTAGGATCCGTCGCTCACACCGTCACACAACCTGCATCCATCTTCCTCCAGTCAGAGTCAGAATTCCTTCCTTTGATTTGGTCCCGATTAAAAATGAAGTAGGCGTCTAAGTTTGTTTCGGCCAAGGAGGCGCGAGAGAAGCGGGAGCAATGTTGCAGCCCCCCTCCCCCGGGGGTCTGAAGGGAGCGGAGGATTGTGTGGATAGGCCGGCGGCCACAGACGCGGTGGAGGCACGATGAACTTCCAGGCTGCAGCAGAGCTCTTGGGAGTTGATCCAGACCTACAGGGGCCTCAGAGCTGCTAACATAAGAGAAGCTCCCCGCGGGTAAGATCCCCCGAGTTATCTCAGTCCCCCCAGAGCCCAGTCGTGTCTCTCTCTCTCTCCCTCTCTCTCTCTCTCTCACACACACACTCACACAGCTGCACATAGTCACAGCTACACACACACTCTCGCACTCTTCTGGCAGTAGCTGAAAACTTTGGGGAAGATTTCTCTTCTCCGAGCCAAGGTATAAAGTGTAACCCCTCTGCTACAATGCAGAGTGCAGGGCCAAGTGAAAGCAGAGGTAACGGAAATGAGAGGCTTTGTGCGCCGCCGCCGCCGCCGCTGCTGCTACCACCGCCGCCGCCTTCAGGAGCCGCAGGGGCCTCCTGCTACAGATCTTCCTCCTTTGAATGAGGCACAATCCCTGAGCCTCCTGTTCTCAGTGGGATAAGATAGATTTCACTCCTCCATCCCCCTGCTGCTTTAGAAGATGTACAACTGCTCTCTCTCTCTCTCTCTCTCTCTCTCTCTCTCTCTCTCTCTCTCTCTCTTTCTTACGTTTTGGATTTGTTCTTTTGTTATCCGCACGTTTGCTTTGCACACATCATAATGTCGACACAATGTAAACACTCGTGCCCGGCGTTATTTCAGTTAATACGTCCAGATTTATGTTCTTCCACTTTGGCTGGAAGTCAATACCACAGAATGTTAACTCTAACAACAGAGGAGGAGGAGGAGGAGGAAGAGGCCCCGGGGTCATTCTTGGAGCAGAGCCACACTCTGCACCAGCGGGGAGGAAAAACTCGGATGAATTATTCACCACGTTTCATCTTTTCTTCCTCTGGCACTTTGCGTGTCACAGGTGCTACAAATTGCGAGGTAACTGTTTAAGCCGAGGACGAGACGAGCAGGGGAGGAAGAGGAGCGAGGAGGGTCGCTGCGAGCGCCCGTACATTCCATTTCAGGGATTACTCATGAACAGCTGATCCCGTTTAGAATGTAAATCCGGTGTTATGGCCGTATATTAAGCAGCACTGGACAGGATTCAGAGTGTTTACATAGATTGTCTGAGCCTAAATGTCAACAAATACTGTCGCACAAACTGCAACATCATAACTATTCATGCGTGTGTTCAACTGGAGTTTGCTGCCAGAAGCAACTGGCCGAGAACCGATGACATTTGGGGACCAGATACAACAAATAACCCCCCCCCCTTAAAAAAAAGCTGCGTCACTCTTGGCCTCATTTGCACGGCGGCGGCGTTAAACTTAAGTTTCATACAGAAACACGAGAACAAATGTGATTATGGATTTCGTGAGGTACTTACCAGTTATTAAATTGTGTAATAATTGCGTGTAATTGTTCTGATAATTGATAAGCAACGAGCTGCATGTGTGTCGTAACCGTACTAACAAAGCTTGTACGGATAGCAGCTGGTTTTGTCTGTGTGTGTGTGTGTGTGAGCGTGCGTTATTGTTTACAGCCTCCACAAGCTACAACAAATAATAAATGACGATGAGGAAATAATTCAGCCGACGTTTTTCCCTACCAGCTGTTTTCATTCATAGCAGGTTTGATGTTATTCCTGCCTGCGCCTATGGGGGATTCCTGACGCCATTACAGCGGATGTCATTTTCATTAAGGACGCTCCTGCTACCCACACACACACGAGCGCTCACCACCGGGCACAAATACACAAACACTGGAAGAAAACAAGGGATTGTGTTTTCTCCGCTATTCATGTCTCATTCGCCAGCAGAGACAAACGGTGTCGCGTTAATGCCTTCATTGTTTCCCTCGTCTTCTCTTTTCCCACCGTAGATTGACTAAAATATCGCCTCCTTTTGATGTTTCTGTGTTTCCTCGCTGTGTATGTATATGCCCCTAAGCCTTACACACACTGCATACACACACACACACACACACACCACAGCTCCCGCAGCCAGCCAGTCCCTGCTGCTCAGACTCCTCAGCAGCCGGCTCGACAGTCGGCGGAGGCCTGGTGAGTCTATTCTCAACCGTTACTGTTGGTGACCCCTGCCGACCTGTATACGGCGGCGCACCGATCCGCAGCGTGGGCGGCGAAGGAATCGCAACATTTGTTTAAGCGCTCACTCGCCATATTTAGCTCCACGGTTTCCGTCTTTTCGCCGCCTTTCAGGCTGTGTAAACGTCTCCCTTTTTTCTTATCGCGTAGCATTTTCCACTCTTGCTTACACCGGAGCTGTCTTTGTGTTCCTTTGTTCGCTTCTGCACTCCTCATCTTCCCCTCTGCTTCATTTCGGCCCGAGTTCTTCCTCTCAATTGTAACATTAACAGCCCAAGCGCAGAAGACTTCACATCTCCAACTTCCTCTCTTTCCATTCTCTTTCTTTGACAGCTCGTCTCGGGCTCTCTCTCTCTCTCCGTCCTACGCATAAAGCTGGCTCCTTTAGGAATCACCCCGAGGGAGTACGGAATACATCTACCAGCGTGAGACTCCGCAGACCCGACAAAAAGGCTGCTGCGCCTCGAGCCAGCCAGTTGCCTAAAACCACGCTGGAGGCTGATGCAGGTTGAAGGCAGGACAGATTAAATGAGCCAGGAGTCACCGGAGCCCCAGGGGGCCCACATCCTGCCCCGGATAATTGCGTCTGTCAGAGCGTGAAAGTCCAAGGTCCTTTCACCGGGGGGAGGGGGAGGACCGGTGTGTTGCTCGCTAGTGTCATCAGCATCCAGACCCCCCCCCTAAGCGCCACCCGGCCCCCCTCCGCCCTGCCCCCCACCCCGGCCAGTCTTCGCTTGTTAAACTTTTGCTCCACACTTGTTTGGCGCGGCGGTTCAATTAGCGGAAACTTTAATGCTCCCAGTATGTTGATTACATTTCAGCCAATTACAGGCACTTTTGGGAAACACGGCGTCTGCGATGTTTGTCTGGTGCGACTCGGCTTTTTGGCTGCCGAGGGGCCTGAGGGGGCCCGAGTTATTGTGAATGTAATTGTGTGGAACTAAACAATGGAGCATCATCCTCTCACTGCACAGACATCTGGTGGTTAGCCATATCAGGGCTGGCAGTAGAGCTGGGCTGTGTGTGTGTGCGCGTGTGTGTGTGCGTGTGTGTTGTTTTAGGTGTTTGTGATTCTCTCCTGCTAGTGTTGCTTGTTTTGTTTTTGTGTTTTTTTTTTGCTCCCTTTTCGCTCCTTTTGACAGGCTAGCTAGCTGCTATGTTTTGACTGGAATTGGGTGTAACGTCTAATTCGCCTCTCACAAAGGTCATGGAGAGAGAGTTTGACTCCGCGGCATGATGTTCTGTATACACCATCGGCATCACATTACAAAACATGACACTTCATTCTGAGACGCAATGAGAGAGGAATTTAATTAGTATGTTGTGTATAAATAAACATGAGGAAGTTAATTGCTGGCTTATTTTACCTGTGTGTTTTGGCTGAAGGCTGCTTTTGCGCTCCAGGGTACATACACACACACACACGTCGCATCAGTGCGTACCCCCTGCACACACACACACACACATACACAGACACTTACATACTGTAAACACACGTGGCAGGAGCGTGAAGGTTTGACTTAGTAAACATGGCAGCGGGCGCTTACATGTGCACGCCGCTCTCTTAAAGGCTTCATCATCTCTGAAATGGAAAAGCTTTCAGCGAATGTTTACCGAGGAAAACGGACTGTACTTTGTATGGGACCTCCTCCCCCACCGCCCCTGTCAGCTGATCTTAGTCAAGGCAAACAGGTTTGGCTCTTCATGGAGATGATGACGTGAGCAATATCTCAGCCTGGACGTAGATATGGAGTCTTCTCCGAGAGAGGGAGAAATCCTTGGTGCGGATCTCAGCTGACTCCATATAGGGTTCGCCCCCGCTTCCTATTTGTCAATTAAATCTCTTTCAGGCTCCCCAGGAAGTAACGGCAGCGGCGGCGCACTAACAACATGCAAGACAGCGTTTTAAACGACAGATTTGCTCTCCATTGACACCAGCAAGCAGCACGTTCTTTTAAGTTGAGAGTGAGAAATAATTTATTTGATTAGGATCCACTTTGCTGGGCTGTGTTTGTCTTTGAAATGTCACACACACACACACACACACACACACACACACAGACGGATGGAGCTGGATGTACTTGAGCACATATAGAGTCGGTGTGCGTCCCGCTGATCTCTGTTCTCTGGACCGTGCTCGCAGACAAACAGCAGCTCAGCAGATTTAGTGTGTTTTCCACTTGCTTATACTGCTTTGTCTTCACACAGACATTTGTACGCCCAGACAGGCAGCAGTGATGTGTTGGATTTATGTGTGGCTGGAGGTGTGTGTGTGTGTGTGTGTGTTTGCGTGTGTGCGTGTGTGTGTGTGTGTGTAGTAGACCTTGCAGAGTCAGGTCTCTGTGTTATATATTCCTCTCGGCAGCAATGCTGAAATGTTTTGACAGAGCGATTGGCCTCAGCATACACAGCTCAGTGGAAGGAATGTCTGGCCGTGACAGTGTAGCCGCGGCGATGCAGCACGTGTGTGTGTGTGTGCGTAGACGCTCACCGCGTTCGTCTGATTTCTTGCTGTGTCTTTCTGTGCCGCTGTCCACGGCCTAACCACAGAGGGACGAGGCTCGCTGAGACGACCATCAACACCACTAAAAATAAACCTGCCGTCTTTTCACGCTCTCTCTCTCTCTCTCTCTCTCTCTCTCTCTCTCTCTCTCTCTCTCTCTCTCTCTCTCTCTCTCTCTCTCTCTCTCTCTCTCTCTCATGGGAGGGAGAATGCAACATGATGTCTTGTGTAAGTGTGAGGTCAGGGCCACAGCCATGCTGTCGTTGTTTACTCAAACAGACTGCATTGAATCCTCCTGAAGGCCATATTATCAGATACAGGCTACCTATACAGTCCAATGGAACACAGGTTGAAAGAGCTGTGTTGATGCATTTTGTTTCCTGCATGAGGGCGGGAGAATGTCGGAAACATCACTCAATGCAATACTGAACAACTTCAACACATTACGGATTCCGATTCAACAGGAAGGACTCTGAAATGGAAGTTACCCAGTTTGGTCCATCGGTCGTGTCTTCTGTCTGTCACATCAAGTCCTTCTGTCTTTCCCCTTCCTGTCCACGTCTCGCCACGTGTGAATACACAGAGACAGAATCGCTCATTAAACTAATAGGCGTTATAGGTGTGAAACGACAGTGAAAATGCCACAGCGTGCGACAGCCACCGCCTCTCATTTAATTAATGAAACATAATTGTCGTGGCCTGCTGCTCATATAACAGCAATTGATGGAAACATGCAGAGACTCGTATCATTTCCCACTTTTGTAAAGGTAAAGCAAAAAAAGCAAAGGAGACAGACAGCAGATTAAGAGGGAGAGAGGGGTGGGGGAGAGAGAGAGAGATTGACTGGCACACCAGCTGCTGTGGTGCAAAAAAAAAAAAAAAACTATGGGAGGAGAAGGCCGAAGCAGCCAGCTGGAGAGGGCGGAGGGCGCGGCAGAACGAGCGGGCGAAAGACGAGCGGCCACACGACACCTGTCAGACAATATGCACGGGCGCTAACATGCAGGTGGTCTCAGTGGGGTGGGGGGGGGGGGGGGGGGGGGGGGGTGATCTAATAATAAGGGGAGATAGGTAGAGATAGAGCGAGAGGATATGAGGGAGATATAAGATGCGGAAATGAAGCCGGCGTGTGTTTATGCAGACGTACACAGACACCCGTTCTTCCTCTTCAGATCGGGGGGGGAGAAAATCGATATCGTCCCTGGAAAGAACAAGGCGGCGTCATTTTGGGATATCTGAAGTTGTGTGGTGGCAACTTGGCAGAAATTGACAACCAAGCGTTCCCCCCTTTCCACTTCCTTCCCCCGGGTTCACGCTCCCATAGCTCATCGGCTGACATATCCATATAATAACTTGCGCAATGGCAAAGTGCTTTCACTGAAGCATAAACCCATAACCCGGGTGTGGAGAAAGTGTCAGATCTCGCACGGTGATATATACACGCCAACACTGGACCGCCGCCTAGCCGTGTAAGTGTTTGTGTGTGTGTGCGGGAAAGAGTTTATCTGGACAGGCGCCAGCCTGGGGGATTCCAGCCAAAGAAGGAAGAGTTTAATACAAAGCAAGTCTTAAAGGGAGTGTGAGGAAGCGGCTCAGCTACCCACAGAGAGCGGCAGAGGTTAATGCAATCCCTCTAAGTGGACACAGAGCCAGTAAAGAGGCAATTAAGAGAGCAAGAGAGTAAATAAGTCATCTGTTTACAGCTTCATATCCTGCTGCGATGTTGCTTTCTTGTTTTGCAGCTTCACGATAAGATGGGAAAGTTAGAATCAAGCTGCTTTTTTTCCTCCTCGTGTGTGTGAAATGTTCTTATATGCGTTCTACATTCACGCGCGCGTGTGTCCTGAGTCTGCTTTAATGATGTAACAGATGTCTATAGGAATGAGGAAATGACAGGTGTGATTATGGCTCCCATGCACACATCACTCTCTCATCATCGCCTCTGATGTTTATGTCGATTAGGGCGTGTGGGGTCTGGCCGCCGCGTGTGCATACGTATGAGGTGTGTGTGCGTGGGGGGGACGGGGAGGGGAGGTGGGGCGGGCTGGGGCGGGGGAAGGAAGGTTGCGGGCGGTACAACCTGATAGATTGGTTATCTGCAGCATTAGTGATGCCTGTCTGATGGATTAGTGTCGGACGCCGTCGCCACTGATGTGTGATGGAAATGATTTGTGTTGCCTGGATTTCCAAATCCTCCATCTCTCTCTCCCTCTCTCTCTCTCTCCCTCTCTCTCTCTCTCTCTCTGATCTCATTACAACACATCAGCTCCAAGTCATCTTCAAGCTCCAGTGAACATATGGGTGTGTGCATGCGCGTGTGTGTGTGCGCGCGTGTGTGTATAGTGTGTTTGGGTCCCTGCAAACAGGCACATATCGCTCATATTTACATAATGTCTACATCTAATGTAACACAAAGTCATCTGAAAGCTCATTTTTTGTTAAAGGCTTTCCTTCACACTTCATTCATCGCCATGGTTACTAATTGGCCCATATTGCAGGATAACACCACGTCCTTTCCCTATAACCCCTCTGGCTCTCAGTGTGAAACATGGACTCACAGCTCCGCAAGACACTTTTCCTCCTTTTTGAAGGTTATTTTTAAATTTGACCTTGATGAAAAAGTGACCCCACCCTGACATTAAAGTTTCATAGCCCCCCGCCCTCTCTCTCCCTCGCCTGCCCCCGTTTCTCTCGCCATCTCACTCTGAGGTCGGTAAAGACGTGATCGGACAGAATCGATACACCAGACGTCTGTGCCAACCTGGACCGCAGCACGACCTCCGACAACTCTGCGAGCGTTGAGGCTTCACACTTCTCTTTCATAGATGCATCCATCTACGCATCCGCTCTCCTCCCTTTCTTTCTGTTTCGTTCTCTCTGCGCTCTGCTGCCTGCTGTGCTTCCTGTAACGCAAACCCTGTGCTCATTTCAAGTCAGGATACATGACCGGCTAATTCTTCCATCAAAGCCTAACCTGGCTACTTGACACCGCACCCGCACCTCCACCCCCGAATACAAGCTCCCTGACTGCCGGAGCCTCATGAGCAAGGCGGTGGAAGATCAATTAGCTGAGCACGATTCGCACATTAACCTACATTTTTATTCTGATTCGATAACGAGTCCCCGGTCGACGCGGGGCTCGGGTTGCAGTGGGACGAGCCCTTTGCGTTGGATATAAGCTTACAAGAGAAGAGGCAGCGACGTAACTGGGCCCCGGCGCTAAAGGGCCAGCGCGTCAGTTCAAAGGATGCCCTTATTTAGCAAGGGGGAGAATGCCAGAGATGAATTAGTGATGTGGGGAGGGGAATGTGTGGGAAGGATCCAGAGGAGAGGAGAGCAGAGCAGAGGAGAGGAGAGTGGGGACTGGCTGGTAGATAAATAATAGCTGTCATAGTACAGTAAACACTATGTGTGGGTAACTGTGTGTGTGTGTGTGTGTGTGTGTGTGTGTGTGTGTTTGTGTGTGTAGATGAGTGGGTTTAGGTGTGGGAGCAGAGTGTATACTGTATACACTGTATACACTCTTTTACACTGAATCTGTACAATATATTTACACTGATGCTCTATTTCTTGCACCCACACAACCACAACAACAAAACACCTACATACACACAGACACACACAGACACACACACACAGACACACACAGACACACACACACACACACACACACAGCAGACACACATACACCTGTCTGTCCTGACTTGTTTAACTCTCATCCCTGCTGTGAGTCATCTGCCCATGTAGGACGCACACATGCATGGAAACACAGAGCATGCATGCACTGACACACACACACACACATTAACAACACAAACACACACACACACACACACACACAGATGACAAATGCAAGCAAACCTTCTGAGCAGTCGCCCCCCTCCTGCTATGCATGCACAGACGGTCTGACATTTGGTTGGATGCCCCCGGGAGGGGATCGGGGGCGCATCCCATTCCCCCCACCCCCAGCAAAGCTGCCCCGTCACTGGGCCTGCATCTGTCCCACAGGTAGCCCCCCCGGAGCTCACCTGTTATCTCTCCACCTCCACCTCCACCCGAAGCGCTCCCTGGCCTGCCCCGGGGTGCTCCCTCTGTCGAGTGGCGCGCACCAAAACACACACACACACACATGCCAGTCTCGCAAGAGGGTGAAATAGGACAGGAGGCAGAGCTGGAGACGCTTATCTCTCGGGTCTCGCCGATGCCCTACTTTCCTCCAGCAGCCTACTTTTCTCCACTTACACACTTATCCAGACAGCCACCTCCATCTGGAAACACTGACGCGCGCTGACAGGCCCACTGTTGTTAGTTGAGGGCGATATCGCGGCCTTGTATCTACTAGTTTGAGCCTTAACGTGACGCTCCTTTGAGAATGGACACGTCAGGCTCAGATGTTGACACGTCGTTATCTCTGACCGGACAAACGCATTGACCAGTGTAAAGCGGATTTTGAAAAGCGTTGGCCAGTTCTGAGTTAGCCGCATTGACTCGCCCTCCGTCACACTCGGCCGGCGGGATCGGTACAGTCGATGCCGGACACTGATGAGAGAAGCCATGTTTGTTCTCAGTCAATAAGTCAGCGGGGTAAAACAATGTGTGATAAGCTCACAGCCAGCCAATATCCCAGATCAACAATCTGACAGAGGTGCCGACGAGTCGAGGAGCAGATGAGCAACAAATTGTGTGTATCAACTCTCTGCCAGACTGAGCTCTGACCCCCTCTAGGCTATGTTTTAGCACCTCATCTGATATTTGCAGGGGATTGGTCCACTGCCATACAGCACCGCCGTGCGCTGGCGGACTTGTGGCTCTTGTGAATCCCACTCCAACACCGGCGGGCTGTGTGTAACGTAGCCTCGCTCACATTTAACCTGCTGCCCGTGTCGATTTAAGTGTCTTTTAAGTAATGTGGCCTCGCTCTTTGTATGCTGCTCTGCATTGCAGCAGTCAAGGTCCCCATGACAACAAGGCAACATCAAAGCACTGGCCTTGGGCGCTGAGATGGAGGATGGGTGAGACGAGCTGGGTGTATTCACTTATGTCACTTCCTGACTCATTCTTCTTCAGCTTACGCTCTGCTGGGAAAAATGTTTAAAAAATGACTTGTAAATGTAAAACACAACCGCGACACTTTACCCCTCGCCGGATTTAGTGGTTTATAATGGAACGGATAGGCAGCAGTTTAATTAACATAATCTATGAAGTGTGGGTAGCATGGAAAATAGCTTCACCTGTCGAGTAACATGGGAGTTCGATGCCGAAACTGTGAGGCAGAGCTTAATTAAATTCCATCTTATTTCGCAAAAACAAAGTTCAATATTTCCAAGTCGAGTCAATCACTGCACGGCAGGACTGGCGGCGTCCACAGAGACGTATTCATATTGAGTCAGCGGGCACATTTGGTTACTTTATCGACACGTTTGCATTAAATTGCGCTGTAAAAATGTGGGAGTCGCTAAGAGGGCGAGACCTCGAGAAGTAAATAAAGACAGAGGAGGAAAAATCTATGGAAATGTGAGATGTGATGTCATTACTGTGGAGCTTTGACGCTATTGGGTGAAATACACTCAGGCAAACTCAGAAAGCAGGAAGCTCACTCACACACAAACACACACACACACACATGCATGCTCATGCTCTTTATTGCCGCGTCCTCGCTATCTCCCAGCTCACACACACACCCAGAGTGTAAACAGCGAGGAAACAGCCTGAGTTAAGTGGAATCAAAACACAATCACGGCGACCTGCATGGACGGGAAGGCGAGCGGATCTTAACGTCCGGAGATGTGCCTGTCCCCGTCTCGCTCTCTGCTCCCGTCCATTTATCTTCCCCCTGTCTCATTCGGTGTCCATCTCTGCTCGGGGGTCACCTTAAACTCCTTCTTCACAGAGCCGCCCCTCCTCCTCCTCCTCTCTCTTTCTCCCCTCCTCTTCCTATGTTGGATCCATGCCGCCGCGTCACCTTTGCCATTGAGGAACGCCGGGTTCACTGCAGAGGAGTGATGACCCCTGAACGTTCCAGGCTTTGACCTTCTGCTCCAGCCCTTATCGCTCCGGACAGACTTTGGCTCCTTTTCTTCTTCTGATAATCAATTCCAGTAGGAGGTGGAAGCGGTGTCAGGATTGTGGAATGGACTACGGGAGTCAACTGGGAAGAAGTGTCTTGATAAAAAGAAATTGATAGGAGAAGAGTATAGAATTGGATCCGGTGGGATTAGAACAGAACAAGCACAAGCTGAAGTCGCCAACGTCTGAACAAATCCAAACTATACAGTTTTGCCTTCCACCCTGTTTAGTTTTCGTTGTCATGAATGATGGTCTTGACGGACACACACACACACTCACACACACTTCCTTCCTGGAGCTCTCTCGCTGTGGCAGATTTTGTAATGAAGCCTAGTCACAGATTCCTGCATATTTTCCGTGCCCGTTTATCCTGGAACATCGCAACGTCACAGAAACCCGTTGTAGCCGGTTTGACAATGATAAATGTCCAATTTTGCCCAAAGTGAACAAAGCTGTAGTGTCGCTGTCGTCTCTTGAATCGTGGAAAGATTCAAACATTTTCCTCAGATGAATGTTGGAAGCCCAGAACTGTACGTTTTCATTAGCGGCTTAATTAAATCACATATCAAGGTAATAGTGGCTCGACTCTCCAACCCCTGTGCTCTCCTCTGCCACGCCGCTGTGTGTGTGTGTGTGTGTGTGAGTGTACCCAAGCCAACAGAGATAGATGGCCTCCCGTTTCAATTACCAACAGCTATTATGGGTTTTATCCATACATCCACTCGTATCAGCTCTCCCCTCGAGGCTTAAAAGCATCTCGGCTCTTCAGCTGAGATATGCAAAACATCCAGAACCGCGTAGGCCCTCACACACCGATAATTAACACATGCAGACCCATGAACATACACACATACACACACACACATCCGCGTGTTCCTTCACGTTCTGCAAATGTGTTAATGGTGGCCCGATTTGCCGTGAATTAGGTGTCAGGCGGGCCGTCGGCGGTGCAAAGCTTTGGGGGCTTACTGCGCCTCAGATGTAATTCATATTTAAATGTTATTGTGCTTCTCTTTGCGTAATTGTGTCTGCAGTTCCTGGATGCTCTTGAAAGTGGATTCAGCGAAGCGTTCTGTTGATATCACCCTGGTACCCGCTAATTACACACACACGTATACGCACGCACACACACACACACACACACAATAGCACGGTCCCTTGCTATTTATATTCATGGACACCCTGGCTGTGTACTGGCACAGTTTAATGGTCGTCATCTCTTTTTTTCTCACTTATTCCAATAGAAAAACATCGATGTAGTTGCTGACTGTAACTACTTGGCTTTAACGCTCCAATCGTCAGTAAAAAACTTAAGTGGTCTTTAAATCTTACTATTCCCTTGACGTAGCAATATTTCTGAAATTTCTCTGCGCAGATTAAATCAAATGACCGATTATTAAGTCGGCACCTTGACATAACCATCTCCCTATTGTGTTCGACTGTGCTGATCGCTGAGACGAAGCGTCCCGAAAGTGGAAATGGCACACAGCCGCTGCGGAAAGTAAACATCAGACGGGTGAAACTTTTTAATAGAATCATAGAGCAGTTAGCCAATTCCCAGTCTTCTAATGCAGCCCGAGCGTAAGTGTGTTACAGAGAGATGGCTGCAATCCTTCAGCCTGATTCACCCAAAGATTGCTTGTGAGTTGACGGATGGTAACGACCTTTTCCTCAGCGTGCGGCGAGAGAATAATGCCCCTCCCTTTATCAACTTATCTGTGTGTTTCTTCTCCCCTCCCCGTCCTCTCGCCACCTGTCAAATGTAAATGAGGACGTAATCTATATGCCTGCTTCCTGCTGCACCCTGCCACATATAACAAATCGGATTTTGCCGTATAGACGCTTGGGGGGCGACACACTGAGCGTTACAATGGAGCCTGCACCTGGTAAGATCTGGAGAAGGTTAATTACCCACCGTGATGGAGCAATTGGGGGAAAACGTTGCCAAAGTGGTCTTTTACTCCTCAAGAGCTAGCACCTTTACATGGTGCACAAAAGTGATTGTGCTCAGTGAATAGCAATGCATAACGACGAAATTGAAAAGGCCGTGATGTCTGCGTTTAGGAGCGTGGGAATTCCGAATCGGAGCTGAAATGCTGTCAGCGTTTATGAAAAGTCATTCCCCCCCCCCGCAGGAAAGTCATTACTCCATATTACAGCAACACAATGGCTCATCTAAGCCTAACATAGCACCGCCCTGATCACCCACGAAGGTACAACGTACAATTAGATGCTTTCCTCCCTGCAGGAGATAAGATGATGTGAGGAAGAGTACGTGTTGTCAGAGACGGTACCTCAATTTTCACCTCCACCCGTTCCACTTTTCACGGCGTATTGTTGCAGACAAGGTCAAGGCCGCAATTATCCTGGCATTCAGAGAACATTCACTTATTCAGTCCTGGAGCTACAGGCCTGGAGGTGTTTTCACTCTGGAAATCACATTTACGATTTGTTTCTTCTTTTTTGTGTCACTGGGCCTCGGCTGCTTGCGCCCAGATAAAGCTGAGGTTTGAATTGGTTTGTTTTGGAATTGGTGTGAGGCCGGGTCAGGAATGCTGCACAGTGATTGATTAAGGTTTGGAAACGTCAATTTCGTTTAGGAGAGCTTCTTCAAAACTGCCACAGCATTTCCTTAGTTCTCTCCCGACTTCGTCAAATGTAGCCCAGCACGTCGTCCTGCGAGGTGGCATAACCTGAAGGCCACATTTGGCATTTTGTTCTTCATTCTTTTAAACGAGGATAATGAAGTATCTCTGGCGTAAAACATCCTAAACCACCGGCTTGAATAAGTGCTCTCAAGCTTCTTAATAAGCACACTTGTAAGGAAATCAATTTTCTCAGCCGCAGCCTCAGTCGAGCCCCGAGAAGCGAGATCACAATCGGAGTTCACGCCCGTGTCAAGACGCCTTGAGAGTGCCTGGAGATTATTATAGCTTGAGCGCATCTTGATTTTATCCACATTAAAGCCTCTAGTAAAGTATATTTACCGGGTTGAGCTGTGCATCAGCTTTAAAACAGCCTGTGCCTGCATGTTTCTCTTTTGTCCATCTGTCCATCTCAGCCTTACTCTCCCCTTCTACCTACCTGTTGTCTCCCCTCTGACCCAATGTGCTATTTCTGGCTTCCCTGTGCCGTGACATTTGTGCGGGGCGAGTGTAGAGGGGCTGTTCCATCCCCGAAGAGCCATGTGGCATCAGACTCACTTCCATCTGAGTGACTGGCCATGAAATGTCAGATGAGAGTATAGATGGATGGATGGTTCAGTGTTAGAGGCCTGGAGAGACAATCTTTCACTCTACTGAACCCAGCAGACCCATGCTTCATTGGTCTGCCACAGGTCTAACTCATAAAAATCGAACTCTGCTGCCCCTTATGGATAATTCTTATTGCGAGTTATCCGTTATTTACGGCCGCTCTCCTCACACTACATGCCCATCGCGTACACGGTTTGTTCAAAACGCTGAAGCGACTTAAATAATTCTTAAATTATGAATGAATGGGGAGGAAATGGTTCCAGTTGAGGAGGAGTGTGTCGTATATTTGACCTGGGAGCAGACAAATCGCTGCTTTAACTACGCATCGTAAACAGTGGACAAATGGCAGCGGTCCCACTTTTTGGCAAAACACTTTGTCTACATAGCTTGTTAAATATTGTAAAGGACGTAAGAAACATGATAGCCATAATATTCCTTCTCTATTCCATTATTCAGTCCTTCCTGTTCTCCGTCTCTCCCTGCTCTCCCCGAACACGATGAGCTAAATCAAGACGAGTTTAGATGATCAAAGTGTTGGTGGCCGTCCAGATCTTAATCAGGCTGAAAACCCCCGACTGAGAGCTGCTGCCATAGACGGAGCTGTCCGTGGTGCTGAACGATCCACAACTCTTCACCCATCCATGGAATCTAAATATGGAGCTTCAGTGGTAGAATATTTTGGTAAAATCTCAATGGTTGTCATCAGCAATGTAGTTAAAAATATAACCCAGAAGGGCTAAATTTACTCTTAAGACCATATCATCTAAATCGATGTCTTTGTGTTATTCAAATCTCAATGTACAAAATGTAAATACACTGTTGCTTCATGTGTAATCGATTGTATTTGTCAGGTATGGATTTATTTGTAAGATAATAACCCAATAATGCATCCAATCCTTTCAAATCCTTTCAGTTCTTATGTTGTTTTAACCACGACATCCTCCACGACGTCTCCTCTGTCTTTGCATGTGTTTCCACCCACAGTCTCCTTCTTCCTCCTGCAGTCTTCCTCCGCTCACTGTGTCATTTTCTAACCTTGACGGGATTCACATTGTTGTTTGAAATAAAAGGAGCTGCAATTTTCCCCCACGCGTAACACTGCAGACTCACCACTTCTCACCTAGCTTAGTTTTTTTCCGCCGCAGAGACACGCGCACACACACACACACACACACACACACACACACAACCTTTTGACCCACTCGTGCGGAACTCACGGGGCAAATACCCTACTGCATCCCTCACCTTTAGTCCTCCAGGGGGTCCCAACACTGCAAGGTATTGTGGTCCAAACACAACCACTTTTGTCGCAATTGAAGGGAAGCGAGGAAAATTACAGTGGAGTCACATGGGATTTGGACGGTAAATGGAATTGTTACTCTTGACCCCTGAACACTTCACTCCCCCTCCTCCTCCTCCTCTCTCGCTCTCTCTCTCTCTCTCTCTCTCTCTCTGGCACACCTCTCTTCACTTGTACCTCCCAGACCCACCCACCATCACACCCTCGCCTCTCCTCCACCAGACTTTATTAATATAAGACCTCAACCTCCACATGATGAAATATGACAAAACCTGATCAAAGACTAACCCGCCCACCTGGACCGCTGCTGTGTGTGTGTGTGTGTGTGTGTGTGTGTGTGTGTGTGTGTGTGTGTGTGTGTGTGTGTGTGTGTGTGTGTGTGTGTGTGTGTGTGTGTGTGTGTGTGTGTGTGTGTGTGTGTGTGTGTGTGTGTGTGTGTGTGTGTGCGCGTGTGTGCGTGCGTGCGCGTGTGTGTGTGTGGGCAAATGGCAGTGTGTTATAAGGAAAGGAAAGAGGCGATGGACCAAAAGCACACACACGGCAGCTGCTGAGAAAATCTCTCTCTCTGTCTCTCTGTCTCTCTCTCTCTCTCTCTCTCTCTCTCTCTCTGTCTTTTTCCCTCGTTCTTTTCTGTTTTGTAAGGCACAGAGACTTTCGTTCATCGGGGCGGGAGATGAGTAAAGGAAGAAAACCTGCCATTTCACCTCGCTTATCACATCAACACACACGCGTGCACATACACACACACACACCCCCACAAACACACACACACACAACCACACGCGTACACATCCCCACACCACTTACAGCTGCCTCCTCTTCCTTTAATGTGTGCCGGCCCAGCTTTATCTCTGTGGCATATATAATGGCTCACAGATCGTATCATCAGAGACAGGGCCAGCTTGACTAAATGGGAGCGGCAAATTGACTGTAGTATTAGAGGAGACGGGCTTCTATCGGGGCGATCTGATAGGATCCCATTAAAGAGGGCTTGCAGATAAATATGATTAGCTTTTCATTCCTCCTAATGGAAACATCTTCTGAAGAGGGGAGGAGATGGAATGCTTTTTAGTGATGGGGCTTTTGTACCACTGATGGGATTGTTATTGCCTAATTTGGGTAGAAAGACCATTAAAGTTCTTGGAAGGGAGGATGAATGTTCCCTGTAAGTATACTCTCAGTTATGGTCATGGACCAGTGGTTCACGGTGTGTGTGTGCAGTGGAACATTTTGTTGATGAGAGGACCACCCTCCACTTAAATGGCCTCATATCTGGCTTGTTTTCCCTAAAATCAGTGACTAATGAGTATGAGGTTTCATCTCCTTCCCCAAAATGAGCTTAATTGGTTTGTGTGTGTTTGTAAATGTGTGTTTGTGTGCGTGTGTGTTGCCATTTTGCGTTTTACCGTCTCCAATAGAGTGGAATAGAAGTGCTTCATTAGATTATAAAATGACGAACACGAGAACAACTTCTTAAGTAGATTATTGTTCATTTGTGGAGAGCCTCTGGATCCTCACATAAGACTCCATCACGACTCTGGAATCTGTCACGTAGAGATCTGATGAGCGTTATTTAGTGAGATTTGGAGGTGATTAAGAATTTAGTATTTTCTTCTGGCTATTTATTGCCGTAACTATCCAAATAGTTTTTCCCCAGATCATCGTGAAACACAATAAAACACAATATACTGACATTTATTCACCTTTTTTAGTGCTTTGTTGGCCAATTTCCACCAAGGATTGTAAACAAGCCCGTCAAGCCAAGACTGAAGTGTGTGTGTGCGTGTGTGTATGTGTATGTGTATGTTTATGTGTGTGTGTGTGTGTGTGTGTGTGTGTGTGTGTGTGTGTGTGTGTGTGTGTGTGCGTGCTTGCGTGTGTGTGTGTGTGAGTCAATGCTGCAGCAATAACCAGCTGATTGACTAGATCGGCGTGCCTCCAAGTCTATAGGGTCCCTGTGCTATTATAGATGCACCAGGGGGACCGATGCCAGGATCCTATTCTGTCCTGTGTTATTAGCGTCCATGAAAAAAAAACAGTGTGTGTCCCTCCATCTGTCAGGCGAGCGCTTACAGCTGATGAAAAAGATGGCAATCAACAGATCAACAGAGTGATTCACGACCAAAGCTGCAGGGAGATATTGCAGCTGTGCGGGTTTCTTGTTTCTCTGCATATGTATGTGAAAACACACAGTTGCCATAGATTGCCTCCTCTTCATAATCAAACACTGTGTGTGTGTGTGTGTGTGTGTGTGTGTGTGTGTGTGATTTAATGGACAAAGGAATCCTTGGCACAATCTTGGGTAGCAACCAGCGAGTCCATACTGTAGTCACTGCCACCAGTTGCCCAGCATGTCCATCTTTACCCACGTACCCTTGGGCATCGCTGGAACTTCTAACATTGTGATCGCTTAGCTCAAAGGAATGCAGCTGGTGCAGTTAAACACAGATGCATATGCTGGACATTACATCCACCACAATATTACAGCCTCTGTTTATTTCCTCACGTGGCTCAGGCTCATAACTTATCAGTCAGCTCTCTCTCTCTCTCTCTCTCTCTCTCTCTCTCTCTCTCTCTCTCTCTCTGTTTTACTCCACTTAACCATTTCTGACATTGTCGCTTCCTACATCAAACACTCTGTCACCGCGCTTTTCTCTCCCGCTCAGTAGTGCAGTTAAATATTATAAAGTCAAATTGTGTTTTTATATTTTAGTTTACTGCATTAATTTGGCTTTATTCCACGTTCAGACTTTGTTGCGCTCGCAGATGGATGCTGGATGCTGAAAGGGTTCCTGCGAGGTTTATTCAGCCGCCTGATTCAGCGCTGGCGTGAATAATTCCACGTCCAACGTCTTATTTAGCAGCAAAAAGGCAACAAATTACCTGCATGGTTTGCTCATGAATACGAAAACAGGCGCCATTATAAACAAAGGTTTGCTTTTCTGAGTTGATACTCTGTTAGCTTTTGAAATGTTTGCTTTCTTTCTTTCTGACTGTCGATTCCAGCATTGCATAAAAAGCCTAATGTGGTTACTGTAATTGTGTTGTCAGTCGTCTGATCTTAAAACGAGATTGCTGTTGACTTGAATATGTTTCATGATTTGGCTTGGGCTTAAATGTCCCTGGACAAGTGTCTCTATTGACCGTCTCCTTGTCCTCTGCAAAGGTCAATGGTGTCTGCTCTCTCTCAGTGAGTGAGTCAGGACGGTGCCCATCAGAGGCGGAGGAGGTTCGGGCGGAGTGTCTGTCTCTTGTGCCGCGTCTGCAGAGCACAAATTGAAATGATCAAAGGTGTCGCTGGGTAGTGAGCTGAGCTGGCTGTGTGTGTGTGTGTCTGTGTGTGTGTGTGTGTGTCTGCGTCTGCGTCTGTGTCTGTAATCTGAATGGCTTCTCATCTGCTGGACTTTGGAAGTTTGGTCTAAACAGATCCACCACAGAGAGATTTGATTCATTCATTTAACGAACGTATCCTCTTCCTCCTTTTCTACCCTGGCAGGTACGGTGACATGGTCCCTAAGACGATTGCGGGGAAGATTTTCGGTTCGATCTGCTCCCTGAGCGGCGTGCTGGTCATTGCCCTGCCAGTTCCTGTCATCGTGTCCAACTTCAGCCGCATCTATCACCAGAACCAGAGAGCAGACAAGCGGAGGGCGCAGAAGGTCCAGGTGAGGCACAGGTTCATGTCTTTAGCCCGGGTCTCAGGGGGGGCTGGGGGTCAGATCGCCAGACCTCCAGCCCAGAGGGGAAGTCAGACTCCTCCACGGGTCCAGGTCCTCCTGAAGATTAATGATTCTGTGTGTGTAATACACATCTGTCTTTCACAGAGTACTGCAGCATGAATTACAACGCTTGTGAGGACCTTATGACATTAAATCATGAAACCTGACCTTAGGGGATTATCTATCTGTGCTTTGAATGAAGAGGTTCTAACTATGTGTGTAAACCTTAGAATGTTTAATGTTCTATAAACATATATGTAGGTGTGTTAACATTCATAGAATGAGACCAGAGCCGACGAGCAAAGCTAAGATCTCAGTTCAAAACAGCTTCAAGCGTCACATAAAGACATAGACACGCAACAGCCTCCCATGTTTTTGACTCTAAGCTCCGTAACTTTAAACTCCATGAGCCAAACGTCCCTCTTAATCTTATTTTATCCCTCAACCCAAATCTAATCCTGCCTAAACTAGCTGTTGAAAGAACTGAGGCCCCTGCTGAATTTTCTTTCCCCCCTTTTACATCATTTCCGTGATCTTTATATCCTTATCGGGGGCCGTTTTGGGGAGCATTAGAAATAAAAGAACATGAACACACATTTGTACTTGGAATCTGTCAGCTCAGCTTTTTGCCGGACGCTTTTGGAAAAGTCACATTTGAACAGGGAAAGATCCTATCTCCTTCTTTTGTGTAAATATTTCAACCTTTAGTCGCGTCGCCCCAAGTGATGTGGGTCCTTTCTGTCCATGGCAGAGAGGAGGGGGAGGAGGGGGAGGAGGAGGAGGAAGAGGCTGACATGGTGACAGCCTCAATAAGTTGTTGCCGTGACATTTCAAGAGGGTACACGTGTTTACCCAGCGGTGTGCTACAAAAATATATGCAAACAATTTCCCCTTTTTTAAAGAATGAAATAGATGAGCCCCGGTGTGTCTGTGGGCCAAATTTGGTAACGGCATCAGCTGGCGTGCTGAGAGAACTGGGCCAGTAATCATAGTTTGAGGGCAAGCCAGACAAAATGTATTCAGATGAGGCGGATAGTAATGTGCCATCCCCCTGTAGTAGCTTCGGGTTAATTATAGAATTATTGTTTCTTTGCTTTGGAGTTGGTACCAGACATGCACACACTGACACACATTCCCACAATCCATTTCTTTCCCCTCCTTTATTTCTTCCCCCCTCAAGAGGCTTTTAGCTCTTTCCCCTGCCTCCATCCATTCTCTCCCTCCCTCCCTCCCTCCCTCCCTCCATGATTACTGCCATCCATCTCAGAGCGAGCTCCGGTTGTATTTAAAATCTGTTTAAAGTCCTGCAGTTCGACCACGGCCCTGACTTCTGCCCAGACTTAACTAACCGTAACCTCGTCTTTGCCGAGGAGGACAGCGGCGTAGCTCAGCCCAGTGTGCAGGGAAGGGAGAGAGACTCGGGAGAGGAATGAAAAACGGGGTGGAAATTAGCTAGATTGGAGAACAGAGCGGTGAACAGGTGACATGTATAGCGCTTGATGCAGAGGGAGACGGCAAGAGGAGGCGTGGTGACGAAGAAGGCCAGAGGGAAGGAGGGAGCAACAGAGGCAAGGGGGGGAGTAGAAAGGGGGAGAGCTGGAGGCGAAGTGTGTCCTAATGCTGTGTTCTTTCCTGAAATAGCTATCACCCAGATGAGGTGCCGGCTGGAAGGAAGGCGCATGTGTGTGTGTGTATGTGTGTGTGTGGGTGCGCGCATCTGCCTCCCTGCCTGCCTGCTTGCCTGCTTGTATATATATGTGCATTTGTTTGGAGTGTGTGCGTGTGTGCGTGTGTGTGTGTCCACCATACTTCCTGTCAGTTCAGGGGCTGACCTTGGTCCGTGTCTCCTTCTCCCGCTGAGCCGCAGTGTGGTGCAGTGTCCCCAAACACCGCTCAGTCAGGACCAAACATCCAAAGCTGCACCCGCCAGATATCATTTGTCCCATTAAATAGCGCTTAAGAAGTACTTCAGGTGCTTAAACACATCTCTCGCTCGCCTGCGGTGAGATCAACAGTTTACACAAACACCCATATAATGAAAAAGAAAAAAACCCTTGTTGTTACTCAAACAGCCTCCTCATCGTCTTTGTTAAGCATTACCCACCTGGATTACCTTCTAACCCCCCGCAGCATGTGCCGAGGCTGACGATACCTTTGCAAAATGTGATACTTGAAAGCATTTAGGAATCTGCTTTCTAGCTCTTCGTTTTTAATCAGCCCACAGGATTAAGCAACAGTGTGTTGCATAAAGCCAGCGGAGTAGTTTTGAATCATAGCACCGTGTTGGATGCTATGGAAATGATGTGATTTAATTTCATGGTTTGTAGTAAACAAAATCCAAACCCTGCTCCTTTCCTTTAGTATTCCTTCTGGGGTGGACGTTTCTTCACTAATTGAATGCGCTCCGGCTTTGTTATCGTGCAGCAACAAATCATACAATAAAAAGTGTAAAATGCTGAATCATAGAGTCCAGTTCATCCTCTAATGGCACCGGTGGTCTTCGGCATCTCACTTCAGCAATGACTTGCGCAGGGGGGAACTACTTGTAGCGTCCTTTAATGCTCCGTAACCTAAATGGCATATGACCTTGTCAGTCATGAAGCTGTTTAGCCTGCGTCACTGGTCACTTAAAATAGCAGAACAGCATTTACTCAGCATTTATTACCTAAAGCTGATGTTATCTCACAGATTCTTCCTTCCTGACTTAAGAGAACAAAGAAGTGCTGAGTTACTGTAAGAGACTGCCTTTCATAGCAATTTGAATGACAAGAGAAGAGCAGACTCGGGACGGGGAGGAAGGGAGGGAGGGAGGGGGGTAGTCAAGGAAAGGAAAGGAGATGAAGTGCAGCGCTTGTTCCCTCAATGTCATCCTCTCCTCCTGTGCTTTTTCTGTTCCCTCCCACTCTGCTCTCTCGCACACCCGTCCACATCCGTCTTCATTCAGGTCTAATCGTTAGCTGTTCCGGGCTTCCATTACAATTAGTCGTCCCATCTGGGTGGCGGTGGTGGCGGTGGCGGTGGCGGTGGTGGGGGAGAGGCAGCGTCTAAACTAAGCAAAATGGAGAGATACTTGAAGATGCCACTGGTTGCTGTGGGTGGGTGGGTGGTGTGTCAGCGCTCCCTCTCCTTCCCCAGCCTTAGATCTCAGCATCGCTGCCTTTGTTCCATCATGATTTGATCAAAGGACGAAGTCTCTCCTGGTTTTGATGAATGATCCCATAAAGTGATAGCAGGAGATCTTTGTGCTGTAACAAAGTGTCCAATCTGCACAGGTCACGCCTTAGCTCTTGTCATTGTATTTGCATAAAGTTAATGACATCCTCTGGTAGCTCTAATTACAAATTATGACAAAGGGTGCATGGGGGAAGAGATCGGCCCTCTCCGCAATCACTTAAGTTATCTTCACATAGCAAGAAGACAAAAAGAGAGATAGAGGGATTTTGATGGGGGAGGTTCCAGATCTGCTATGATTTGTAAATTTGTAAAGCTTCCCAAACAATAGCATCAGGAAGGCCTGCTGCTATTGCTGCTGCTGCTGCTGCTGCTGCTGCTGCTGCTTCTGCTGCTGCTGCTGCTGCTGCTGCTGCTGCTGCTGCTGCTTCTGCTGCTGCTGCTGCTGCTGCTTCTGCTGCTGCTGCTGCTGCTGCTGCTGCTGCTGCTGCTTCTGCTGCTGCTGCTGCTGCTGCTGCTGCTGCTGCTGCTGCGGTGGTGGTTTACCTTTCCAATGTCCACAAAAAGGAGATAATCCAGGCTTAGGAAAGGTGTTTTTTTTTCTCTAAATGGTGTCAGGCGGAGGCTAAGCTGTCTTTGCTACACAAAAAGATATCCGAAGTCCAGGGGTGTGTGTGAGGACTTGATTTCCTACCGAATCAATTCTTGCCGTGCAGTAGAATTTCCTTCCTTTGTCAACTCCTGCTTGTGACTGTCCTTTTCTGCAGACGTTGATGCCTCTTCTCTGTTGCTATCGTGCTCTCTTTCAGTAACTGTGTGTGTGTGTATACACCTGACATTGTGGGGACATAAACCTGTTGACACTCACATTGTGGGGACCATCAGTCAGGTCCCTTTAGGTGGCCTAAGGTTTGGGCTGAATCCCTTTTCGCCTGCAGGGTTGTAAGACTTTTTACCCACACAAGATGCTATGAAGTTTTACTTTGACTTTTAACCAGACTAGAACTAGAACTCTCTGGCACCGCTCATTAAAATACGACGTGAGAGGGAAACGGATATGTTTTTTTGTTTTTTTTCATTTGAGAATATGCCAGTTTGGTTTCCTCCGCTGGCAGCTTGTGATGTTTAATGAAGCGTTTCCACTGCTTCCACCCATAGCTCTAATCTCTGAAGTCTGATTGATCCCACATTGTGGCCCCTGTGGCAGGAAGATGGAAGACAAATAGGAAAAAAGAATTTGGATCAATGTACAGGCCCATGGGTGGGCGGGAAGCTCCAGACTGTTTCAGGGAGCAAGACTGAACACTGAGTGGTTGGTAGGTGTGATAGGAAGGTAAAAGGAGATCAATACCAATACTGAAATCAGTATAGATTTAAATATGCATAGAGTATACAACATAAAGGTGTCATTTCCATACTGCTAATAAGAGGGTAATGTGTTTGTATGAAAGGCAAACTCTGTCTCTAATTCGCCCAATGTGTAAGGAAGGATTGAGAGTGCTGGGTTTAAGTCTATAAGCAGACACTGAACCAGCTGGATGTGTTGCTCATTGGAATCTGCTGTGTTTGGTTACAGGCTCTCAGCCACATGGTTGGAGACGGGGGGCCTAATTATTTAACACCCCATGTTGCATAGTGCCTAATGCAGCTGCTATTTCTGTGAACCTGTGACCGAAAATGATGAAAATGACTCCAATTTTTGGTTTGATTTTGTGATTTCAATCTTCTGTAACAGAAATAAGCAATTTATTCTTCACTTTCTGTGTGTGTGTGTGTGTGTGTGTGTGTGTGTGTGTGTGTGTGTGTCTGTGTGCTAATCAAAGCCCTCTCTCTATAGTTCCTTTACTTCTCCTTACTCCTGTGTATTCTCTATGATACTTCAGCAGCAATTCAGGCTCAATCTGACGTGCAGCGGCTGTGCCTGAAAGCACAGATGGGCCTGAGGCACAAACACCGACGTCCCAAAGGCCCCGAGAATCTTCCCCAAGAATTGCAGAAGTAGATTGAATCTAGCAGGACATGTTCTCAACCTCCCCCCCTCCCCGTTCCCCCTGCACCGCCTGGCAGCCATCGCCAACGGTCAAAGGCTTTTGTTTGCATCATGACCCTAGAGAGGCAATTGTGATTGGCCAAGCACAATGCCAAAACATGGGGAAGGGTTATCCCAAAGGCCAGTGGGAATGCTGCGCTAGCACAAATGTACACAGATGTTAGAGTGTAAGGGCACAAAGGGAGCACGGAAATCAGTCAAGGAGGATAGGAGGCAGAACCTGCGTGAGAGCAGCATAGAAAGAGAAGAAGATCAACCATTTAAAGAGTGTTGATTAGCTGCTATTCCTGCATGCATTACACATTTGCTTGTGTGTACGTACGCGTGTGTCTGTGCGTGTGTGTGTGTGTACGTTTGTGTGTGTGTGTGTTTTCCTCTCTTTTAGTTTTTTCTTGGTAGGAAAGGAATCCTATTTATCTGTCTAGCTTATTTTTCAATGAAACAGTTTATGCATATAAGGCGCAGCATGAGCTGACTGCAGGTCAGTGTGCATTAGCATGTTTTAAAGGCACTGAGCTCAGGGACCCAGCTCGTGTTTTCCTGTGTTACCACGCTGGCTTGCTGTGCTGGAGTGGCAATGAGCAGGTATTTCTGCTGAAATGGAAATCCGGCTATGTAAATGAGGCTTGCATAGACACAAGCACATAATTCACACAATATAGCACACTATACAAGCACAATATACACACACAAGCACAATATACACACACACACACATTTGCACACTGTGATAACCCCCCAGCAGTGTACGAGCACTCTAATAACAAGCTGTCTGCTTAACATTTACATAGCTCATGTTATATTTTCCCTAATTTCCCTTCATTCCATTTATAGCTCTGAAAGTTAAAAGAGACGGCGCACACACACACACACACACACACGCTGTGTAGCTGCACCCCTCCTTACACCCACCTCTCCACTTAGATGGGAAAATGGCCAGGCTTTTGCCAGTGAGTGACTCAGATTACACTATCACGTGGAAGCAGATGTTGTGATAAGTAATAGCTTCACTTAGACACACACGTGTTCATTCACACCCCGCAAACGCAATCATGTTTTCACTCATTCTGCGGCAACTCTGGAAATCCGAAGCCTGCAATTCAAAAATGGAATCCTGTCCCTGCGCGAGAACTCACAATAAGATGTTGGCACGAAGGAATAAATCCATTCTTTCCATCTCCCTTGGTTTTTCTTAAGCTTTGTTGCCTCATTCTTGAGATTTAACAGCGTGAGAGGAAGATTAAGAGGAAGAAGAAGAAGCAGAGAGAGTGACAAACGGCACTAATCTCACCGTGCAGGTTAGATTCGGGAAGATGAGTGGCTTTAAGACTGTAAACACGGAACTTTCTAGATGAATTTAGCCAAACCACAACCAAGGCATTTCATCAGGCAGCAGAGCAAATCCAATTTCCAATGTCGTGCAGCATAAACAGGGAAAAATTGTGTTCATGTAAGGTTTGCCCCGCACTGCTTCTAGCCACCTGTCTAATTGATTTTCAACCCAAAGAGTGCGCTGTCGTGCAGTAGCCATCAATCATTCATAAGTATCACAGGAGATCAGAGTGAATGCATGAGCAGCGTGTTTCATTCAATTTAAGACCCCTGTCTGAAATATAAAAGCAAGCAGAAACGCTGTAATTCAAACCAGTGGGTGCGTGCGAGAATGATATCCCATCATTTTTGCCATGGGTGTATTTCACCGGCAACCTGACTGACTTGTCTTCTCTCTCTCTCTCTCTCGCTCGCTCTCTCTCTCTCTCTGTCCCTGTGCCTTCTTTTGCAGAAAGCCCGCTTGGCCAGGATACGAATAGCCAAGACGGGCTCCTCCAACGCCTTCCTCCACAGCAAGCGCAACGGCCTGTTCAACGAAGCTCTGGAGCTCACGGTAAGGCCGCCGCCTCTGGGACCCCGACCCCCCCTCACCCAGCCCGGGTGGCATCGGTTTAAGGATCATTTCAATCCAGACACATTTCAGTGAGGTGTCGCCTGTTGGACGATCTCTTCCAAATGACTGTGATCCCCCTAGATTAGGAACTAATCCTCATCTTTGGAGAGAGTCTGGTCTCTACTAGGAGCGGTTGGCGTTGCCGCGGCTGTGAAGCCCTTTTAAAACTTTAGTTTATGACGTTGTCTGAGAATACATTAATTTATAACTTTCGAAGCATCTCTTAGCCCAGTTACTTTCCGCTTCCGGCCATGCGGCAGGAAGTGTAAACACAACCCGAGGACGTTATTGCCTCACCAAAATGTTGCGGTTCACAAGCACTCTATTGGCCCCGGGGCCAAGATTGCACAACACAAACAAGTGCTCTCCTCTCTCTTTCTCTCCCTCTCCCTCTCCCTCCCTCCCCCCCTCCTTTTTCTTCCTCGTTTTCTCCTTCTTTAGCAGTGCCTAAGACGGAGACGGAATAATTGCAGCATTCATACTGAAGCCGTGGACTGAATTATAGCTGAATAATTGATGTAATGGACGTTCGGCGGCCGCATTGTTCCTTACATTTAGGGCTCATGAGTTTCAGTTACACTTTGTTTTAAATGCAAGTAGGGGATCGTGACACACAGTTTGTTTGTGGAGTAGCCGATCTGTGCTGACTGATCAAGTGTCTTTATTAATTGTTAATTAAGATCGGGCTAATGACTGCAGTGTGGAGGGAGAGAGAGAGAGAGAGAGAGACTCTCAGTGTGCAAGTTCTTTATAAAACCGGGGGATGCATTTAGTTAAATATAAGCTGTGGCTACATTTCCCAATGTTTCTTAACAAATCCACCACTGAAGCAGAAAAATATCACACATCAGGAGGCCTATCGCAGTTTTTGAATCTGTTATAGAGATTTAGTGCATTATTATCTGTAATTCGCTTCTTCACACCTTCGCATAAACTCATTTACATTCATGAGCAGTCAGTCACCTGTAGTGTCTGCTTCAGATCAGGAAAATTGCTTTTACTTGCCTTTTTTTGCCCACATATAAAGTGTCAGTGATAGCAAGACTACCAACTGGCTGCGATTCTCACAGGTCAGCGTTTTAAAGCCCAACATGCAGGTGAACGCACGCTGGAATTTAAATAAAAATGTAGGTTGTCAAAGTAAAATATTCATTTAAACCCCACTGCTGTAATTACTCTAAACATGCGCAGTGCCATGCGGCGCGGCGCTGTGTTTCTCTTTTTTTATCACTTAGCAGATCAAGCTGTTTTCTCTCTCTACAGTATTGCGGCCACCTGGGTGGTGAGGCATCGCCGCCTCCAGACAGACTGCTGATACGGAGTTACAGTCGCAGGTATAGGGGAAGACAGAAATAACTCAGCCTAAACACCTGTGTTTTACTGCCACGTTGGTTACAAATAAGCGGCGTGAACGCAGGTGAGCCTCTTGCTCGGCCCAGGAACGTCTGAGTCATCAGCTCAGGAATGCACTTTCTCAGCAAAGAGGCTCCTGCCTGAAAATTACTACTACAAATCTTCCAAACGTGGCGTTTCCGTCCCTCTTGGCCGAGCCGTGGAGCGTGCAGAATCAGGGATTTGCTTTTGTTTGTTTTTCTTTTATCAAGAGTTCAACGTGCGGTCTGCCCTGAAAGACTGATGCAACCTATTGAAAGCGAACGTTCTGCACGTCTGACAGGCGGGATGATGGCATCCTGCAGTATATTAAGACGGCTTTGGGCCTTTATAAGTCATGTTTAACAGACAGCGATCAAAGAGTGATCTGCACTCTGTATACACTTTCTATCTCTGTGTTTCATGCTTGGGTTAAGATATTAGATATGAACAGATTTGGAAGTTATTATTCTGTTTCCAACTATGCATATTTAGATAGAAATGGACTCAAATATACACAAATAGACCTCTGAATATTTACAGGTCTATTAGCGGATCTGTTGTTTCTCTTTTTCTTGGGCGATCACACAGCTTGCATCAGTCCATACTCCAGTCTGACTCACCTCCCCACTGCTCAGAATGAGCTTTGTATCCAAGCCAACACAGGACTGGAAATAGCACCCACTCGGTCACGCAGAAGCAGACATACAAATATATACACACACACACACACACACACACAAACACACACACACACACAAACAGGCTCCGGCAAGAAAATAAGAAAAAACAATGAAAACAAGTCATTAAGGAGTCGCCTGTAGCCAGTGTGCAATAATAGAGACGGAGGCGAAATGTCAGGACAGATATTTTTGCATGAATATGAATTTTATATATACATACGCAGAATACACGTATATCCATTAGGGGTGGGTTGTGCTAGAAGTCTCCCTTCCACAGCAGATCAATGCGGCGGCTCCACAGATCTTGGTAGACTCCCAGGGTCAGAATGGTAATGCCGGCTGTGTCTGACTGGCACGACTGCGACCCTGCCACAGCTGTTCTGTTCTCAGTGGTGAATTGTGATCACTAGTAAAACTCTTGCCTGTCTTTCTGCTTTTGTCTCCTCCCCCCCCCCGTCTCCACCCGGAAGCATCTTCCGTACAAGATGAACCTTTCAGATCAGGTACTGAGGCAGCTGCCGGCTACCACACCACCACCACCACCACCACATCTGATTAGAGGATTAAAGGAAAGCGTTGCATGGCACAAACTCTCTCTCTCTGCCTGTGTGTGTGTGTGCGATTACAGAGTAGCACCGAGGAGGAGCAGCAGTTAAGCAAGGCGACCTCCTTACTGGAGAGTCAGCACCACCACCTGCTGCACTGTCTTGAGAAAACCACCGTGAGTACATATTCAGTCTCCAGAGTCTCGTAATCTTCCCTGTCTTAGCAGGATTAAGATGCACTTCTATACATTCTACAAAGTCATTTATGTTCCCTAAAGACGTCAAACTGCAGACTCGTTCTCACATTTCTGTCCGCAAACCCTCTGCTCTCTTCCCGTTCTCCCGCCTCCCACAGAACCACGAGTTTGTTGACGAGCAGTACTACCAGCAGAGCTACCTGGATGAGGGTTTGCAGAACTACCCGTCTCGGAGCCCCTCCCTCTCCAGCCAGGACGGTGTGACGGGCACCTGCTGCACCCGCCGCAGCAAGAAGCATCACACGCCTCTAGCCAACGCCAGCGCCGCTGCCGCACACATGCGCCCCCTGACGCACACGCACGTGCACCACCACCACGGCCTGCAGGAGCTCAGCACCATCCACATCCAGCCCCTCAGCACAAGGTGAGGCTGACGGCCAATCGCTGGAATTAAAATGGAAAAATTCATCTTCAAGTTTGCTACAAAGCTAAAAATTGTTGCTTGGCTGTGATATTTATCCTCACTGTGCCTCACGGGGGGTGGGGGGGGGACAATCCTAAATCTCAGTGTGACATTTTTGCAAAGCGTAAATAATGTGAAGACAAATATGTTTTGGTTTGTTTCTATTTTTATTTCTACTGTGTTTGTGTTGAAAAGACCAAAGATAGCCTCATCGCGTGTTTAACAACCAAAGCGAAGAAACGTTGAAAAAGGGTTGTCATCATTCTAGTCTAGTTTAATAATCAACTTGCTGAAACGGAAAACTTGATTGAGCTTTAGAGCCTAAAGGTTTATAATCAGTGCTGCCAAGGCATCAATACACCATCAAATTGGAAGGGGAAGCGTCGAAACACAGATCATTTCTCTGCCTGGCTGCTTTCTTCGTGTTAGTGAGACTGAGACTCAGCTTCAACATCACCTATCCAGTAAAAACAATTCTATCAGGCAGTTGCTTTGCTTTGCATTGTGGTCTGTTAAGGCCGACAGCTTGAGTTACTGCTCCCTCCTCTCATGAGTTTTAAAGGCCATAAACAATCCTCTCCCCTTACCATTAATATCACAGTGAATGGCGTCTCTGTGATACATCGGGCTGTGATGCAGATATCATAAAAACCAGCCTACATATATGAGATATATACATACAGAAGCTTCCTATAGCTTTGTTGGCCTCGGGGCTTTGATTTCAAACTTGAAATCAAACTTGCTGCATACTGAAAGTGTAATGAGTGATTTACAATGATTATATAAATGCTCAAATTGTGTGATTTATAATAACTCGGAAATGCTTCGAAAAATGTTGTATCCACTCGCAACGAGGTCAAAGTTTAGCCTTGATGTTCGTCTGCAGGATGTAATAGCCGTTGACCGCGTGGTTAAACGGTGGGTTTGTTTACAACCCCTGTAATCACATTACTGCTTGTGTTCTTTGCCCTCTGTGCACTCTGGACTCCTGCCACCGCTTGAGATCCGAGCAATTAAGTTGGGCGAGTACGATATTATTACAGCCAAGAGGGGCGATGGTCCAAAACAACACCAATGAGACGGAATGACCAAACTGTGTTTTTGCAGCAGAGGAAGAGTAGAGCTTCTTCTTCTCCTTCACCTGTCCACAGACCCTGATCCTCTCTCTCCCTCTCCTCCTCCCTCCCTCCTCACCCTGCAGCCGCTCCAGCCTGAACATGCGCGTGGACGAGACGGCGCCCCTAAACTGCCAGAGCAGCCAGATCACCACGGCGATCATAAGCATCCCCACGCCGCCGGTGACCACACCCGAGGGCGACGCTCATCTGCCCGCCGCCGCTCCCCCCCACCAGAATGTGGTGAAGGTGTCTGCCCTGTGAGGACCGGAGTGCAGGGCACGGGCCGCACGGAAAGACAGACAAAAGACTCAGTGGGACAGACTGAGGGACAGAGGAGGACTGGGGGAGGACGGAGGAGGAGTGTCTTGAGTCCTAGTCTAGCCTGGTCGGAGCCTGACCTCTGCTGGTCATGTACTGTAATGACATGGACTCCCTGTACAGACGGAGAAGGATGGCTTTTAGATACAGTATATTCATGCGTGTGGTTGTTGTTTGTGTGTGTATGTGTGGGTGTGCAAGCAGACAGAATGGGAAGTGCGTCGATTAAGGTGAAGAGGTGTGTGTGTGTGTGTGTGTGTCAGAGAGGAGCTCCCAGAGTAACTGTGCGTGCGTCACTGTGCACAAAGCACCTTTGTATGATTTCAGCTTCAGTTGGACTCTTGAGGTCTTTCAAGCCGGAAATTGAAGGAGAACGTAAATGGGAAAGAAAGTAAAAGAGTCACATTTTCCAAAAATATTTTTCCACCGATTCGATTCTTTTGGTTGGTGTCACGCTGGTGTGGCTTTGTATTGATCGATCAATCTGCCACCGTTCCTCTTCAGGTCCCATATTGGTCCCATATTAGTCCACTTGAGTGGACTAACAGGTGTGTGTGTGTGTGTGTGTGCCTGGTGTGTGAGTGTGTTGGCGTTACCAGTGAGTTTCATATTTGTGAATGGATGTATGTGACTTTTTCCTAGATAGCGGAAGTGTTTAGTTGTGGAGAGGAGGTGTGAGTGTGCGCCTGTGTGTGTCTGTCTGTCTGTCTTGGCTGATTGAAATCTTGTGTTTCGATTCTTCTGGAAGTCTCTATGGCTCAGTATATGGTATATTTGACTAGCTGCCTCTCTGAACGGTTCAATGTACACATTTCTGTCCAAAATTCTCAGCTGGCAAAAGCCTTTTACACAACACTGTATATGTGCCTGTTCTCCTGGAGGAAACGGCCACTTTATTCTTTTATTTTTTTCGTTTTTCCTCCCCCCCCCAGCAGCCCAGCAGACCTCAGATAACTCAAAACTCTTCAAGGGAGAAAACAAAAAAAAGAGAAGATAAAAAAAGGACATTTGGAGTTCCGACCGTCACAGTTTATTAAAAAGCACAAGGCGCATTTTTGCTGAGAATTTCTGACACAGATTTGTCCTGAGCCGGGGGTCTTTGTGAATATTGTTAATAGAATATTTTGTAATATTTGATCAACGTTTGGCAGAACCCAGTGAAGCTGTCCTCTCTCTTTCTCTTTCTCTCTCTCTCTCTCTCTCTCTATCTTTGGCTCTCGCTCTCTCTCTTGTTGTTGTCCCGTTGTATCCCGACCTCCTGTGTGAACAACAGTATGCTTTCAGTAGTCTTTATAGTTGTCGACGTTTCTTCTTCCCCCCTAAAACTCAGCGGGCATTCTTTCTCAAAGTTGTTGAGTATGTATGTGAACTCTATGTGGTTTAGGAAAAAAAACTTGATGTTTGTACTTTTTGTCCTCCTCGGTGTTTCAGATGATGATGAGTTTTTCCTTTCTTTACTTGATCTTCTGGGGAACTTGAAGCAGGGAAGTGTGTTTGCAATGGCGACCGCAGAGACGCGCGGAGGGAGCTGGAGGAGGAATCACCCACAGATCACAGGCGGGCCTTCATCCCAGCCCGCCGGTCACATATGGAACTGCCAGGGAGGAGCAGTTTGAGCTCCATAGAGACAGAATTGTGATACATAGAGAGCACACACAGTATATAGAAAATATAGTAGTAGAGATGCACCAGTATGTCTGCATTATATTGGTGTCAGATGGTATTTTTTTGGAAAAGCAATACTAGCATTGATCAGATGTTAACTCAGCTCAGCGGTGTTGTGGCATCTTTCTGAATTGACATATCATGTTAACAGATTGAAACACATGCATGACATTGGATCCCTGCAGGGCCCTGTGCTCTGTTACACTCCGCTGTCGTGCAGTAGAACCCAAAAGAACGTGGAAGATATTGCGCTGAGTTTTGAAACAGCCAAGCGTTTTACCTCAGATACTAAGTAGTGACCTAGTACTATTTTGCTGGTAATTTAGTACCGTGACGACAACTGCCTCTAGATCCAGTTAGATTAGCGCGTAAAGTCAAACGGTGTGCAAATGTACCTGGAATAAAAAGAAGACAAAGCACATACAGGCAGAGCTTTCTCAGTGTATTTTTAAAAACAGGTAACGACATCTACTCCATATTCGCAGCATAGAATCTATCAAAAACTACAATCTAGGGGTAAGACAGGTAGAGGCAGAGGGGACGTCCTCTGTATTTGTCTTTATTCAGTCACAAACAAAAGGTTAATTTCCTGCTTCAAGATGGGTTTTTGTGCGTCATCTGCACTTTGAATGAAACAGTTCAGCCAATTCTGTAAGCATCTTTCCGCTCAGTGACAAATGATTGCTTTTTTATTTACAGGCAGCAGAAGCAGAGGTCTGTGATTGTGTGTGTGTCGCTCGCTCTCTCTCTCTCTCTGTCATGTACTCTGCTTTGTCTTCTCTCCTCAGCTCGGTTCCCCCTCTCCTCTCCTCTCCTCTCTCTCTCACTCCTTGCTTTGCCCTCCTATGCCACCTGTCGTTGTTGAGACTACTGCTGTGCGTATCTTGTCAGGTGTTGGATATTATTTATGACCTTGTCTTGTGTCCCGACTGTGAAACGCCTGATAAAAACATCTATATCTGCCACAAAAGAAAAACCTGTGGGTTCTGTTCTTCACACTGAAATGTGTGTGTGTGTGTGTGTTTGTAATCAAAGTGGTGTTGGTTTATTCTTGTGACCCAGGTCTTAACCCTCACACCCTCAGTTTTAGTGGACATCCTGGGATGGAGGAGATGATCTTGCTGAATTCCGAGCGAAACTGTCTGGTGACCACGGTGTAGATGAGAGGATCCACTGCAGCCTGCATGCAGGTCAGCACCATCGCTGACGTCTCCAGGTCCAACCGTAGCTGTGGAGACACGGGAGAGACACAAAGGGGTGTGCCTGGACTGAAGTTTAATAGGTACATGGGTGTAATATAATGCAGTCCAGTGAGACATCCTTCCAATAATAGATTTGAACTGGTCTGAGGCTGCAGCTGGTAACGGTGGTTTGTTGGGTTGTATTATACTGAGATGTTACTCTGCTTATCTGTGCATGTGGACAAAACATCACTAACACTTTTAGCATGTCTTAACTAAACACTCTAATAGATGACATTCCTAATTTTCCCAAAGTCAACTATCCAGGAAAAGTTCTGTTTTGGTCTTAATGTATAGTTTAATCATCCATAATGGAGCTTTGAAGTCTTAACCCAAACTTTCCCAACACTTACCTTGTCAGTATCGGAGATGGCGTTGATGAGCAGGGTAATCACCATGGGCACCCAGAGGAGCGTGAACGCGATGATGATGTACCCAAAGCGCTGCGCCACCTTCCCCTCCATCTGCTTCTTGCCCCGCTCCTTGGCGCCGGGGGTCAGCAGACACACCGCGCCCACGATCTCCGGCGGTCGCATCGGAGTTGCACCGGCCTCCCTTACCAGGATGGCGGAGACGCGCACACTATGCCAGCACCAGCCGCTCCCAGCCGCCGTCGACCTCAGCTGGATCCCGCGGTCGAACACTTTCTTCCGGTGCTCCCTCACAACTTTGAATATCCGAACGTAGTGAATGACTATGACGGTCAGAGACACACACCACACCGGCACCAGCACGTAAGTGCCGAACGGATCCACGTACCCGGGATGTTGCCCCCGGACATGCTGGCGGCAGAGCATGTAGAACAGAGCCTCATCGGGCAGAGTCAACGAGACCGCGCCGAGGACGAGGCCACATGCCCAGATGGAGAGAAGCCAGAGGCGGATCCTGGTCTTCCTCCCCTCGGTGTGGAAAGGGAAGGCGATGGCTTGGTAGCGCTCCACGCTGATGCTGACCAGCGTGAGCAGCTGGACGCAGCTGCAGAGCGCGTAGGTGAACTGCTGCAGGGCGCAGAGCGGCGCGGAGGACATCCGGCTGTCCCTCCAGGAGCGCAGGAAGGAGAAGAGCAGCAGCGGCGTGTCCACCGAGCATTTCAGCAGGTCGCCGGCGGCCAGATTGAACAGAAGCGCGTTGTTGCAAGTCTGCAAACTTTTGTTTCTGAACACGATCCAACACACCAGCAGGTTCCCCGGTAAGCCCAAGACGAAGGTGAAAGTCAAGACCACGCAGTTGAACAGGAGAAACATGGTGTCTGCGTGGAGGAGCTCACCGGGCGAGTTCGTGTCGTTCCACAGACTGTGCGTGTCCATGACTCAGCCCCCCGGCACCCCCACGGGACTGAAGCCCTCAATGGATGAAATCAAACGACATAAATGCTACAGATGGTTTCGAGCGTCAGGAGACCCGATTGGTTGAACTGAATGTATCCAAGGGCGCTTGGCTCCTGCCAGCATTGATTGGGCCGAATGGGGCTGGTTGATTAGGCCCTAATCAGGAGGATGTGGAGTTGGCTGACCTTGATGTGTCCAGCTGAGGTGACGTACTGCACAGTGAGCCCCCGCCCCCCTTTCTTCACCTTCACCCTGTGGATCATTAGGGAGCTGAAAGGCCACTTGTTGTTGCTTTAAATCCACTAATTAGTTCAAACAGAAGAAAATATCCTGATCTTAGCTATGAAGTAACCATGATACACAAGTTTCCATCTGAATTGGAGATCATTTATTGGAAAAGTAACATACAAGTGCATCGATCTGCTGTCAGCAAACTTTGATTTTAAAGTTTTTACAAGACAATATGCAACACTTCTCTCCTCTGTCACATGTAAACAAGTCAGTTCTTCAGGAGTTCTTCCATGTAGACGGTGTTCATACGATAAGCTGCCATCCAGTTGTGGGCTAGGCTGTAGTATCCATGGTAACCATCCTGCTGAACGGGGGACATGGAAGCATAGTAATTACTCCAAGCTCTGTAGTGGTCCCTCCAGTACGTCTCACTGCTCCCATCATCCTCTTCATATTGTTCTCCGTCGTCTTCCTCCTCCTCCTCCTCCTCCTCCTCTTCTTTGTATTCTTCATCTCTTTCCCTCGCTTGCGCTTCCCTCGTCATCCCTGAAACCTTCCCGCTCGGCTTCCCGGTATCTTGTTTCTTCTCCCCGGTGCGTTCATTTCTGGGGGCCTGCCCGCTCCAGTTAAAGCCTGCTGAACGCTCTCTGTTCTCCCGGTGTGACGGAGAACGGGTGCGGTAAGTTCTGGGCACAGACGAATGCAGAGCTTCTGGACCTGCCTTAACTTTCTCCACAGGGGACGCCTGCCTAGCTTTGGTGTTGGGCGATCTGTATTCGTCTCCTGTCGTCTCCTGCATCCTTTCAACCGTCGCCTCCGGCTGGCTTTCCTCCATGTCGGAGCGGGAGCTTGAAGAATCGGATTTTGACCTGGGACGTGCACGGTCTGCGTCCCGAGGTTCGCAGACTCGTGGAGCGCTTTGAGATCCGTCCTCCTCGAGCATGATGGATTCGCAGTGTCCGCCCTGCTCTTGACTTCCAAACTGCCTGATGATCTCCACGGATCTCCCCAAGCCTTTGGTCATAAAGTTCTGAAAGTCCAACTCTGCCTCCTCAAAGGTCATAAGTGTTGGTGTGAGGTTCTTAAAGGCGGTAAGAGGAGGGATCTTGGGCAGAGCCTCTTGCATCTCTCTTCGAGTCCGAGCTGCTGCGGCAGCATCTGGAGTGGCCGGAGTCTCCTTGGGGAGGAGAGGAGCCATCGGGGGGAATGGTCTTTTTGGAGTCTCTTCACTGTGTGTCTCCAGCCTTGGTGTTTGCCGCGTCTTCCCTTGCTTCCTTGGTTTGGTATCCTCTACGTAAGCAGGATTGGGTTCCTGGTCCCTGGCGGAGACGACAGCCGGGGCTTCAGCCTTGGGACGCCTCTTCTTTTCCGTCCGGGGGAAGAGTTCGGATTGGGAGGTGGGGGTGGCGGCCTGGGAGCAGACGTCCCAGTCGCAGGCCTCCTCCATCATCCCGGGCTCTATGGTGGCTAAGAAGAAAGAAGGCGTTCAGACGACTCCATATGAGCAGGATGACACGGCCACATTTATTTAATAACCAAACACTACTAACAAGCCAAAAACAATGCTCCAGACACCACTCACTTGGCAATGCAGACAAACTCAGGCCGCACTTTTGAGCGATTGCCATCATCTTGTTCTCCTCCTCACCATGGCAACAGTAGGTCACCGCCAGCCCCTGAGTGCCTACGAACAAAATGCAGTCCTGATGAAAAGCCATTGAAAGCAAGGAGGGGGAAATGAGGGTGTGTGTGCGTGTATGTGTGCGTGTGTGTGGGAGCTGTACATCTGAGGATAGAGGGTGGAAGGAACACAATTGCACCGGTCAAAGCGAGATTCAATCATGTACCGCTTCCCAGAAAACACACGAGTAAGTCCAGCAAATTCTAATTAAATGCAGATGATTAAGAACCTATTGACCTTCCTCGGCTCGGTCAAACCCGCTCGCACTCCAGGGACTCCAGTTAATCTTCTGAATGGTGTTTAATGCAGTCAGAGAGCCGGCGGTAATACTCCCATGGTCCTACAAATCAGCTAATCTACAGCGAAATCAAAGGCTGTAGATGCGAGCCGTCGCTGTGTGTGTGTGTGTTGAAAGTACAAGCAGTCAAATCAGTGCAGGTGAGTGACACACACACCATTACATTACATTACAATCATTTGGCAGATGCTTTTATCCAAAGCGACTTACATTACATTACCACCCTTCGCAGAGGGGGGAGCAATTGAGGGTTCGGTGCCTTGCTCAGGGGCACCTCGGCAGGGACTCGAACCGGCAACCGTTCCCAAGCGGAAGCTCTACCCACTCCACTACTGCCTCCCTTACCCACCATGAAGGGTGAAGAGGTCAGAGTGGAATTAGGCCCCGTATCTAATTGAGTCAATATTGTGACAATAGGGAAGAAGACTAACCGAAACGCCCGGCCCGTCCGATTCGGTGCATGTAGGTCTCCCAGTCCTGAGGCACGTCCAGGTTGATCACCAGGTTCACCTTCTCCGCGTCGATGCCCCTGGAAGTCTGAAGGAGAAGAAAGGACAAACTGAAACACGACGGACAACGTGGCGTGATGCGTGGTGTGTGTGGGTGGGTGGGTGTGTGCCTCTCACCAGGTCAGTGGAGATGAGCACTCTGCACTTGTACTGCTTCAGCTTGGACATGGCCTCCAGCCTCTGATCCTGACTCAGGCCGCCTGCACGGGGTCACAGCAACATCCAATGACATCAACTGCCAAAGGGATCGCAACCATCCAACCCAAAACCTGCCAAATGTCAACAAAGACCCTCCTCACCTGAAATACAAGCGGCAGGTAAGCCTTTGGAGGAGAGGATGTCTGCCAGGTGCTGAGCCCTGTGGACAGAAGTGAAGACATCCAGTTAACTTCCTACTAGTCCAGGCTTCCAGACGCTCCGATTGTACATGAAATCAAATATCAGCTTTGTGAAATATCGAACAGATACTGGAGCGTTACCGTGTGTGTAGGTTGGAGAACACCAGGGCTTGGTTGAACGGTAATTTGCTGAACAGCTCCAGTAAGTGCTGCACTTTCTCCTCGAAAATCTTGTGGGCCAGAGCGTGGGACTTCACCAGCTTGTAGTACTGCGTCAAACCTGATGGAGGTGACAAATGAGAGACGTACACTATGGTTGTGTTCTCGCCATCTCCGTCCTTCAAATTGTCCCAAGATACAATATTTATAAATGCGATTACGCGACACTCCATGACATCATTGATCCGTGTTTTTGTAACCGTTTTAAAGCCTTTTTAAAAGCGATAAAGAGGGCGTGAGTGTTTACCTTTGAGTCCCATGTCTTTGGGATTGAGTCTGACAAACGTGGGCTCTCTCATGTAGCGCGTCAGGTGCTGAGCAAGGGATTCTGGGTAGGTGGCAGACAGCGCAAGCATCTGTTTGTTCGCTGGCAGAGAAGAGAAGATCCAGCTGCAGCAAAGAGGAAAAAAGGGGAGAGAAATGAGATATTTAATGATTTGCTGTGGGCACAAGTGACATTTCATTAGCACAGCCTGCGTCTGAAAGGCTTCACTCCCTGACTGAATGATCTGGAATCACCACACCAGCCTGCTGCCACATCGTGTCACTTATAAAATATGGATGAAAACAGATGTGTGTGTGTGTGTCCATCTTACTTGATCTGATCCTGGAAGCTGCCCTCCTCCAGCAGCTTGTCTGCCTCGTCCAGGACAAACAGCCTGATGCTGGCCGTGGACAGCATGCCCAGCTCGATAAGCTGCTTGATGCGACCTGTGTGCGCACATCCAGGAGGTGTGTTTACAACTCACAATAAACAGCATGGAGGTGTGCGTATGCGTGTTCATAATCACATCACTAACCAGGCGAGCCCACCGCTACGTGGCATTTCCTCAGCTGCAGTTTGTCCTGGCTCACCGGCCGGCCCCCTATGAAGACGTGGGACTCCAGGCCCTCCATGGCGCAGCCTATAGCCATCACCACCGAGTGGATCTGCACGGCGATCTCACGCGTGGGAGCCAGGACTAGAACCTGCAGCAGAAAGGAAGAGGGGGTGAAGACAGACAGATGTCAACAACAAGCACTTCTATTTAATTGGGAGGAGATTAGAAACAGACAGGCATCAGGTATTTGCTGGTAGTAAAGAGCTTGCTGCTAATAAGATTACAGAGCAGCCAGGAGAAGGACCACCACTTAATCAATGCCTTCTCCTTCATTATACCTTTGAAAATTAGACTCTTCTCCAGTTACTCATGCTCAAAACGTCATACCTCTGCCATGGCTGAGGAGTACATAGAATTTGTTTTGGCATAATTACAAAATACATCAAAGCCCCTGGAATGTCTTGATATTCTGTTTGAATCAAACTAGCTTACCTGAGTTGCAGCATTCTCCAGGACCAGAGAGTCCAGTGCAATAGTGCAGAACACACACGTCTTCCCTGTGCCAGACTTGGCTTGTACTATCAGATCTGAAACAACAGGAGGAGACGTTCACTGGGGATGAAATTTATCCACTAACTGCGGCTTTTCGTCATTACATATGCAAACTCTTTCATATCACAATTGACTGAACGGGATTCATGCACCTGTACCTAAACTCTTGCACTGTACAAGGGTTAACTGATCAACTGTGAGCTGTCAATAACTCTGCCAAAGCTGACATCACTTCATCATGAGGTAAATTGTCTTATAATTAAAGATTTTTCATATGTGGTAAAGGATGAAGGTTAAAACAGGTGTTGGGGTTAGTGTTACAGTTTGTGCTGAATTGGTTCAACCCCTTAATATATCGCTGGAGCTCCGCGTTATTCGTTTCCCACCCGAAACTCGACAACAACGACGTGATTGGTCAATCGCTAGCGGGTGACATGTGCTTCTTTCTCGAATTCTATACATTTTACACTACGCCACCCCAACCCTACATGTACATCCTACACATGTGTTCACTATGAGTATTTAATAGTGTTGTTTACTTCTGCGCAACAGACATGTGGGTGAACCGCCGCGTTGTCTGGAAAGAAAGTAACGCTGAATGTTCACATCGTTTAGCCATGAAGAAAAAGGAAGAAACGAACGCAGTTGAAGCGGACAAACATAAATATACATAAATGTAAATAAACGCAAATATACATAAGAAAGAGAAAGAATGTACGTGTGTGTGTGCGCGCGTGTCTGTTTCTACCCACCGAGTCCACAGCGGCCCAGCGGTATGGCTTTGAGCTGGATGGGTGACGGTTTGTGGAAGCCCGCGGCGGACAGTCCGTCCAGTACTGCCGGGGAGAGCAGCAGCGAGCTGAAGTTGATCCCCTCCGACAGAAGCACATCGTCACTCCGCTTTCGGCTCTCTATGTCGTGAGCAGCCCTGGGTACAGAGGCTGACATGTTGATCCGAGTGTCTACCGGGTACAAACCAACGCAGATGAAATAAAGAGAAGAGGCGCTGCTTGCAGGTCTGTTTGTCTCAGCTGATTACCGCCGTCTAATGGCCAGGAGGGAGAATTACATGTTTTGATCCGCTTTGTATTTTTAACCCGCCTATATTTTCAAAGGTTCACATTCACCTGATGACTGCAGTTATTTTTGAGATGAAGATATTACTCACAAATTATAATCTTTACTTTTGATATTTGCAATAAGAATAATACTTTTGAAGGGATTTTGAAGGAATATTTTTACTCAATTCAAGTAATTTTAGTGTGACTAGCGGTGATGAAATTGCTTAAAGAAAACTAATTTAGCCTGTAATAAATTTGAAATAAAATTAAATGCTATCACAATTATTTGTGCCTTTTATCTCCTTTAACATCGCTTTCTCTAGAATGTATATGTTATCATTATTGCACCCACAGGGAATGTTGGAGCTCTGTGCTGATGAGTAATGTCCATTTTTACAGTTGACATTTTCGGTTATGAAGGCACAGTTATAGGTTCTGGTGCAAACATCCATACAATGCTTTCTGGAATTACAATTGCATGCCTAAAAGCATGTTGTTTATTGATAGATAATGATTTGCCTCTGTGATCGTAAAACTCCCAGTGTGTTAGTGAATGCATGGCACTCCTTCATTACCCAGGGGCAGCTGTAAACATGGTAATCAAGGAAAGTGCCGTCTTACAGGATATTAAGAAAGAATTATTGTCTCCACAATCTGGATCTGAGGATTTGTTTTTTGAGAATTAAATGTCACGATCCAGAGACCCCCTCTGTTTATTAAGAGAGTCCCACCTCCATCTGTTCCTCAGAGCGACACCAGAGCAGCAATTACACAGCTCCTGTTGAGACCCTTGTCTGTGTGTTGGTGCATGACAGTGTTTGGAATACCAATTTTGTTTTTTGATTGAGTGCCTCCTCACTCTCGCAGTTTTGATGAATATGTTGTGAAGATAATGTTCTGACCCTGAGGAAGACATTTTGGCGCAGCAGCACTTTTGGACACTGCAAGGAAAATCCAACCGGCCGCTGAGCAATATGGAGAACTTCGCCCTTCATGGAAACTCTTCAACAGCTCACACTTCAGACAAACCAGCCCTTCTCTCTCGGGCGGGATACACCACAGTGGCCGTCATCATAGGTGTGTTCTCTGTGGTGGGGATCCTCGTTAATGTACTGGTGATAGTGGTGACAGTGCGACACAGACAGCTCAGGCAGCCACTCAGTTATGCTCTGGTTAACCTGGCTGTATGCGACCTGGGCTGTGCCATGTTTGGAGGTCTGCCCACAGCAGTAACCAGTGCCATGGGATACTTCAGCCTGGGACGCCTCGGCTGTGTCTTAGAGGGTTTTGCAGTGTCTTTCTTTGGTAAGGCAATTTCAAGCCTCTCATGGCTGTTTTGTGTCCAAATAAAGGCATTACGTATGGAAGTGCTGTATATGTTTTGCTTGTCAGCTTACTTATTCCTTCTTCCCTTACAGGTATAGCAGGTCTGTGCACAATAGCAGTCATTTCTGTTGAACGTTACATTGTGGTGTGCTATCCCATGGGTGCCGTCCTTTTTCAGACCAGGTGCTATTTGTGTTTCACTCAGAAAACATGATGCAGGCCGCAACAAATTGTTCTTGATTGTTCCATGATTAGATGTCACACTGGGTATTGTGGATCCTCGACAAAATCTCTGTTCTCTTCAGGCATGCAGTTGCTGGAGTGGTTGTGTCCTGGGCGTGGTCTTTTCTGTGGAACACGCCGCCTCTGTTTGGCTGGGGAAGTTACGAGCTGGAAGGCATCAAAGTCTCCTGTGCTCCTAACTGGCATGGCCGGGATGAGGGGAACATGTCCTATATCATCTTGTACTTTCTCCTTTGCTTTGCTGTGCCCTTCTCCATCATCATGGTCTCCTACCTGCGTATCTTATGGACACTCCGTCAGGTGAGCGCCGCAGAGGTTTAGATATTCTGTATGTACCAGATACACAATACACATCTTGATCTATTGGTCTGACTATGTGTGTTTTGGATGTCCGCTAGGTGACCAAGCTCCAGGTGTCTGAGGCAGGCAGAAGCAACCGTATGGAGGTGCAGGTGTCGCGTATGGTGGTGGTGATGGTGTTGACGTTCCTGGGGACCTGGTTGCCATACGCAGCCATGGCCCTCGCTATCATCATAGACCCCAGTCTCTACATCGACCCTGTCATTGCCACCTTGCCTGTTATCTTCGCTAAAAGCAGCACCGTCTACAACCCCTTCATTTACTTCTTCATGAACAGACAGGTAATCATAAAGCATGAAAAGGAAAGTACCCATTTGTAAAGTATTTTGTCCGCGCATTGACCAATTGTTGTGTCTGTGTAATTGTAGTTCCGGGGCTGTGCTGTTCCCATGGTGCTGTGTGGGAGGAAACCCTGGGATAAACCAGAAGTGTCCGAGGGCCAAACTACTATTGCTTCTCTTAACAAGAACCCGAGAGTCTCACGTGGAGAATCTGTTCTAGAATAGAAGTGTTCAAACGGGATAACTGTGACAGGATGGGCAACATTAAAAGAATAAAAATATGGTTGTGGAATGAATCTCAAAGCACACACAGAGGATTCAGTCATGTTTACTGAGCAGACTCTGTAGCAGCCCGCTCAATAAAAGGACACAAGAAATGAAAAGAGGAAGTCAAAATCAGTGTACAAGCTAAATCTATTGTAATTTTTCATACATTACAATAATAAAGATGATTGTCCCTCTGGTCCTCTCTCTGTATGGTATTTTGTTGCCAATTTGCAGTCAGAATTATAGATTCAAACATTAAAACAACCTGATCTTATTTACACATTAAATAATTACACATACGGTCTCCATTCACTCATTTTATCTGTGTTAAAAGTATATATTGATGATTGATCCATGATTAACATGATTCTTAAGGTCTATTGATTAGTGGTTGGATTACTTAGTTAAGCTTAGTTAAGCTATGACTGACAGACACACACACACCTCTTTGCTTCAGCCATATATAAAACACGACGTGTGGGCGAGTAAAGATACCTGACAAGAATTAAGTAATCACATGATTTTTATTTTCATTAGGGGTACACAACCCTTTGCTTTTTAAAGGAACGTGTTCAAAAATGGTACACACCTCTCACACATAGAGACTTCTGTCACCTTAGTATGACCTTTATGGCTTTCATTGGTAAAAATCAAAATAATCAGCATGTCATATTCCTGTGCACCATGATGCCATACTCCTCCTCCAGGCTTCTGTTTTTTGGATCCAGCATGTTTAAAACAGCACAAAACCTCATAATCAGTTTAGTCAAGTCTCACAGTTTGATCATTCACAGTCATTTCCCCTCTCTAATGAACACAAACGCAGTCAGAATCACACTATTACCTTGGCTTTTTGTTAACTGATTACAGAAATATTGCTATGACTTTCTTTAAAGAAAAGCAAAAAAAACAAAAGAAAGAAAAAAGCCAGAATGTGAATAGCCGTATCAAACCTGTACACTTCAGTATATACAGAGTGAGGGATCATCTATGTACATGCTACATACTGACACACTCTGGGCAAATAAGTACGTCCTTCTGACAGGCACAGACACGGGATCACTTCACCCCCACCACCACACCACCAACCCTCGCTCCTCACCGACGAGCCAAATCTGTTCGGCAAAAAGATGTGAAAGTGAGCCAAGGTCGGTGTCTGAGGAACCGAGGCGGGTGTGGGTAGGGATGGGGGGGGGGGGGACTCCAATTTACACCTACGAGCCACATCGCAGATACAGTACAAAGTTGACATATGAGCTAAATGGTGCGGGAGGCCGCTGTGTGTGTGGAAACGCCTCTCTGGTGCTATGGGAGGTTTGGTCAAAGCTTTGGTCCAGTTGTTTCTGGCAGCTTTTTTAAATTTACATTTTTAAACCATTGACAGAGTGAAACAACAGCGTCTGAATGCTTCAAACCTTCAGTGCCTGAAGTGTAGTCAGGTGTGTTGTCTGGTCCCACATTGTTGCCCAAGTAAGACCAATTATTGTTGCATTTAACTTCCCTGGACTCTGCTAGTCCCCGTTTTAGCCACAGGGAGGAGCTGTTACAGAACAATGTGGCGTTTGGTGTAAAATGAATCAAAGTTGTGCTCCATTTGAAAGTCGAACCAACTGGCGGTGCTCGTTTTTCCATCATATCCAGCAGTAGCTACTTCACAACGGAAGAAGTGTTTCCTACACAAACATGCGTAAAAAGGGGGTGACAAATAGAAACATGGGTGACAGGTCGCTGAGCAGCAACGTTATGGTCAAACCAACACGAGAACGAGTGACAAAAAAGACGGACGCCACTTTTATCCTTCTTCACATAAAACAGACTGTCATGCTAAAACTGCACTCCTCTTTACAGTGTGTGTGCGCGCGCGCGTGTGTGTGTGTGTGTGGGGGGGGGGGTGGTGGGTGGAGAGATGCGCGGCCACCGCTGACACTCACAGCACCCACAAAAAATGACACTAACAACAAGTCCTGAGCTCAAGGAATGTGCAACACGTCCCCAGTCAGTCAGTTACTAAAACCTTTTCAATTGGGAACACAAAGGAAAAAAAAAAAAAAGAGAGAGAAGAGGACTGACAGGAGGGACAGCATCCTGGAATAATCATAATCATTGCTTCTGACAGGTAAAAAGTAGGATCGTATATATACATATTTATTAAAAAAAAAGGTAAAAATAAATGCAAGTGGAGAGAGCGGGGTGGTCGAGATCTAAAGGGGTTAAAAAAATCTGGTGCAAAGACGACATCGTTTGACATCGTAGAACAATGCTACAGGAAGCAAATCAAGACATAGTTCGGAGTCGAGGCGAGGAAGGGGGAAGGGAGCCGGGGGAAAGGGGAAGGGGGAAGGGGGAAGAGGGAAGGGGGAAGAGGGAAGGGGTAAGGGGTCGTGTTTAACAACGAGCAGGTGAGGGATCTGTACACTTCATTGACGCCTCCTGCAGCACGATGGGTGTCTGAGTTCTTTACAGCGTGTGACTAATGTAAAATTATTGTCTACTGCGTCTATTTTTTGTTTTCGTCTTGTGCGTCACAGAGTGTCGTGGAGAAGCATACCTGTTCCCCCTTCGCGTACTGTGAACTAGTCGAGGTTCCGGTTTCATTTTTCTTCATTCTAACATCTAAGCGTGAACTTCACGTCCGACTCCGCCTGAGTGACTGATGAGGTAAAGTAATGACAGCCACCCTGACCCCTACTGGACAATAAGGTGCTAAAGTTTATGTATCCGTGTAAACTCCAATAGTGTGTGTGTGTGTGTGTGTGTGAGTGTGTGTGTATGTCTGTGTTCTTAATGTAATCGTGTAATAAAGGGCCGAGACGTTTAGTGAGGGTTCAGGGTTGAGGTGCAATATTCAGGGTTTAGATTCAAGGTTGAGTCGTGTAATGAAAGATCAGAGTTATGCCGCTCAGTCTGTTATTTACAACAACAGTCCAAAAGAAAGGGACAAAAAAGGGACAGGAGCGAGAGGGAGAGAGGGAGGGAGTGAGTGTGTGTGTGTGTGTGTGTGTGTGTGTGCCTCTCTCGCTCTCTCTTTCATAAAACCTGTCCACCTTTACTCCTACGGGCTTCCTTTCTTCCTCCCGTTCCAAACCAGGTCAGCCTGAGCACTGCCCTCTTGTGGACAGCAGCAGCAGTAGCAGCAGCAGCAAGGAGAATCTTTTCCTCTCCCGACTCTCTTCCAGCATCACACACTTCTTATTATTTAGTGTTTTCTTTGTTTGTTTTTTTGTCAAGTATGCACTTTTCAGCCAAAGTTCTAGGATGTTAATTGTATCCATTTCGCTGTATATGTGTTTTCTTCTTTGTCTTCTTCTTCAACATAAGAGATTTGTATGTGTTTGTGTGCGTATGTGTGTGTGTGTTCGTGTGGCAGGATGTATGTGCTTGAGTGTGTGTGTGTCTGTGCGGCAGGGTCAGTGAATGTATGTCAGACAGGACAGCTTCACGTGTCACTGTCCTCCTCACCTCAGCGCCCCGCCAGCGCTAAAATAACACACTCTGCCTCCTGCTCTTCCCCTGGGCTGAGAGCGAGAGAGGGAGAAAGGGAGAGAGAGGGAGAGGGAGAGAGAGAGAGAGAGACAGAGATGAGGTGTGGATTTGATTTGGAAGGACAACACACTCCACATCACTCCATGCCAGCAACACACGGCAACAATCTGATCGTATATAATCTCACGTGTCTGAGGCTAAAACATACTTACCAGTGACTGCGACACAAGCCAACAGTCATATTCATGCATTTACGTCACCCAAACACACACACACACTGCACCAAACCCACACACACTTACAGACTCGACACAAAGGCTACGTCTCTCTCTGGAGGAACCTAAACAGGACTGCAAAACGGAGGGAATCAGACGACTCCCCGTCTCTAATTACACAGTTTGCCACAGAAGCCTCTCTTTTTTTTATGAATATACTGTGGCCGCTTTCACTGCTGAACCAAACACTGGGAGAGACTCGCTCGCTCCGAGAGAAAGAGGATTACGTAAGTGAAAGCTGAGATGATGCGTGTGGATGCGGGGCTAAAATGTGCAGAGCGAGAATGGAGAGAGGGAGGGGAAATGAAAGGAAACAAGATCAATGGAGAAGAGGAGGAGGAAGAGGATAGGAGCTTAACCAGGAGACGGACAAAAGCGTATGCAGGTTTGGTTTGGGGGGAGTGCAAAATGGAAAGGGAGATGTGACAGAATTGGCCGTACATAGGAGAAATGCAAAGACATGGTGCAAGAGGACATAAGATACAAGAGAGGAGGAGGAGGAGGAGGAGGGGGATGAAGAGAGGACAGACAGAGTGAAAGAGACAGTAATTACCAGAATGGTAGAGGCCAATCAGCCAGTGGAAGTGGAGGAGAGATTGTGACTCTGAGCCCTGGGATTGGCTCCTTCTCTCTGGAAGTACTGCGAGGGGGCGGAGCCTAGCCTATGGGCCATTGCTTATTTTGGGGATCGGGGGGGCAGGAAGGGGAGGGGGAGGTCGAGGTGTTACGGAGGGCAAGGAAGATAGAGAGGATTCAAGGGAAAGATGCACAAAGTGGGAACAAGAAGAGTGCATGGGCACAAAAAGGAGAAAGAGAAAGGAGAGATTTGTCAAAACAGAATAAAGACAGAGAGTGGACGTGGAAAGGAGAGACACACAGACAGACAGACAGACAGACAGAGACAGTGATAAAGACAAGAACACTGGCGTAAACCTAAACATGTTCCAGAAACACACAATGTAGACACAGTGAATGTATAATGGGTTAGGTCTTTAAACGTCACTGTAATAGTGACACTTTCTCTCTTCAACATGTTTGTAGGTCTTGGCCTTGATATGTAACTACACAATGTTGATGCAATTGTCTTTAGTACTTGCTTGTGTAGGAGTTAAGTTATAAGTAGAACTTTGTCACCATGGGATAGAATGGAGGATGAGATAAAAAAGACGACAGAGACCCGAGATACATTTTGATCAATGAACAATATTGGAGCTTATATATGATGATTAGCTACACAATCCAAGTTTCTAGTCAAGGTGCTGCATTCCATGATTAGCCCAAGCAACAAAAACAAAACGAAATAGAAATGTTGCTGTTATTAATGTTGATGGAAACCTGAGCTACATCCTGTCTCTTCCTACAGCCGACACACAAACAGACTTTACTACAAGACAACAAAACGGGCATACAGACTCAAAGGAATACAACCAGAGAGAGAGAGAAAGAAAGGGAGAAAGACCCTCATTTGACTGTCTGGGCGGACTCACTTGTCTCTGGGTAGACGGAGGATCTCTTCCCTGGGTCTTTCTGGAGCTGAACGCCTTTAACCGAGAAGATGGACGAGGCTGCAAGCGGAGAAAGGTTGTTTAAGTAAGACGGGGAACGGTTTGCACACACGACATGTTCAAGTTGAGAATGTGTTTGTGTGTGTGTATGTAGGTGATGCACTCACTGTCGGGCAGCCCTTGAACCTGATCGCCCAGAGTTCGGAAATACGTGTGCCCGAGAGCGTTCTCGGCTGATACGCGCTTCTTCGCTTCAAACTACAGATGTGGAAAGAGAGAGAGAGAGTCAGCACACACACGCACACACATTCCTTATTTTGTTTGAAAGGTATTCCTGGTTTGCTTTACCTGTAGAAGCATTGAGAGCAAGTCGTGGCCGTCGTTATCTATCCTGTTGTGACAAGTGAGCAAAAGATCAGAGGAGGTGAGGTGTTTGCGTCATCTTGGGGGCGGAAATGTGTCACGGCAGCAAAGATGAGCCGCTGAAAACCGATCCTGCCTCTCGTCGGATTACACCAGACGCCTCGCAGGCACTTTATCTGATCCGATCTACATACACACCTGGGGGCGTGGTTGACAAGCGGCTCGGCCTGGTATCGCGGGAAATTGTACGTCTTGAACTCTTCACTGGTGGTGACGCCCGGCCAGGTCTCTTCTGTGGGAGTGCCTGTGCGCAGAAGAGAACACGGCGGTCAGCGTGTGCAAAGTCCATACAGGCGTACGTGTGACAGAACAGCACCGTTTGCCTCCTCACCGAGGATGCGGAATATGAGGTGAAGCTCGTCCTCCACAGTGGATCCAGGGAACAGAGGCCTGCCTGTGATCATTTCATAAAAGATACAGCCCACACCCCTGAGAAAATAAGGGAGAGAAGGAAGACTCAATCCACAGCACATGTGATAATGAGCACGATGGCATTCACATATGAATACATTTTCAAATCCAAGTGCAAAACACACCAAACTGCAACTAGCTCTTATCTACAAACCCAGCAGGAAGAAGAGCTAAATCTAAGTGGTGATCCAGTACTGAGTAATGTCACTGTCCTGGAAACAAGGGCGAGTGGAAGCATCCTCAGGCCATATGGATGTGGACAGAGAGGGGAGAGTGCATCAGCTGAGCACACGCCGTTTTTTGTGAAAGTGAACAAACTGCTGCACGATGGAAGAAATGCACTCAGCGGGAGAAAACGCAAAGCTTAGGGGATTGCGAGGAGTGCATTAGGTAAAGACAAGAGGCAGAGAGGGCATAACATGAGAGAACAGACAAACACAGAGTCAAGAGGCTCAGAGAGTGAGAGGCGGGGCTATTCACATGTACAGTGTTTATGTGTGTGTGTGTGTGTGTGTGTGTGTGTGTGTGTGTACTCACCACATATCAATGGGTGTGGAGTACTCGGTGGAGCCCAGCAGCACATCCGGTGGTCGGTACCATAGTGTCACGACTTCGTTTGAGTAGGTCTTGGTTGGCACAGATTTGGCTCGTGCTAAACCTTCATTGCAAAGACAACAAACAAAGTCACAGTTGAACACATTTTCGGTGGTTAGAAGAATGAAAGCTTACATGATGACTAAGAACAGCAAATATAAACATTTGTGATGTAGCTTAAGCATTACAAACATTGCTTTCGTCCATTGGAAATTTAATAGGTAATATGTAGGGAGCAGTGTGGCCTCTAGAGGGTGCTGGTAGAGCTGTCATTTTCAAAATCTTGTTTTTGGCAAAACAACAGTTGCCCCATACCAAAGTCTGCCAGTTTGAGCTCTCCCTTCTCGTTAATGAGCAGGTTCTGGGGCTTGAGGTCTCTGTGGAGGACCTTCCTCCTGTGGCAGTACGCTAGACCTCGCAGCAGCTGGAATAAGAAGATCTGCGGGGGGGCGGTCGGGGGGGACAGACGACGGAAAATTACTTTATATTATTATTACAGCTAAATTCTGCAACACTCAAATATAAACTGAGCTGGAATTTATTATCGTTTTATAGTTTCTTGTTTACCTTAACGTTGTAAACGCTCATAATGCTCCCGCAGTCATCCATGTACTGCTTCAGGTCTTTTTCCTGAAAGAAAGAAAGAAAGAAAGAAAGAGTAGATATTTAGACTGCGAAAGAAGCCCTACACACACACACACACGCACACACACACACACACACAGTCACACGCATCTGCACTCACCAGGTACTCGAACACCAGTGTCAGGCACTTGTCAGTGTGGATAATGTCATGGAGAGTGACAATATTGGCGTGCTTCAAGTCTTTCAGGAGAGACACTAGAGGAGGGGGACACACCAGGAACTGTCAGTCAAACGAACACAGCCCGTGAGAGAAAGCAAAAGAGCTCAAAAGACGAACATGGCATTGCCGCCAAAGTAGTTGGTGTGATTCCGGCTGGTTACCTTCTCTGATAGCAGTGCAGGGCGCGCCCTCCTCGTGCTCCAGACGGATCTCTTTCAGAGCCACCAGGTTGTCTGTTAACTTGCTCCGCCCCTTAAAGACAGTAGCGTAGGTCCCCTGCAAAGGCATGAAGGTAGACGATCAGGTGTGTGCGCGCGTGTGTGTGCATGCAAACTTAACACATCAAACAAAACACTGGTAGAGTTTGTGCACTGTTCAGATTGTATTTTCTTTCGTTTCTTTTACCTCCCCAAGTTTGTCCAGTTTGATGTAGGTCTCCAGCTTCCCGAAGCCAATTTCAGACTAGAGAGGACAGAAAGAGAGAGAAAGTTGGAGACGGTTTAGAGCCGTGGAGTTCCAGTGCCTCATTTATTTCAGGTACGGCCCGACTGTGAGGGTCAGGGCACATCTGTGTAACTGTCGTCTAAAACAAATGCTGCATGCCAGCGACTGTAGGCTCGGATTACATTTCACTGCTGCAGACATTCACCCTACAATTTCAGCGGCCTGAGTCTGTGACTGTGTGTGTGTGTGTGTGTGTGTGTGTGTGTGTGTGTGTGTGTGTGTGTGTGCCAGCTCCTCTTCTTCTGATATTGTCATGCACTTCACACTGTACCTGGAGCATTTCTCATAAAGTTAATGTTAAAATTATATATTCAAGGCTGCCCTCAAGTTGTTTGCAGGTCCCCCACACCCACCCCCAAACCCAGAGGGAAAAATGTGCAAATCCACTCAGCCAGAAGTGCTCATTTGCACTATTCTGTGTGCTCATTTGCACACAGAATAGATGTCTCCCGCCCCCCTACCTCTCTCCTCCCCAAATGCGTGATCCTTAAGTGTTGCTGTTCTAAGTCTGGGCCCTGCGTTGGAGAGGAGACACCTGGCTGCACAAACAGACCTTAGTGCAAGTTTCAAACATCCCAGAATAACTGTGGTGAGGTCAGTCTGAGGAATCGGCCTGATACTGACCTAAATAGTGACGCATTAAGAGGTTACATCACGGCGGAAATCTACTCTAACCACTAATTAACTATTATCATAAGTGCATGAAAGGCAATGAACTCATGTTCGACCTGTACTGCCATTTCTGCTACGTTATGTTATTAATTTTGGTCCATGATGATAAAGTCTCTTTTTGCTTGGGTTAGATAATAAACACACACATGCAAGCACATGGGTCTCATATAGTGTAAACCTTAAGGCAAACAAAATGCCATCATCCCTCCTCCTCCTCCTCCTCTCCTCGTCTCTGTAATGCTACACTTTGACGGCTGTGTAACAAAGACGGCTGAATGTGATATGACCCCCATTCCAGGCGGCTTAATGGGGGGGGATTACATATTAGCCAGCATTTCTATAGACACACGTACAGCGGGCACATTTCACATGTGTGTATGCATAGAAAATTCAGGATTAATCTGGTATTCAGTTAATAATGATTTGGCTGTATGTGGCCCCGGGGTTTATAGGTCATGAATTATAGATGGAGGGAGCTAAGTCAAGCTGTGATCCCGGCCGGCTCCTCCGTGTTTATCCTCACTGTCGCTTTTCCTCACTAACCCGTCGCTGGTCGCTGTTGAGGGTCAATTCAGCCCCGTTCACCTCTGTAAACCTGTACAGTAGCGACCCTGATGGAGAGTATGAATGGCCGCACCGCTGTCAGAACATGCTCGGCTATGTGTATGTACAGTGTGTGTGTGTGTGGGGGGGCATGAGTGTGTGTAAGGGCGGGGTGGGGCGTGGGCCTGAGGGGTGGTGGGGGTGGGAGCAGTGTCTCCAGTGACCAAGTTAGCTAATGAAGCATGTGATCTGTTTAAAGGCATGCCCAAACGCCAGCAACAGAACAAGCTCGGACACAGGGCGACACACTTGAACATGAAAATGAGGGTGTGTGTGTGTGTGTGTGTGTGCAAAATGATGCTCTGATCTATGCACATTTTTTTGAGGTGGTTGATCATTTAGAACATGAACAGAATGGGCATCATTCTCAGTCTGAAAATGTGACAAGAACTGTCAGGAGCAGTGTGATAATCATTTGGCGGGGGAGTCTGTCTCATGTGTGTACAAACAACACACACAGATATAGACAAAAGCGCGCACACACACACACAACCATCACCACCTCCTTCAAAATCACCCACTCCTAAATTTAATTGCGTGTCCTCTTGTCTTGATTAAGTGTTGCTGACATAATGGAGGACCTCAACCCACTCTCACGCCTCTTATTCTCGCGCCACATTATAATGAGCAAAAGCCAACAACAACACACTTTTATTCTCTTCTTCTTTTGAGCAACACCACATACAAGCTGCCATCTATCTACTGAACGATCCACATTCAATCAGATTACATTTGTCTTTACATAAACATTGCTCTCCCTGGGATTTCAGTTTCAGAGGTATGAACTTGTATATTGTGTCACTTCAAGGTCAGCGGGTCAAAGAAAAGTGAGTGCCGCATAACAACATTAAGTGTGTGAGGTAATGTGACACCTCCTTCTTTAGCGCCGCTGAACAACTGAATCTCATTGGATTGCTGTTAATAATTGATTGACGATTGGCGACGGCCATCGGTGAAAAATGACACCCGGCAGCTTTACTTACATTACAATTGGTTAGCCGTTCGAAGATCAAACAACATGGTTTCAGACGTGAGGCTCTGTTATGGGACACCTGACACATGTTCTATGTGACGGTAACAAATGGCTACAGCCTCGACATCTGTGTGTAAGATAATGTAGTGCTGGGGGTTTTTTTTCATTTCATCCGGGAAAGCTGAGACTTGTGGTTTGTGCTCCGTCTCGGGGACTTTGTCTCATACACACAGGGAATGGTTGACTGGCAGCCGTATCTCCACTGGGAGGACGACACAACCTCTCATTTTCCTAGTCAGGATTTTTCAACCTGGTCCATGTTTTTTTTTTAGGTTAAACTAGCCACTTGTAGTTGCAGTGACTCAGATTTGCACATTAGTGACCTGAGGGTTTCGAGTTCAGATTGACAGTAATTACCTCCAAACCTCCAGCTCGGAACTTTTATCACCGAGTCTGAAAGTAGGTCGCACTAAATCCAACTTCTGTCGGTACAAATAGCATATTGACCAACCCGCCACTCGCCGGCTCGTCTAGTCGATAACATATTTCCACATGGGTGCACCACATTAAAGACAAACAATCATGAATCACTAATGGAAACAATCTAATGTTCTGTAGCCTCCTGCATGCACTCAGGAGTTCAACTACAAGTTCAATCTCGCAGGTGTTTTCCTCTTATCAAACCTAAAATCAGATTACTTTCAACTCAGCATCCATCTTTCTTCTCTGAACTCCCTTCCCTTCACACTCCACCCTTGTCCTTCCTTTTAACATCTTACCACTTTGCAGACAACCCCGTCCCTTAATTCCCCCCTATGTCATCCCTCTTTGTGTCTTTGTCTCTCTGCCTCGCTCTCCGTCACACTGCGAGGCGCCTCCTGAGGTGTCCTGTGGTGTAATCCCAGGCAGGAGAGGAGCTGCAGGGAAGAACTGCAACTGCTTCCTGAATTATTGATTCTAGTTACATCACAAACAGCACAACTCTGACCTACACAACCCCACATGTGGCCAGACCCGAGCAGATACGGGGGGGGGGGGGACTCTGCAGCTCATTTGCTCTCTAAATGCGCCCACCAGCCTGGGCCCCTTCGGCTCATCTGAACTTCCACCGTAAAGCCTCTCTCTACCCTCTTTAAAGATTCTGTCCTTTCATCTCGGCGAGACTCCTGCGTCATTAAATCACATCCAAGCGGACCGCCAGAAGCAGGGCCCTGTCCTATAATTACAGCCAAAACGGTTGATGGAGGGAACATTTTATGTGCTTTTCTGGAATAATCTTATTCACATTATTATCGTTTCAAAAGCGAGCCCGAGAGAGTGTGTCATGTGCTGTGAGGTACTTGTGACGTGGAAACACAAACTCTGCCAGAGAGGGAACAGACAAGGGTGACGTGAGACGACGTGGAAGTCATTCATGAGCAGCACAAAGGGAATAAAAGGGGTCGATGCTGCATATTCATGAATATCTGCCTACTTCTCCCCATCATCCCCTTGTCTAACCACTCAGCGCCACCCTCTCTCTGTGTTCCACCCTCAGATTCATACCCACAATGCTGCTGGCCTGGATACATACAGAATTCATCAACCCCCCTCCTACTGGGCCATTGTAAGCTCTATAGCATAACTAAATGTGCATTTTCAAATTCATCTGTGGATGCGCGTTTTCTCCGTATGCAACTTCCTACACACAAACACACACGCACATACAAAACGGCCCTTAGAGAGGCTTATTAAGAGCGCACAAGGCACACAAATCATATTTGTGGGACCGATGTTTTACTGCAGCAGCTGGATAAAACTAGTGTCAGCACACACACGCGCGCGCACACGCACACACACACACACACACACACACACACACACACACACACACACACACACACACACACACACACACACACACACACACACACACACACACACACACACACAGAGTAAAGTACTGACCAATGAAGCGCGCCGTAGCCTGCGGCTCATGGGTTTGTCAAAGGGCGGGCTGTTCATGGCAAACTTCTCCAAGTAGCCCTCTGGTAGCCTGATGTCCGCAGGGAGAGACAGACGCTTGTTTATGTCCTGGAACAGAGCGAGGGATTCAGAAGGAGAGAAGCGGATTAACATTTTCATTTTGTACCCTTGGATTCTGACCTCATGACAGTGCTGGAATGTTAGAAGGAGGTCTCACACTTCCACTTTGACCAAACGGCTCACAACCTCTAGACGTCGCTGCAACGCCATTTCTGTCACGCTGCTTCCCTCGCGATTCCTCTTTTTTTATACGCTAATCACACGGGGCCGTTATCAGAGGCAAAGTGCCAGTCACACGCCGTTACCATGGCAGCAGTGGCTGGGCTGGCCTCATCTCAACGTCCCTATAGTGCATGTCCTTGATGTTGACATGTCGGTGTTTGTGGGAGGGTACAAAGTGTGTGTACGCCTGTAGCTGAAAGGCTGTGGGGTTGTTCAGCTGCAATGGTTTCATCAGCGATAACACACATATACGGTATTAAATATGCTGAAATCACTGCAGACCGTGTGGACACATATGACGAAAAACATCCCACACACCTGCACACATAAACACACACACATATTCCCTACATCACCTTAAGACATTGATCTGATCACTGTGATTTGTTGCACATTTATCAGCTCAACATTTGCGCGACTAAAGAGGACAATAGACATAAAGCATGCACAACAACAAAACACACACTGATGGTGAAAAGGATGTATTTCCTTTAATACTTAGTGACGAGAATACACTTTGACACACAAGGGGGAGATCTTCATGTACCATTCAAATTCAATACAGCAACAAAAGACAAAGTTCACAAAGAGAAACGCACATGTCCTCTAAACAGCCCCCCTATAGATACCTACACACACACAGACACACAGACACACACACGCAAATACGTGTCCCCTTACTCACAATGCAGAACAGCTCTAGTAGCTCCCTCATTGTCCTCCTTAAGCGGGTCTGTCTACACAACGCAACACATGCACTTTTCCACGATGCATCTCCCTGACCTGCCACGTGACTACACGTACGCCGAGAGAGAGAGAGACGGAGAGAGAGAAAGAGAGAGAGATGGGGAGAGAGCGAGAGAGAGAGGGAGGGACCAAAGGAGGGAGAACGAGAGAGAGAAGCGGGCACCATGGTGGGGTGCCATCCACAAACACACATAGACACACAGAGGAGAGGAGACGGGGGGAGGCAGCAAGAGAGGTGAGAGGAATGGACAGATTCCTGAGGGGAGAAAAGCAGATGGGGGGAAGGGGTGAACAGAGGGCAATGGCTGAGGGGGAAACAGTGTTTTTCTGTCCTCCCCCAACATCATTTTCCCCTCCGTCTCCTCTCTTCCCTCCCTCCCTTCTCTCTTATCGTCTACCGAGCCTCATTCCTTTGAACCTCCTCTTTCTTTGTCACACCAATAATTATTCCCACTTCCATAATTACTCTCTCAACCCGGCCTGTTTCCCCCCACCATCCCCTCCCTCCCTCTGGTAAACCTGGTCTAAATTAGTCCCTTTACACTCTTCACAGCACTCCGAGGGAGCAGCCTGTGTGTCAAGAGGCATTTCCTGTAATACTGCTGCACTCATCACTCTGTGACACACACACGACAAACAAACACACACACGGCCAGACTTTGACACGGGCACATACGCTGGGATGTGACAAGGAAAGGCAACTTTTCCATCCATTTGGAACCTGAGACATCACCTTTGTCTTCGGTCAGACTTGTCTGTCTGCGGTGTTGTTGTTTAATTGCTTTACTGGTGTGTGTGTGTGTGTGTTTGAGGTGCGTCTGTACCTCAGTAGAGATGCGTCGATGGTGGTTGTTCCTCATGCGGACCCTGACCGGACTCTGAACCTCATCAGAGGACGTCCCAGATGCCTGGTCGCTTTCCCCGTCGGAACCCATCTTAACATTCTCATGGACAATGCCTAGAACAAACACACACAGAGGCAAACTGTTATCATCAGAGATATCAACTGTCACAGTGGAATGATGAAGCGACCAAATCTAGACTGGGTGTTTTTCTGAACTTCATTTTGGATTGATTATCAAGTTTCTTTTGTTCTATTTAGGAATCTGTCTGTGTCTCCTCCTCTGCAGTCCCCCATTGGGATTTTTGTGATCAGAATCACTAATTTTGCTGCGGTCATTTCCTGTATAAAATAGATAAAGATATAAAAAAACACAAACAATATGCATACAACAACCATTAATTTCTTGTGTCACTAGACGTTGTTATTTCTGACTCACCAACATTCTATTCTAACATGAGGAATTGTTACCGGACAGTGGTGGAGATTTGAAAGCTTGAGACAATGTCTGGCGCTTTGCACTGCCTACAGTGATGGACGCTCCTTCAGCAAATGCAAACATGATCGCCAACGTGTGATAGTATGCGTGAACTCGATCGATCATTCATCAACAACAGTGATGTTATTCATGATGCCATTAACAAACTGTGACATCACTCGTGATGTCATTATGAGGGTGGTTCTGTTCATGGCGCTCACTACTCAAACTTAATAATAATAGTAATACAAATAAAACTAAATTAAAATTGTGAACAAAATGAAAAGCACCCTGCCAACCCAATGCCGGATCCCAGAGCAATGAGAGTGTGTGTGGGTGTCGTGGGGTGACTTAATGAGCTGAATGTGCTTCAGGATCAACCATGAACACGCCAGTTATGCAGCATCATGAAAACGTGGCATTCTGCTGAATTTGTAATGAATGCAGAGATCACTGACTCTTAAACTGCTAACCTACGTGTCTCTGACACAGAGGACATACTGTAACCCTTTGTCTTCCTCAGATTTCAGTCACACACCCCCCCCGTGCAAGGCATACTCACGTCCCAGTCCACACATGATGGACTGTACCACCAGCCAAGCAGGGATGCTAACCGGGCTCGTATAAAATGCTATCGGTAAGATGAGGAGGCCAGAGATCTATAGTACCCTGCATGCAATGGGAGCTCTCCCATCTCTGCCTGCCACCACCACCAAACCTCCACCCCCTCCAGAATCTGATTAATGAGTCAGACAGGACTGCCTCCTACGATGGTGTGTAGGTGAGTGTGTGTGATTTGGTGGAGGGGGAAGGGTGTGAGAGTCTCGTAGGGCCTTTTCAGTGCGTGGTGCCTGAGATCGCTTTCAAGTCTAGGTCACCTAAGGCACATACAACATGAGGGTCTGTGTGTGTGCGTGTGTGTGTGTCCTTGGCTGTCTCGTGTTGGTGGAGGAACCTGGCTCCTGAAACATGTGAGGAGTTGAGAGCTTGTTGAGGCTCACTGATAACAAGCGCAAGATCTCACCTCCTCCACTGTTTACATTTTAAACACAGCACCTGTGGGCGGCGGAGAGGGAGAACGTGGGAATAATAGGGGATTGGGGGGCGGCGGGTGGCTTCATTGGAAGAAGCAATGAAGTGGAAAGAAAAATAAGCCCCTTGAGTGACTGTGACACCTCAGCCATGCCGGGAATTATGGGATGGAGCGATGAAGGAGCAGATAGGCAGCGCTATTTATTACTGTGCCTCTGTCTGTCAGCTGGAGAGGGGCAACACCAGCTGAGGCTGACACTAGGTCATTAGTGTGTGTGTGTGTGTGTGCGTGTGTGCGTGTGTGTGTGTGCGTGTGTGCGTGTGCGTGTGTGTGTGTGTGTGTGTGTGTGTGTGTGTGTGTCTTCCATGTAGGCAAGGTAAGGGTTTGAGACACACAACGGTGCCTTGGGCCGAAAAAACAGATGGAATATGGATTCATAGCGATTATATTTTGATAATTTAGTGCCGTACGCGTATGTTTAGTGCCGCTAACTGCATTGTGCACTGGCCTGAATACTACATTTGTCAAGAACACACAGCAGGTACGCCTCTTTATACGTCCTTCTGGCCCTCTCAAGTCAACTAAAGAATTGTTGTTGCCCAACTGAGTGCTGAAAAAGGAACCTTCCAAAAGAGTTTCATTACATTCAAATTGTGTTTCATGTGTGGATTTATGACTCAGGTTCGACACGCGAGCAATAGTCCACCAGTGCAGAAATCTAATCTGCATCTGTCCTTCGGCCTCGCTATCTGTTGACAAAAGCAGCATACGCTCATTAGCAAAACACAACCGGTCCATGTAAACGCTGCGTATTTAACCACTTTACTACCATTTACACCTCGAAAGTCAGTGATGCAGAAATATACTGAAGCATCTGGCCACCGACGACACGCCAGGCGCAGGTGACAGGCGACGCGTATAGAATATCTCGGTAAGAAAACCGAGCAGTCAGTAGTCATATCATGAATCAACCCTCACAACCCTGATGGTGAAACATTAAACTCAAGGTAACTGACACCAGGGTAAGAGAAACTGATCCAGGATATCTACATATTGACACACACACACACACACACACGCGCACTCATACACAACAAGAGAGAAACAAGTATTGCTATTATGTCACAGGTCGCCCTCACTGTCAGAGAGATCGTGATCTTGTCTGTTTATGTAAATAGTCCCGCATCAGATGGGACAAATAACCTTGCAGGAAAATTCCATCAACTGGGCCAAAGGAACAATACCATACCATACGACACCGTGCCGCTGAGTGCATACGTGCATTACATGGCGCTTCCCTCAACGCACTTTCTCCCCCTCAAAACAGGAGGTAGAGTTACACACTTTACTTCTCAATGGCGTCATGGTTTTCAGAAGCCCTGCTGGTGCTTTTCTGCCGCTTCATTTCCATATCAGACTTGAGAGCAGACAGTGAAATGAAATGTCACGGGCCGCCCTCCCCGTGTGGAGCCGGGCTGGCCTAGTTAGGGTTCCTGCACGTCGGGAGAGAGTGGGGCCGCTTTTAGGGATCTATCCTTACCTCACCCCACTCTGTCTCAGCTCTGGCTGGAAATCCTTTATAAAGAGGCACGTGGTGGCAGCGGCGGTGGCGGCTGCATCGACGGCGATAAGGATAAAAGAGGTAAAGTTAGGGCGCGGCGTACTGCAAATGGACTAATGGAAATCGGATTTTTCGTAGGCCTGAGGCAGAAGTTTGAGCTGAATACATTTACGCCAAGGTTTTATTCTTCGCTTGGCAATTCTGTTTTTAACCACAGCATAAAATCATCTTCTGGCCTGACCCTAACCCTAACCCTAACCCAGATATGTAACAATTTGTCTAAGAAGTTCCTCAGAACCCCTGGATGGACCCAACCTTCACATTGAGAACCACAGTGCCCTCGGCCAACCTACTTCCTCAATCTCTTATCTTATAAACCAGCTGTATAAAAAGGACACAAAATGAATCAAGAAATGAAATAAGTTGTTGGAGCAGCAGTTTCTGAGACCTTAGGACAAATGTGAATGCCAGACAGAGACACACACACATATACACACACACCACAAAATGGACATAATTGGACTGTAATCTCTACTACAAAATGGAAGAGCTGGAAGTCTAATCCACCAAGTGCACAAACACCAAGTTGTTAAACACACTCGTCACTTCCAGGGTCACCGATCAGCAACGAGGATAAGGACAAGTGACCAGACTCACCAATACGGTTGCCGGGGGGACGGCACGAGTCCAGCACCCGGAGCATACGGAAAGGCGAGAGCCTCAGCGGAGTGTCTCTATCGCCCGTTCTGGCCTCCCCTACTCTGGAGTCTCCCACCTTGGGAGCACGAGGGGGGCACCCACGGGCGTTACCGGACGTATCCATCGCTCCAGACAGGTCAACACGCTTCAGTCCAGGAAGTCGATAAAGTCGTTGTTGCACCTGCCCCCGACTGAGGATCAAAGTTTCCAGGAGAGTCCCGCACTCACTACACCGACTCCCTCAGCTGCTATTTCACTTTAACACTCTGTCCGTCTGCCCCCACCCAGCCTCCACTTCTCCTTCTCCTCTCTCACTCGCTCTTTTCCTCCCTTCGCTCTGCAGCAACACTCCTGCTTGCTGACTAAGGAAGGTCAAGCACAGTGCAGGTAGTCACAACGCTGCAGAGACACGCCGACACATGCAAACTCAACCCGCTACCACTCATCATCTCAGAATAACAGGTGTTCTGTCTCTACCTGTATAGTTCACACACACACACACACAAACTTACAAAAACACCCCCGTACCCACGCCTAAGCTATCTGACCACTTTGGCTCCCTGCACTTAACTTCACAAACACATGCTGGTTACGTTTCAGCCCCTGGGTTTGATTTCCTTTTCTGAGACGTTTCTCTCGTTTTTCTCCTTCTCTGTCAGATCTCTTTCCTTTGTCTTCCTCCTTATTTATCTGTTACTCAGCACACTGTTCTGTCCAGAACGTAGAGCCGTCGTCTTCCTCTCCTCTCTTTCTCTCTCTCTCTCTCACTCTCTCTTTCCACTCCCTTTGCTCGATTGCTCCTTCTTCGCCTTTGGCTCCCCTATCATTGCTCTCGGTGTTGTCAGTCCTCTCGCTCCCTCCCTTCACCTTGCCACTGCTCTCCTCCCCCATCACGTGATACCAACCTCTCCCCTCCTCTTCCTCTATCTCGCCCCTGTCCTCTCCTTTTTCCTATCTCCATCTGGGTCCAGGCACACGGTGACAAGTACACACTCCTCACTTTCAATTCAGCAGCCGGCGACAACAGATTCTGGCCTCATTCTGGTTCAAGCATCTCTCAATTGTGTTCTCCATCTCTCCCTCCCTCTCTCTCTCCCCTGTTCTTCCCCTCCTCTCCACTTTCTGTTCCCTTTGCATTGCTCTCGCAAAGAAATTTGAAAACCTGAAGGCGCCTGGCTCCATCTTCCCTTCTCTCACAGACAGTCTCTCCACCCTACTCTCTCTCCCCTCGTTCATTCTTCTTCCGGAGCGACGAGCACGGGCCATTATTCGTGCTCAACACGTGCACTCTTCAGCGCCGCCAAGGACCGCACTCACAGACATCATAGATTGCCGACACACGTGCGGCATATACTGTACGTACTAAGCCATTCTCCCGGGACAAATAAGAGGAGTCTGCTCTGATGGATTCAGCAACACCTGGGATAACACACTTTAAAACTAATCATTTCCTGTTCATGTATTCCTCATGTTCTATACGACTCTATACCTACTAAGTGGAACATGGTGGGCCTTTTCCACTCTTCTATTGATTGATACAGTGAAATAATAATCATTTTAAGAAACCTCTCCCTCCTGCTTCATGTCAATAATCCTGCTGCTGTAGGCCCTAACAGACCTAAATACACCAGGAGGTTCACACACCCCCTGTATCAATAATGATGCAGTAATTAAGAACTCCATTACTCGCTCAATAATGCGACCACAACACGCCAGGAAAAACGCAAACATTAGATGGCACCACCCTGTCTTGTATTTAAAAGACACTGCAGCCAGTTGTCAAACATTATGCAACATTTATTTATCTTCACACAGCTTATGTAAGGGCTTAGGTGACCAAAAGAACCGCATCCGTGTGCTGTGTTGTTTTTAAAGAGTTCAATATCACAACATTCCACACCTGCTAAATACTCAATAGGCTGTGCGAGTACTACCCTTCTCTGACTCATTAGCCCATACTGGCTTCAATTAGATGAGAGTCTGGCGTAATGGCCATTTACAGGGCGTTGACAGACGTATATCGACGCGATAAGAGAGCCGCATCCTTGATCTTAGAGCCGTTTTAAAAAATCAAGGTCGGACAAACTTCTTCTTTCTCCTCTAAGCGCTCCACTCCCCCACCCCCCGCCCACCCGCCTCTACACAAGTGTGGCTGCACATGAAGAATCTCCTTCTCGCTGCGCTGCCGTCTCCATACATTCCTCGCCCTCTTCAAGGACTCGTCCCCCTGTCACGTTGTCTCCCTGTCGTCTCTCACGAGTCTTAATTTGCAAGTTTGCATGTCTTCATCTCGGCTTTGAATGGAATTTCTGGACCGAATCTCAGTCTGCCTCTTGAGTAACGACACACAAAAGCAACACCAGCAAGGAACAGATAACCTCCCTGAGGAATATACACACATGGAGAAACACTCTCAAGTCCCTCAGTGGGGAGAATGAAGACTCCTGTAATTACCACGAACCTTTTATCTGCATCTAAGGAATCGTATTATTCAATTAGCAGGACTTGAGTGCCCAAGCTATTCGCTTTGAGGCAGCACAGAAAACCGCACCTCCACCCTTTTCCTTTATCCAAGGACAGCATATACTGTACATCTGAAAATCACCAACATTCAATATAAACATCTGCCTTTGGCTTCAAGGGCACACCAGAGTAAAATCAACTTAACCCAACACAGATCCAAAAGTGTACAAGCACCACTGCATGAAAGAAGTCCACAGTATTGGTTTAATAAATCCAGTCTAGGAGGGAGAACAGAGCAACAAGAGATGAGAGGGGAGAGGAGAGAAGGGGAGAGAGGAGAGGACAGAGGAGAGAGGCCTTTAGGGGCTAAGCACATCACATTACAGCCCCGGCACAGACGAGACATGGAGGTGGTCTCCAAAGTACCACATTCTGGTGTTCATCTGTCAGTGAAATGTAGTGTTTTCAGTGGATACACAGAGAGGGGAGGAAGGAACACGAGCAGATGACTGCGTCAGAAAAACGCAGCAGCAGGAGAGTAGGCAGCTTTCACCACAGTCCTCTTTCTCAGGGAAAAAACAGACAGGAGAGCCAACTAATCCTAATCAGTGTAACTACAGATATGCTCACACAGAGAGAGGGGGAGAGAGAGAGAGAGAGAGAGAGAGAGACAGAGAGAAACAGATGAGGTAGGAGTGAAGAGCAGCTGGAGTGCCATGCTCATCCTTACACAGAGTGAGTACAGTGAGATGTGAATGGGTGTTGGCCCAGTTAGCCAACATCAGAATTACAAAGCTGTAAAAGCTCTCTCTCTCCCTCTCTCTCTTCCTCACTCTCTCTCACTTTGGCTGCCGGCCAAACTCCCCCAACATACATCTTAAACAGAAGACAGCGGCCAGATCCACTTACACAGATGAAAAATGTATTTAACTTGATACTCCTATAGAAAGAGAATGTAAAGGAAGGAGGGGGAGAGAGAGAGAGAGAGACACAGAGAGAGAGATAATCCCTTAGTGCAGTAAGAAAGAAAGATTACATCATCATGTCGCTCCATTAAAGGGAGCGACGTGGTTTGACTGCTGAGCGGCACGCGGTGAGTCAGCGAGACCAACCGGTGAGACACACACGGTCACACACCCATGCTCATACTCATACACAAACGCACGCACACACATAGCGTCCTGGCTTTTGACGTTTGAAATGGTGCCTTATCAGTGTTTTAATAATAAAATAGCAGCTATTCTGGGGCCTGCATCAAGCTGCAGCCGGTCCTTTTAAGGCTTTTCTGTGTTCAGACGCAGCTGCAGAGTTTACAGAATTAAGTCACACCAGCAGACAATTGATGCTCAGGTGATATAAATGTACTGCAAGACCTCCACATCCACACTTGTTATGTTCAAAACCCCTAATTTGCTTAATTCCCCCATAGCTGTTAGACTCTTCCATATACAGTATAAGACTATTGCTGCTCCTGCACTTTTTCCACTAGGGACCGTTCCTGTTCCATCCTGTCTATTCTCATCTTATTCTTAGCTTGCAGAGAGCAGCGAACTACAGTAACTACAATATGAGCTCCTGGTACAGGGTTGGTTCTCTTCTTCTTCTTCTTCTTCAGGGTTCAATGGCAGCCAGGAATCTGCTTGTGGTCTGTTCAGCTGAGGTGTCAGGGGACGTGCAGCACAAAGCTAATGCGAATCCCTGAAGGAGCCATTGTTGGTCCAAACATAACCGCCATCTGCCCTTCTTCTTCTACTTCTTTTCATTTCTCCTCCCACCAATCTCTCTGCTCTCTACTCTCCATTTCACTCTAAACCCATTTCCAATATCAAAGTCTCCAGCTCCTCTCGTTCCCTCCGTCCTCCACTCTTACCCTTCTTTGCTCTGTTCCAGATTTAAGACTTTCTGCCACAGTGGGAAATGAGATTACTGGGATCTATACAGCCCCAGACTGCACATCCAATTGCGTAATGCAGACAGAAGGAAGGAAAAAGTGATTGTGTGAGTCTGTGCAAGTCCCTCTGTGATGGAATAATCGTTCGTGTTGTATCCCTCCTGATAATAAATGTTAAAAAGATGAAGAGAAGCCAAGCGGATTCTTGGCGGACCCCCTGTCAGGTCAGTATTAACGCTGGCAGACCACAAGGACACCTCACGTCTGCGGTCTTGTTTCCAATTAGTCAAAAGAAGGGCCAATCAAACCCATCATACCATTCTGACCCTGGCATATTCTAACAAACATGGCAGCCGAGGATTATCTGAGTAGCAAAACACCAGCTTGTTCTGTGTAATATAGGAAAACCGGACTGTTTTCCCTTCCCACCTGTGTTCGGTGAGCTGTTAATGTCATTGTGCATCAGCATGTGTGGGTTTTCCACCCACAGGAGGCAGCATCGCTCAAGCTTGACATTCTGCTTTGGTCAAACACTACAGATATACCAAACAAACCCACAGATGGGTTTAAATGTGTTAAGAATAGTTGTGCATGCATGGGCAAAGATACAGCTGAAGAAGCAGACGGATAAGATAAAGATAAAGAGACAGGAAATGCCGGACTCAGGGGTGATGCTGGTCATGGTTTCACACAAATGACTTGTGTGTGTGTGTGAGCCTTTTGACATACATATTCTTATACCGAGAACTGGCATAAAAGCTTGATTTATATTTTCATATAGTTCCACAATGCATGTCAGGCTTTGTCTGTGTGTGAGTGTGTGTGTATACCCAGAGATCCAGTCCTGTGCAGGTTGAGGAAGGCTCTGTCTCTGTCCAGCCCCCCACCCGGCTCTCTGCGCAGAGCGGTGCGGCCCAGCTGACCGGCATATTGACGCAGGAAGGAGGGAGCGCTGTGAGAGGCAGGAGGGTGCGCGGCGCACACCACCATGGGCTCTGAGACACGAGAAGCAGACAGACAAGCCAGGGACAGAGCGAGGGAAAGCAGAGGAGACGGACAGAGAGACGGAGGGGCCCAAAAAAATGGAAACAAAGGCAAAACGGGGATAGAGGAAAGGGGAAGAGAGGAGAGGGGAGAAGAGTTGAGCAACGGAGGCGGCAGAAGGGAGCCAAGCGTGTCGAAAATGTAGGAGGGAAAGCAGAGGAGAAGAGAGAAGAGACGACTCAAGGTCACACGGAAACCAGACACAGAGAGGCAGCAGAACAAGTAGGACCAGGAACAATAGTGCAATATGTAGCAGTACTGGAGATAAGATGGTGGATGAGAGAAATGTTAGAGGAGGAAACAGATGAACACCAGAGACATGCACAGAGGAGAGATGAATCACAGACTGATGAAGAGTGACTATTGGAAGGACACAAAGTACAACTGAGAGACATGCACGACACAGAGAGACGCTGTAGAAAACGGGGCACAGAGGACAGGGAAGAGCTGAAACACTGGTGGAGGAGCCTCAGTAGATGATTCTCTTTACCGAGTTGCTGCTTTGAATTGATCTGCCTGTGGGTTGTGTATATTTCATGTAAATATGGATAAAAGAAATCCTCCTCATCTCTTCAAAAGCAATACACCTTCATGTAACCTTCACAGACAGTCAGCAAGTATACACTCCTTCTTCTTTTTACACATTCCTCAGTGTTAACACTTTGGCCGTACGTGTGCATGTACGCGACATATCTCCTTTCCTTCAAAATCCCAATTTCATCTACATTCCACTGTAAATTCCTCTCTGATCCCCAAGCAATGGAGCGTGGGGCTAAGGCTCAAAGCCTCACATGACTCCCTCACAGTCTCTCCGCCAGTTAAAAAACTTGTTGGAATTTTCAGGGAGCGACGGCGACACAGCTGAGAGCTGAAGTCTGCAACACCAGTTTTGACGCTGCTTCTAATTAGTGCCTCACGGCGCTATTACACAGCCTGACTAAGATGTATAAGGTGAGGAGGTGGAACGGGAAGGAGAGGAGACAAGGCGTGCTAGAATGTACAGTACAAGATGAAGAGCAGTGGTTAAAGTTTAATATCTCTCTCCTCTACGCGTCCCTCCTCCATCAGACTCCCACTCCCTTCCTCGCTCTTTGCTCTCTCCCTGGAAATGAACTGAACCGACATGGCGCAAGCTATTAAAGCCTGAAGAGAGAGGAGTAAAGATAGGAGGAGTTGGGGAGATATGGCAGTCAGAACAAAGAATATTCTTTCTACTGCTTTAGCTCCACCTTTCCTTTAGTCTCTTCAGCATTTAACCAATGACACCTGCTCTGTTTAAACCTGCTCTGACCCTGGCACTGTCCAGAGTAAAGGCAGCAAGTAAACACATACACAGACTGACCCGAAACACACAGAGTGTCTTTCAGGGGAGGTTTTGACATTACACAAAATCTCAACAACATTACTTGCAGTTCTACAAGATGCCCAGCAGATGGCAAACATCAATTCTAAGAATGGCATTTGGTCTTGCTCCACACAAACAAAATAATCTCCTCTTTAGATTTCACAACATTCACCTGCATTTCCAGTGGACTCTCACCAACTACACACACACACGAATAGACTGGGACACGAGTGCTTTGAAATGATGGTGACGATGTCGATGATTTGATAGAGATGATGATGAAGGTTAAAAACAGCTCCAGTGATTGGATCGCTCACGTTGAGCTGTGAGTGTGTATGTGTGTAAGCATTCCTGTTTCTGGTTTTGAGTGTGAAGGACAGCAAAAACTTTACAAATATAATGTAGTCTTGCCTTGAGGTGTATACCAAATAATATTTACACATAAATACTAGCACACATAGCATATGAGGGACTTTAAATACATGTATTCAGACAGCACATCACTGTAATTGTAGATGTACAGTAAGAGGACAGACGGTGATGAATGACTGACATCATCTTGCATCTCCTGCTATGATCAGTCCTGACCTCTGCTGTGATTCTCTCCACCCACACCGTCATTTGCTGCATTACTCTGTGTGAATATTGACATCTAAGTCCTAGTTAAGAGACATTCCTCTCCTATAATGTGTCTCACCTGCTACTGTGTGGCACTATACTGGTCTTAACAGATGTTCCGGTCCAACTAATCATTGTGTGACACCCGGGGGGGTAACGCAAATCCTCATCATAATAACAATACAGACTGTCACACCATTTACTGAATGGATATCACCTCCGTTTATCCCTTTATCGTGTTTTGTTTGTATACGTGCATGTGTACTTGTGCAATGAAATCCACAAAAGCTCTTGTGTACACATTGTGTGTGTGTGTGTGTGTGTGTGTGTGTGTGTGTGTGTGTGTGTGTGTGTGTGTGTGTGTGTGTGTGTGTGTGTGTGTGTGTTACTTGTCCACGTGTCTCACCGTTGTCCCTGGCCGTGGACGGTTCGTCCAGAGCCATCTGTTCCGCCAGCTCGGACAGGGAGTCGTCGACGGGCCGAGCACTGCGTAGAGACATGGACAGCCTCCGCTTGATTATCTTCATCCTGTCCATCTTCTCAACAGCACCACCAGGGCCCACAGGCCTAAAGGGCAACAACACACACACAAACAACACAATCCTCATCATCTCAATCATGGTTGTAGTCCTGACAACAATCACAGAAAGTTATTAGAGACCTAAATAGACATTTTTCAAACATTGTTGGGACATTGTCATGGCTACTGCTGCTATACTGCAACTATTACTAGTGCTTCCAACCAATGTCAATCTACCGGGACTCATTTTAGAGGTATGCACACCCTTGATTAGCACCACAAATGGCAGTATCTACACTGCCCATTTTTTTCAATATAACCGTGACAACTGCCGGCTCTGTGTGTATTGGAAAGTTGGACGCTTGTGTTTGCTCACGTAGTATGCACTCTCATTGTTAGGTATCAAAAGTTCATACATGGAGAGAACAAAAGACAGAGAGAGAGAGAAAGACAGAGACAGAGAGAAAGAGAGAAGCAAACAAAAGTGCGCAACAAAACACAACACAACAGGTGAAGAGCTGACGATGCAGCTCTCCCAGGGGAACCCTGATTGACACACATTTCTCACGTTGACACTGTACCGCCGGCTATCCTGGTTAAACGCGGGATTTAACGGCCATGCCCAAGAACTGTAGTCTAACCTGCTGGAATGTTAACTAAATTAGCCCTATGGCAAACTCTCTAGGTGAAGTGTACTGCTGTTGATAACAGACTGGTTTCAACACACACCGACGGCTCTAATCCAACTTACAGTGAGACCTCCATTTGTCTGCAGCCAGGCGACACTGATGGAAGCCTGGTTTGAAACAGTACTTCAAGAGAGAGGCGTTGTCCTCACAAATAAGCTATTTCTAGCCATAACTGACCTGCGTTCATGTATTGCATGTGTGTATATGAAATGTATGCGTGTCTTTTTATATTGAGGGGGCTTCCAAAGTTAAATACTATTTAGTGTGCCCTTTAGAGACCACAGCGTTTAAAAGGTGTGTGTATTTGTGTGTGTCGGGGTTAGCTTGTGCAGATCGGAACTCCTGGTTTGTCTCTACGCTCTGCTTATGCGGCCTGAAGGAAGAGTCGTCTATGACAGAGTATTTCTGTCTCTGTTCCACTTCCTGCTCCTTCCATCTCACCCATAAGGGCTCTAGATCTGACATGCGCAACTACACACACTAGGGACGCAGATAGACACACAGACACACACACATTCAGGGCACCCTCTGGATTTCCCTTTGTGTCCAACCTTGGGGGCTTCAACAAAAGCCATTCATCCATTCAGGCTCTCAGTCTTTCAGGCTTATTAGACACCCATTGCTCCCAGGGAATTCAAACTCAGTGATCCCCACTCAGGACGACTGGTTTGTTTTAACAGTAGATGTGCTTAGGAAAGTATCCACTGCTAACAATGTCGCCTTTGCCAATTTACACAGGACCGGTTAGATGTGGTCTCTACCTTGGCCAGGGGCAAGTTAAAATTAAGAAGAAAGAGCAGGAGGGGCATCTCACTTTCATTTCACATTATCCGTTACCCATGGGTGCCGGAATCTTCCTCCCCCTTCATTTGCATGTTCATGTTCATGGGAAGAAGCCTGGGAAGAAGCCTACTCAGACTAGGAGACCACTCTCCTGTCCTGCACTCTTGCCATCATCCACAAATTTCCAAATGAACTGACTTTCATTATGTGGGAAGTGCTCATATAATGTGCTGCTGATTAGCTCAATACATAACACTGCTACCGTTTACAATGACACACACACAAGCATACACACACTCATGTACGCATCCATGCACGCACGCATGCACGCAAAACTAACACCCAATTATGACTCATTTCACAGTCTCCATCTTATCTGTGTTGAATTAGCATGAATGGCACTGCAGAGGGAATCCCATTACACAGAGACTCTTACAGGGGGCGACCCCAGGGTAGATTTCTAAACTATAGTACTACTTTGAATTCCAATTTTGTTAACATTTTGGTAAAACGCAATCTAATCAGACAAGATATGCAAACACCCAATATGTCACAGAAAAATCTAAAGCACATCAGGAGAAGATACTTTCCACTTTCTTCTAGTTATGCTGTATTTAAGTTTTAATAAATAACTTTTTGATTAAATACTTAACTCACTGCCAACTTCTATTATCATTTGATTGTGCATTTGCAACATCTACTCGTTTAGGATAGGATAGGAATTTATCTTTAATTTTCTACATATACACCAACACCGACTTATTTTTGGGTTTGCGCCAATAATTGCATTAAATTGCTTGTAGTTCTAACAAAAACAGTCATATTAAAAAGCAAATTTTGACTCCACCAGGACATCTTGTATAAAAATAGAATATTGATGTTCTGATATTGAAATATTGGTCCTACGTCGCAGATTAACACCAACGGTTCACACCTGGTTAAGCCAACGAAGATACAAAAGGCGCCAACTCTTGACACGCCTGATTAAGCTCCACAGAGCAGGGAAGGATGGATCATATGAAGTGCCGTGGTACTCAAGGACCAACACTGAGGCGCAATGAGTCAAACTAAACTAAGATACTAGCAAATGGTATTGTTCAAATTGTGAAAATAATATCAAGACAGGAGGAAGGTCCATGAAGTGTGTTGGGTGTTTAGTCTTGTCTGGTGCAGATGGGGGTATTAGTTGGAGCAGCCTCCCTGGGTGGGATGAGACATGTGGCTTCAGGCTGCAGCATGTGCAGGCCACATTTACCAGACACCCAGTAAGCCACGACTCCCAACACACACACAACTCCTACACAACAGAGGGACACACTCAGCCATGCAGGAGGACGCTCTCACTGGAGCTGTGTATACTTCTACTGCTTTTAAAGTGATCCAGTAGTAATAAATTCAGTCAAAATTACAATGGGAGCTGTGCAGCATAACAAACATGAGAGCAAAGGTTAACAGGGTAAGCAACAACAAAGAAGGAGGGAAGGAATTAGGAGTGAATTAGACCTTCTCCTACTTGTGTTTATGTAAGTGTGTGTGTGTGTTAACAGCCTGTGATGGCACCTACAAGAGTGTGTGTGTGTGTTTGTATGAGGGTGAGGGTGGCTAAATGGTGTGCTAGCATAGGATGGAGGTGAGGTGTGTAGCCAAGCACTGACACACTCCTGGGGAGACCAGAGGAGGAATACACCGTCAGATTTATTCAAGACACACACCATGTGGGTTGCTAGGCTACCGGCCCAGGCTGGAACTGCAGTTTCTGTCTCTGAGGTGAGGAGAAGAAAGGAAGATGGAGAGGCGAAACATCTTTCTCCATACCTTCCTTCCAAAGACACACACACATTAAAATTCAGCTTTAAAAACTTCCACCCTCCTCAGTGCTTGAGATGCCACACAGCACTGCAGCATACAATCCTTGCCAGGCTGACTCTGGGGTTTCTCTGCCAATTAAATGTCTTTGGGAGGCAAGAGACCCACAAACATCAGCTAGTTGCATATTAGCATATTAGACACACACACATTTACTCCAAAGAGAGGAGGAGATTTACCTCATTTGTGAGAACAATACCGTATTTTCATTCAGTCTCATGCTGTTTTCCCTCACGAATCTCACTTTGTTATTTCCCCTCACAAAACAACAAGCATTCATCAGTGGCCTATGAATCATACGCATGCATGCACACATATGTTTATAATGTGGCAGAGTGGAGTGGACACTCAGTGCCACTCTGAGCGCCACTCGGTGCACAGTGGCCTGAGGAAGCATGAGTAATGCACAAATCTGCCCAACTACAAAACCACACAAACAACAAATAACCTTAAAAAAGAAGGACAACCTCCTTCTAAACCCAACGGCTCCTCCTTCACACATCTCCATTGACTCCATATTAAACTCCCGAATGAGACGATGAGAATGATTTGTCTCACATTCTCAGAAAGTAAATGGAAGTTATGAATTAAAGGAAGACCAGGCAAGGGATCTGGAAATACAACACCATCTTTACCACAACAAGGGGGCGGGGGGCGTGGAGGTTTGTCTGTGAGGTTTTAGGACAGAAACACAACTCGAGGTTAGAACTACACAAAAAGGAACAGGGATTCGAATAAATTAATTATTTAATCCTAAAATAGAGGAGAGCTTGGTCACAGTCACACCATATGACAGATACAGGAGGACATGTAATTGTGCAGGAACTGTTTGTGGAGATGGATTCAACGAACTGCATACACAAATGCAACTTTACAGGATAATAACATGTAGAATCATAACACACACCTGACTTGATGCATTGTTACCTATTAAGATATGTAATTTTGCCGGGGTTTTTTTTATTTTGCGTGGGTGGGTGCGCAGTATTTTTAATCAGAAAATTTCACACTGACATTTACATACATAATTCAAGTGTGGGCGATATTCCCAGCGCGCTGCTAAGAAATAACACATTAAAGACAGACGTTTTGACCAAAGACGTGGAATGTCCGCGTTTTGTCGGTGTTTCTATTCGGCTTTACATCTGCTACGTATGTGTGAGGTTGGAAGCGACATTGAACCGACAACGTTGCAACGCGGGGCTGGTCTGTCCCATATGAGGACGCGGCGAATATCCCGACAATAACCCCTGAAAATGGACACGACTGCGGGTTAAAGCGCACACAGTGGAAGCAGTCAGGTCATTTATGTGTAACTCAACCCCAAACGCGGGGAGAGGGGGGTAGGCTCGGCCCGGTTCGGCTCGGCTCAGGCAGGCAGGCTGGAGGCTCGGCGGCAGAGATTCCTCTACCTCACGGGCCTGTGGCGTCCTCGCTCAGGTCCTCGCCCCGTGTTTTCCTGACGCCTGTATCCGGGAATAGGAGAGTCGAGCGAGGGACAGAAAAGTTACACCGCCGCCCGGCAGGACCAGAAACTACACAGAAACACGAGCGAGTTCAGTTTTCTGGAGTATCCCGACGGCGTGACTGTGAATTTACACGACTTAGTACACTTCAAAGCGCTGTTATATCCTCAATATTCCTGTAGCGACATACATTCTTATAATATATTAAAGTCGCTCCGTAGCTTTTTACCTACTGTATTTGTTTCGCAATAACGTCACTACTGAAACACGCATTTAGGCTGTGATGTTTGTGCATTCTCGTTATAGGCTCGTTCCGTAATCCTCCATCATTTACGTAATATGAAATACTTTTCTTCTCTGAGACGAAAACAACTCCACCTGCAATGTCAGGTGATAGGATAAGCTTGACTATCGTTCCTTGGTGCCCTTTAATGAAAATCTGTGTCATTAATGTGTGTAAAGTGGACAATCCGACATAAATAAATCCCAATGTCACTAACCTGAGAGTGTGTCTGATGCAGGAGACTATTGTTCCAGTTGTGTGTGGTAATCCAGCACGCTGCTCTATGAATCCACTGCGACAAGTTCCTCCAACTACTTTGCTAAAAAACACCCGCAGGGGAGACTATCAATCGCTGGAACTCCTATGCCCGGGTTCCCGCTGGATCAGCACGTCCGCCGCTGGACGACCGTACAGCATGATTTGTTTTGCTTTCGCCTGTAACAGCACCATCCCGTCCGGTGATGATCAGCCATATCGCTGCTGTGTGGATTCCAAGTGGAAGCAGTGGCGTGATCCCGGAAAACACCGCAAGGGGTGTGTGTGTCTGTGTGTGTGTGTGTGTGTGTGTGTATGTGTGTATGTGTGTTTGTGGTAGGGTCTCTCCCAACTCCCCCCACCCCCAACACATACATACACACACACATTCATCTCTTTCTTCTATATTTTTTCCAGTAAAATTGGGGTTCAAAGAGATTAATTTGGGGTCACAGGGGAAATCCGACTTTTGTACCCTTAAACCCAGTCCCCATCTAAATGTGCACTTCAAAGAAAGTACCTTGTGAATAATGCATATACAGAAAATTATGGAAATTCAAATTGAGCAGCCATACACGTATCCCACGCCAACATGAGTGAAAACACAGGCTTTGACTAATTTATATTTCATAGAAAACATTGAAAAGTTCTGCTATGTTGAAACTCATATTGATACCAATACTGTATTACAAACGTACATGTTATGCACACATTTGACACATATCTAATTATTGCTGTGTTTACAATTGAAATAGAGACACACTGTTATTAAAGGAGCCAATTATATGACGTGATCTGGCTGTCTCATCTGCGAATGAATTTTTAGAAAGTACTTTTCCTGGGAGATCACTTCAATCCCTACAGAGTTTGGGAATCAATTCTGAATGAATCAAACATGACACAGCAAACTAAGTTGATTCTGATTGAGTCTGAATGTTGATTCCTATCGCCACCTTGTGGTTCAGGGAAACATTTCTATTTATGGTTGATCAAGTGCTGTGGGACTGTTTCAGCAGTGCCTGAATGTTCACATAGAGAGCAAAAGAAAGACAATAAGACATAATGCAGTATTGTACACAACAAATTACACACTGCGCCTTTATTTAGTTGATGCTAATAACTAGAGCACAGACCTCTAACAAAAACGATTAAGCTGAGTTGGAACCTCTAACAAAAATAGAACCCTTTCAGGTACACAGATGGGAGTACTTAGTGCTGAATTGTTTTGCAACTGCACAAGTGTGACATTATATCCCTTGTATGTATCGTGGGCCAGGGAAGGACCATGTACCAAATACAAACCACCTACTTAATCTAAGTGGGGTTTGATTTTTCTCATATGCTGGACAGTGGTCATATTTGTCCAATAGTGGACTGCAAAAACTTATTAAATAGACATAACGGCAAACAAGAATCAAGTATTAAACTTGTTGAAATGTTTCCAAATTATTTTCCATCATTATATATTTAGTGCACACTAATAGCAATGTGAGGATTTGAGTATACCATGAATGTGATGAAAGAATTGGGGCAGAGTTCTGTTTTGGCCTCCACCGCTGGGGGGCGCTGGTGGTTCACCTCAGGAGGTGAACCGGCTGCTCCGCTGCAGTCGTTGGCTAGTCCGCCTTGTTGTTAGGGTGGTTGTTAGGGTAGCGGACCTAGCGTGTCAGATACTTCAGCACGGGGTTGGGGGGGACTTTAATTAATGATGACACCTTTCTTTAGCACTGAAAACATATTACGGCGTATCCTCCCCTTGGTTCGAAAGTTCGCTTCGTGTCTGGATATAAGCACTGCAGACGACAGCGCTGATATTTGTGGTAAACAGCCATCGTTTGGCAGTGGGGTTAGCGCGTAGCTAAACCAGCTAACATTAGCAAATAGGCAAATGTAAAATGATAGCATGATCGGCGCATCAACCACAAATCCACTCATGGACGTGACAATGGATGAAATTGAAGATGACCTGCTGGAGGAGGAGGAGGAGGAGGACGATGAAGAAGAAGATGAGGATGAATGCGGCCGCGGCGTTAGACTCTCTGCCTTTCCCTTTGCCTCCCCGTACCGCCCCCCGTACCGCCCCACTCGACTGCATATCCAGAGAAGTAATGTCTGCTCTCGGGCTTATTTCGTTGTGGTCATGGTGTTCTTCCATGTTTACATCCTAAACATCATCGCTCTTCTGATGTACGTGCACTACAACAACGGGCCCGGGGAGCTGGTCAGCGGGGACGGGGCCTCGCCTGTATCGGTCGGGGAGGGTGGTGGAGGCTCGTCGTTGCCCCATCCTGCCCCACCCCCGCGGGACGTCAGTGTGGAGGAGTACACGCAGAGCCTCAGCCTCCCCCGCATTGAGGGGATACGGGTGAGAAAGATGGCAGTAATATAAAATGTTCAAATAATGCACAATATGGTCGAAACAATTCTCCAACAACTGGACAGCAAGGCACCGAACCCCCCAAACTGCTCCAGCGTCGTGGTATCATGGCTGCCCTGCACTGACCCCTCTGTAATGCATGTGTGTGTTAATGTGTGTGTTGTGATATGTAAGAGGGGCAGGCAAAAGATGATGTGTTTGCATGGGATTTGACCCAATAAAACCTTCTTCTTCTTCTTCTTTTTCTTCTTCTTCTTCTTCTTCTTCTTCTTCTTCTTCTTCTTCTTCTTCTTCTTATCTCCCATACACACACACAGGTGGGTCATGTTCAGCAGGTGTCTCTCGTGCCAGATAGAACGCACAAGATAAGGACGCTCAGCCTGAAACCTCTCCTCTTTGGTAAGTACACACACATCACTGAAGAATCACTCACCATTAGGATTTCAAACACCAATAGTTTTCTTTGTCAAAGCCATACATATATACACCAACAACATTTACTTCTAATTCAAAGGTATGTACAGTACATCAGTAAACATTTATTTCTTCCCATATATGTCATCTCTTCCCCAAAGACAGAAATTTGCTCTTGACTTAAAAACACTAGACTAAGGTAAATTTACTGTCTTATATATATATATATACATGTGTCCAACTTCTAAATGCTCTGCTTAGGCTAACTGTAGCTGTTTAATGCACCTTCCAGATCTTAAGTGGCTTCATTTACACATAAGTCTAGCTCCTGCATCTGTGGTGTTTCCATTTGCGAGCAGCTGCCGTCAGGTTTTTGTCTCTTTTGTGCCAGGCATAAGCTTTATTGACCACCAGGCGCTCCCCCTGCACTGTGCCCGTCACCAGAAAGGTGCCGCCTCTGTGCCGCTGTCGTGTCATGTTCCTTACACAAGTAGCATCCCTCTCTAGCCACAGCTCGATGCGGGAGCGGATCCGTCCTCCCAGCAGGGGTCCGTGCTTTAAAACGTCCAGTTTGGAACCCAGGGAGAACTGGGACAGGCTTTCTGGACTAAACTTGAGTGGAGTCAGACGCAGTTTCACAACTGGAAAGACAGTAGATAGACATGAAATACAGCATGTTCGACCTGCTTTCATGCTGAATGTTGCACACTTGTTTACGGATTGTTGTCCAGGATTTAGAAGAAGAAGAAGAAGACAAACGTATAGGACATATTATGAAGAAATGGCACTGGACCATAGAGGAAAGAAGAGGATGCGTGCTGATACTCACCAAAATCACTTCTACAAAAAGTTTCCAGTGTCTCTTTAGCAGAGGAGGTCTCCTCTAGCTCGCAGTCCCGACAGCTTGCCTGAGGCACTGAGAGAAGCAAAACACTCTTTCAATGAAGTAAAGTGACAGCCGTGTGTCTTTGTAACCTGTTTCTTACCTCTACGCCCCGCTGTATGAACAGTAGTGTTGGATGAGATGCACATGAGATGGTCAGCGGGGTATTTGTCACAGCGTAGGATTTCTGGCCAGGGGTAGCCATAGCAACTCATGATCGGTGCACAGCTGTCCCGCACAGATTCGCACAAACTCTTGCAAGGTGATATAAACCTGCTAAAGAACAGATGGAGAGAGAACATGCCAACAATCAAATAGATGAGTCGAGAGTATAAAGGCAAGAAATAACCTTCACCTAATCAGATAACAGACGACAATTGTGATTTAACTGCTCAGTTTCGTGTGTGAAACCTGGACCTGTCCTGAGAGACCTAGGGCCAATTTGCATAGCTCACACACAACAGCCATTGACCCTTGCTCACCCTGTTTCTCTGAACCCGTAGAGTTTGCCCTAAATCCAATCATAGTGTTTCTCTTTGTTTTCGTTTGGCAGAGAAAGCAAGATCACATTCCTCTGTTTTAAACCAGCCTTTCTTTTATGTAACTTAAAAAGCGCCCTAATCTCAAACCACTCTCCGTTGGTTTCCTGTTGTGCAAGCAGTGGACTGAAGTTCTATTTCACATTTCTCATTCTCTATATTTCTCATCACAGCATAAAGAATTTTTAAAAAAATCCACAAAACAATTCATAGTTATATTTTTGTGTACTAACCTATCAAGACAAATGGGTGCAAAGAGAGAGCAGAGGAAGATCCGGGCATCAGGGTGGCACTCCCGGGCGAGCAGTGGCAGCCAGCTGGCACTCTGCTGTACGGCCTCAGCAGGAGACTCATGGCCAAGCAGGTTGGGCATCCTCATGGTGTCATATCCGATGTTTTGGCATAAAGCCATGCCCGTGGGCATGGGGACACAGCGAGAGGAGCTGCGAGGCTCCCACAGTCCACCTTCACCCACAGTGAGCACTGACCCCAGGCTAGTAACTGTGCCAGGGTCCCCCAACATGTCAACCCCCTCTCTGTCCTCTGGTCCAGCTCTAACTGCACGAGACTCAAACCTCGTTCCAGCGATTCCATCAACGCTGGCATTGTCCCCTGCCGCCTCCTTTACCCCGGATCTAATCCTGCCCTCAGCCACAGTCCTCACGTGTCCCTCCAGCCCGGCCTTTGCTCTCCCAGAAGCAGCACCAAGTGCTGGTGGGGTGCCAGGCCCAGTAAGCAGCAGGAGAAATAGTAAGGGGGCTGGATGGTAGGTCCTCCTGAAGGTGAAAGGTAGACAATGCTCTGAAGACATCCTGTTTAAGAAGTTAAAAAGTAGAAACTCCAAATGTGTGTTTCTGGATTGAATGCAGAGCCCTGTTTGACAGTGTGTGAGGGGGGATGGCAGAATAGGTGTATTTATAGTGGGCGGTGATAACATTTGCATTGGGAGGGGTAAGGGGCGTTGTAGAGAACAGTCCCAGGGAGGGGTACACGTTAAAGTGCTTAAGATGGGGATTCGCTCGGAATTATAAGCAAGTTTAAGTGATTGTGACAAATCTTGAGATTAGTAAAGTGAATGATGTGGCATGTGGTTGGCCCTGGCTCGCTTCCCTTTCCCATCTCCACTGCTCGAGGTTAGGAAGGGACTGGCTTTCATGTTGTGAAACTCCTCCATCTCAGATTCTCTTCCAACCCACATTCAGCTACTCTGTCCTCCTGCACTAATCACACATCTCTTTGCTTGCACAAGATACAGACGTTGCCTGTAAAGAGGTTGTTATGCATGAAGAAGTCTCTTAGCATCTGAGCCCCATGAACACATACATGCTGTATCTCAAACGCTACAGAGAGAGACCTCGTGTGAATATGTGCAAAGGGCCCGAACAGAATCGGCGTTGTCCTGATGTGCAGCCGTGGCCTGATTCCTGTTCAGACAAGCAGGCCACTTCCGTTCTCCGGGAGCAAAAGAGACAGTGGAGGGAGGGAGAGAGAGGAGGAAGGCTGTGTTCCCTTTATTCCTATTTGCTTTCCAGAATAATGAGGCTTGACTGGACAAAAGGGATTAACCTAGTGGGTACAGTGTGACAGACTTCGCACAAGGCTTTTCCTGTCTGCCGGAAGACTTTTATTGCGACGGGAAGTGGCTGGTAGACGGATTGAGTGCCTACAAATCTATCTGGAATACATAATGTAACATATTCACTGCAAGTACCTGGGTGTGCAATATGTTACAATGGCAATACTAAATCCTTGTTGGTACTTAATAGTAAGAGTAACCACTGAATTTGACAAGATAGGCCAGCTCCCACCCCCCACTGGGAGAGAGCTAGTGCCCTCTACTCATTATAAATCTTTAAGTGGAATAGGCGATACCACAAATGGTTCCACTGGGAGTGACAAAGGGGAATAGGGTATAGACACACACAGTTCATAATATTTACAGTTACTAGCTAGTTACTATTCTTACACACCTGCTGCCAAGAGAGGGTTCAATATTTAATATCCCAGTTAATTCTCAAGTTTCATGTTAATTGTTTCTGCCTCTGCAAATTGAAATCTAAGCTGTGCTCTAAAGAAGTAAATGAATTTTTTTTTTATTTTTGGTCTGGAATGAAAAGAGCACAGATCTAACAGAAGCTCAGGAGTCAAATGATTTGTTTGGTATGGTTGCGCAATAAACTGTTCCACTCACTCACTGGGTTTTGATTTGATTGGATCATATTTCAATTTTTACAGTCAAACCTTCATCTCCTAATCATTTGATTATTTGCATACAAACAGTTTTCAGCCCTTTCTTCATCGGGGTTTTGTAAGGCAATCTAAAGTAATCCACTTAGTTGTGTGACAGATCAAGTCAGCACTCTCAACTGAGATCTTCTAATCTACTTAAAGGTCAATCACTTACTGTCTCTTGTGTGAAATAAAGATCCATTTGGCCAGAGGGGGGTGCAAACGCTCTCCGGTTTGAACTACACTAAATGAGAATGCTGAAAACTGTAATGGGGCTTCATTCCCTTTAAGTTCATTCACTTGGCTGTCCTACCAGCAGTTTAGAAGAAACCTTTTGTGTATTAGCTCGCTCTCAACTGAGGTTTCATTTTTAACTAATTATCATGAGTAATCTTCATGTGTGAAAGTGAGTCGTTGCTTCCAACAATCAGACGCAGACGTTTCACACTTCACACTTTTGATGTATTGATGAGCCGAGTCAAATCTCCATGTTAATCTCTTAGAGTTTACTTATCGTTGATCCTCTATGTAATTCTGGGAAAACTAAGGGTTTGGCTGTGCCTTCCCTTTGCTAAAATCCTCTACTTGGCTAAATCAAACAGTGTTGCAGTTCAGTCACAGCATCCAAAGTCGGTTACTGGAATGAATTGTTTCTTGTGTTACCACAATTCCTTCCAGTTGATTAAGTAGAGCCATGGTGAGCTGTGTAAGCCTCTGCCAGCCATAAACAGTATCCATTTCATTTGTATTGAAAATGTGGAATAAATCAAAGTGTCCCCATTTCAAATGAGGGCAAATCATTTCAAGCATCAAGTGTTGGCAGCTGGATCAACTATGCACGCCAAAGACTGCAGCGCATGTGAACATTCCTTGCTGTTGTCTTTTTCCCCAATCCTGTCAGAGATCCCTGGCTTCCTGTCAGAGGAGGAGTGTCGCGTGGTAGTGCAGCTGGCTCAGCTCAAGGGCCTGATGGAGAGCCAGATGATAGCACCCGGCCAGGAACAACAGGAGTCAAAGCAGCCACTTCTTTCTCTCAGCACAGAGGAAATCTTCAGCCTGTTGGATCTAAACCAAGATGGGCTGTTACAGAAGCAGGAGGTGACCAAAAAGAATTAAAAGAGCACAAGCACTTCGTCATATGTTGTAAAAAGAATTGCATGAACTGCCAAAGGGTGTTTTTCTGCTTGTTGAAGTGAGAAAGAAATGTTCTGGCCTCCCACAGATTGTGAGTCACTCCCGCTCTCGAGATGGAACTTGGTTGAGTCCAGACAACCTACGACAGATACTGATTGGACTGGCAGCCTGCCCCACAGGTGTGTGTGTGTTTTTCCCTAATTAATAGCACCAGATAATTACACTGATTAACGTGTGCCAATAGCACTACAAACAGCTTCTGTCAACAAGTTCTGCCCTCATTAGATTTCAGACATTCCATGAACTAGCTCTGTCTCTCATTTGGAAGCTTTCCATGAGTGCAGCAAGATGAAAAGAAGCTTGATACTGCTAATTATTATGATATCTGGTATGATGTTCATATCTGGAGTTCTTTTCTGAATGGTTTTGTTGTATATTGTCTGTGTGTGTGTATGTGGCAGGCACACTGACCTTGGAGGAGTTTAAGCGTGTGTATGATGTGACTCAGCGGCCTGAACAAGAGCAAAGTAGGAAGCTTCAAGGTCAGGTCAAGCAGCGGAGCAAACACACATGGCTCTACCAAGGCCTGGGCTCCCACCATGTGCTGCAAACACTCAAGAAAAGGTACCTACAGTACAAACACACACACACACACACACACACATTCACTTTGACATGCTCCCACTACCCCATAAACTTTTTACTGATAATACCACATCCTGTTTTGTTGTCTGGCGTCTTTAGAGTCACCAGCCTGACGCGCCTGCCCTCTGCGCTGGTTGAGCTGAGTGAACCGCTGCATGTGATTCGCTATGAGCACGGAGACTTCAGCAATGCCCACCATGACAGCAGTCCTGTTCATTCAGAGACCGCCTGCTCACACACACGCCTGGCAGGAAACACATCTGCATTCACAGAGGTCAATTGCAGGTGTGTATGTTTGTTTGTTTTTGTATTTTTTTAATGTCCAGTTGTCTGCATTTTTTGGTAGTTGATTAGTTTTATTCACTTTTGATTTGTGTCTCTTAATCTTTGACCGAGACAACCTCACATTTTTCATCACCACTGTCTATACTTCTACTGTATATAATCCTGGGAGACATTTTCACCCTAGTTCACTGTATTTGCTACTCTCTTTGTTGTTTGATTGCAGGTATCTTACTGCGTTGCTCTACCTCAGCTCTGTAGAGGAGGGAGGTGACACCACCTTTCCTGTGGCAGACAATCGCACCTATGATGAGGAGGTGAGTCAGACCTCACAGTTCACAGCCTTATGCCAGTATCATCGACTTCGTTTGCCACTGTGGGAAGATGTCAAATAGAAAGTATTTGAGTGTTGCTGATGGTGTACGGAATGTGCCGTGAGTCGTGACAAGGAATCTGATACACAGGTGAACATCCAGTACTGAAACACAATATCAGGCATACTCAAGGTGTTTATGATTTTGTGTGTTTTAGGCATTGGTTCAGGATGGTATTGACTTGACTGACACCCGGGAGACATGTGGCAGAGGAAACCTGAGGGTGAAACCTATTGCTGGGACCGCTCTCCTCTGGTACAACCACCTCTCTGATGGCAGAGGTAAAGATGGAAGGCTTTATCTATATTTTTCTAATGTGGCTCAAACATTTTAAAATTTCTTTTGGTCCATCTTTTATCATCCATTGTCATCACACTTCCTCAGGAATGTTGCTTCATCCAGAAAGGCAACAGTACACTTTGTTAACCAAGAAGTCTCTAGAGAGGTCATACGTCTTGTGTTCACAGAGTATTTATGTTCATCATTCTGTTCATCTTGTCCCTAGGTTGGATGGGTGAATTAGATGAATACTCCCTCCATGGAGACTGCCCAGTCAGCAACGGAGTGAAGTGGGTGGCTAACAGCTGGGTAAATGTAGACCCAGACCACCAGAAGCAGGTCCGATACCAGAGACTAGTTGTCCAAAAGCATCGAGCTATATTGGGGATGGAGGAACATTATCAACCTCTCGCACACAGTGACCTCCACCAAGATCTATAGCCTGGCCTTCATCAAGAGGGGGCAGAGTCTGTGAGTTCTGGAAGGTCTTCACAGAGATGCTGTAATCAAAATGACATTTGCACAAGAAATCTTCTCCCTTGAGGATATGTCCTGCATATTGAGTAGCTGCTCGGATATTCACTTTTAATGTGGAGTGCAATCTTATCAGGAAGATTTTGTGTATTTTTAACAGATAGATTAAAGGTTTGCTTCATCTATAAACACAGAGGACATATTCATTTCATGATTTGATGAAGGATAAATGCCATTCTCTGTCAAAGCATGCCTTAAAGAATGTGTCAGAATAATACACAACAGACTGTGAAGGTCAGTATATCTTACATACCTGCCTCCCATTTACATTTAGTTGACATTTGTCCCTATTGTGGGTCAGTGTTATTTATTGGTCTAGAATTAAAGCCATATCATAGCATTCATCCAGGAATGTTTGTGAATGGATGTCCAATTTGTCAGATTATCCGTGTCTGCTCTTCAGAATATTTCCAAAATGAATATGTTTTTACCCAAATGTTTTTTGATAAGTGTTTTGTCAGTCCAAAAGCATATCCAAGGCTATCCTGCAGCAGATGACACGATCACTTGTTACATTCAATGTGCAAAGCTAATTATTCAGGTGTGATTCCTATTTAAGATCTCTGCTATTCCAAATATTGTTTTATTGTTTTCCTTCTCACTTTTTAAATTGTGTTAGTGTGTTATTTATTGTGACTATTTATTTAAGTTATAGAATACATATTTATTACAACGTGATGATGCACTGAATCACAGTATTTATTGTATATGTTATCAAATACATTATATTAAAGAATGTTTTAATAGTGCTTCTAGTATGATTAATTCATGCACTTTTTGTTAAAACGACAAGCCAGTTGGTTGTGCACATCAGTGACCAGCAGATGTCGCCCTTGGTCGAGTCCAAACACATCTTGCGTCCAACACAGTTTATATGTAGCAGCTGCCGTTGAGTTAAAATAGAATAATAAAACATTCAGATTAAAACTAAACAGAAATCATGGGTTTAAGGTGACCGGTCTTCGTCAGTAGGCTACTTACTAACCACACCTATTCCTGTGTTCAATCCCACTTAAAGCATAACAGGTGCACCATTGGCAGTACATATGAATGACTAACAGTCCAGTTATACAATGTGATGACCTCTCTGGTGCCCAGATACCACCTCCCAGACCTGTAAATACCCCATTCAAGCGAGGTATGCCCCTGCTGTGAGAGCACTAAGGCCCCTGGAAAAACTATAAAACATGAAAAACGCAATGAAGTGGTACTATTATTACTATTATTATTATCATTATCATTAGTTGTACTAGTTGAATAAAATGCTATAGAACGCAATATAAAATAATGTTGGTATGGAGGCCTGTGCACTAAAGGTTGTAATCCCAATCTGAGCCAAACAGAGTAGATCCGCACAGTGTCGGGCGCCGCTCTGGGCGTTTGTCTGCAGTTATTTGCGTCTTTTCAGGTCAAGGACGTGCGCGGTGTCGGGCAGCCATCCTTCCGCTCCGCTCTGTGTGCAGCTGCTGCCGCTGCTGCTGCCGCCGCCGCTGCTGCTGCTGATGCTGTGCTCACCGCACGCGGCGCGCTCCGGCCAATCGCGTGTCGAGGGGGGCGGGGCCAGCGTCCTTCAAGGCTGGCAGCCCCCGGAGCGGATCACATTCTCCGTCCGCAGAGCCACGGTGAAGGTACTCACTCACTCGGATCTATACACCCCGTACAGGTTGATGGACTTCTAACCGGCCACTTGTACACCATCTTCCCTTACAGGCGCAGTATCTTTTTCATTTAACGGTCATCCATGAGATTCTTCAGGCTTACCTTCAAGTGCTTCGTCGACTGCTTTTGAATCCCCCCCTTTTCCACGGCTGACCCGACCGCGGCGCTTCTGTGAATTTCCATTTCTTTATACGAAAGCTGAAGGTTTCCAACTCGTGATAATCACAAGAACTGCGATTTTTTTTGGTTTATATCGAGAAGGCGAAATAACAAACTCAGACGAATAAAAAGAGAGAAGCCGAGAACTGCATACCGGTTACATCTCTGTGTCTGCGTCTCTCTGAGCCCAGGCACATTAATAAGCCTTCACCAGACGTCGTCTACACCAACAGCCGCTTTGCTTTTATTAAAAACACAGATAATTTCAATTGTGTGCCGATATCCAAACAATATGTCCCCCGGGGTGGAAGAGAACAGCAAAGGTAAGGGTGACATACATGGACTTCTGTACTAATATAAGAAATATATTTTTCATTTTTCATCATAGTGATCAACAATGTCTGATCCACTGATGAATCGAGCCCCAAACCAAACCTTAACCTGCCTGAGTCCAAACTGTATTGCGTGTGAAACATGTATTGTTTCATATCAATGCTGTGTAATCAGGCTCAGTCCAGTCAAATATGGTGCAGGACACAAATGGCAGGTGTTCCTGCTGAATACTGAACAGCCCTAAGAAATAATTTACAAGTTATATGTCAATTTGAGGGCATCGCCATTCACCTCAGTAGGTCATTTGCTCATCGTGCATGTAAATTTCTGTTTTGATTTATCATATTGTCTGTTTGTTTTGTGGTCTGTATTGTTATGAATATTAAGCGGCATCCTCCTGACTTGCTACGTAGACACACACAGCCCTTCTCCACTCATTCACCTTCTCTCCCCCCCCCAAACAGCTTTGCTCTGCATGAAACTGCTTTGCTTTACGCCCAGAACAACGTGGCAGACACCGGTAGAGTGGGATGGCACCAATGAAGTGGCATTTTATCCGAATGTGTGTGTGTGTGTGTGTGTGTGTCGATATCAAACGCAGACATAAATGACGAAAGCTCTGCATGTGACCGGATCTGGAGCTGTAGTAGTGCCCCTCTCTGTGCGGTATCACTGCAGCACACACGCACACACACTCACTACTTTGTCTGCGAGTAAGACACACGTCGAACAGAGTGATGACAACACGTTAACACACAATTAAGCCCCTGAGCGGTAATCAATGTTTACTTATTTGATGTAATTGAGCCTTGTAACATACTTGCGAATTATACTAACGATGTGCTGCATGCAAAGTGCACAAGTACATGCTCTCTCTCTCTCTCTCTCTCTCTCTCTCTCTCTCTCTCTCTCTCTCTCTCTTCCATTCATACTCAAACGTGACTGTGGTCTATGACGTCAGACAGCTCATCTTTAATAAGAGCTACCACTTATCCGGAAACGAACCAAACGCGCAGACGATATTTGAGGGCGTAAATACCGGAAAGAGGGAACTCAAAACGCTGTCTCGTGGTTAGTTACGTTATGGTAGCATCTGATGCCAGGTGCCCTCGAAGCGATGACGCAATCGTGTTTCGAGTTGTGAATGTGGAGCGGTTGCAGTGCGTGGATAGTTTATTAGTGTTGTTGCTATGACACCGTGATTCCTGCTCTCTTATCAGTCCCCATTCATCCTTCCTTCCATGCACAGTGTACCCCGCCACCCCCCCTCAGCCCCCGCTTTTGTTTTCTATTCTTTCTCATCCAACTCAACTCATGCCTGCTTTTCCCTGTGCAGGTGAAATGAATCTCCACCATCTAGAGGATGAGTCCCTGTCTGAGATGGAGAATGGGGCGTCATCACAGCCCCTGGTGCTGCTGCCCGGATCGGGTGTAGGGTGTGGGGATGGCGGTGGGGCAGAGAGTCAAGAGGGGCATCCACCTGGGTCTGCAAGTGTGACCATGACCGTACCAATAGTGGAGAGAGAGACCTGGACCAGACAGATGGACTTCATCATGTCCTGCGTGGGCTTTGCAGTGGGCCTGGGTAACGTCTGGCGATTCCCGTACCTCTGCTACAAGAACGGCGGAGGTGAGCTTCAGGAATACTGCGTTGTTCCTTCTACTAATACTGTTCCAATGCACACACAACTCAGTGAATACACATTTATGAGGGGTTCACTCCAAAATGTCCTAATTCTGAAATATTTTTAAGATACATTCAATGCTGATAAAAAAATTTGCATGACTACGTTATCTAAAATAAATATACAAGAAAGATACAGTGGATAGATCATATATAAATAGTATGCAAGCTTTCTTTACTATTCATCTGTACATGTATGCAATATTGCATAATCAGGACTGTACATATACAAACATTTGATCAGTAAGTACAGCTAGATACATGCACGCACCCACAAGATTAGTTACTTGGTCTGTTTAAATCAGGTCTTTGCATTGTCCTAAATTTGCAAATCTATACACATCATGTACAGTAGTGTTATAGTTTATATAACACAAAGTAAGCCTGAAGTCATTCACAATAAGACTAGTTTTTATTTTCTGTTTTAAGAGTTCCATGGCACTATCATAAAGCTTGTTGTAAGAATCAAAAGGAATTCATTGATGGAATTCTCTGCTAGTAAAAAATGCGAGGAAAACTGTATGATGCAATTGTGTCGATACACAAGTGAGACTTAAATACAGTACATGCTTCTAAGAAACTGAGGTCAGGTTAGGTTAAAGAAAGGTTAGGAGAACTGAGAAAGGCAACACGCTGAGACGTATTTTCCAATATGGAGACAAAGCAGCAGGGCGTGCATGTCTGTGAGCACGTAGCTGAAAAGCCATGCCACCCCCCGCCCCCTCCACACACACACACACACACGTGGTGCCACTTCTGCATAGTTTATTTATTACAGCCAACTGTTCCTCAATGGACAGATATAAAGTTGCCCTCTGGCGTTTTCACTCAGCCCACCTGCCTTTGTTCTTTCTTTCTCTTATCTCTGCCCTTCCCACTTTTTTTTGCACATTTTTTTACAAGGTATCATAATTAAACCAATTGTGCGGCGGTGTGTGTGTGTGTGACATGCCCCAGCCCGCCCTCTCCCTCTGTGTGCTAGTCTTGTGACCCATGGCTCTGATACCCACCTTCTGGTATCGTGTAACAATGGCCTTCCTCACACAGTCCACCCCCTGTGCTCCTGAACAGCACTCATGTACTGTAGCACACAAAGGTGCTCCTACTCTCCCACTCGGCCCCTGATAAGGAGGCATATGGAAATGTCACACAATAATCTTGCTGTGACTGCACGGTCCGCTCCTCTGTGTCAGCACAGCTACATCAATGATAAAACTTCAGTTTTGTGACCTTTACGAACCAAGAAACACATTGTAACACAACAACATCAGATAAGAGTTTGGCACTTACAGGTTCCCAGCCTTGCTTCTTACTTAAACAAATACACAGTCTGTCGTAGAGAGAGAGAGAGAGACTGCTCTGTAGGTATGTGAAATTAATGTTCTTATTCTTTTTTTTTATTTGGAACTTGGTTGTTAGCCATGGTGTGTCTTATCAAGTTATGAGGAGAGACATGAAACTGTTGGATGCAGTTCCTTGCAGACTTGGCCAATACATATATAGGGTATATAAGGACAAGCACTGCTCTTTCTCCCATCATACTGCACACACGTTCTGTTGCCTCTCTCTCTCTCTCTCTCTCTCTCTCTCTCCCTCTCTCTCTCTCTGTGTGTGTCCGTCTCACTCTCCCCCCCTCCTTTCTCTCGCAGACACACTCACAAATGTTTCCTTATAAGGCAGCAGCCCTCTGCTCTCCGAGAATGAGCGAAAGACTGATGGACTGAGTGACACACAAACTGTCAATGAACACCATTGTTACGGAGCCTCCAGATCGATGCCCTGCTGTGCTATTTGTTTTGGTTGTTGTACTTCCTCCATTACTGCATCGTCCCACTTTTAAAGCCTCCTTCTCTCCTGTGATCTATCCATCTTTCCCTCCTTTCTTCCCAGCAGCCTCTCTCTGTGCTGCGTCATAGCTGGTCATGTGACTGCCTCCCATCTGCACACTGTGGCGGCATCACCCAGTTATATTATAGTCCAGCCAAATTGTTGCAATTGGATTTGACGCGGGGTAAAATGTCACATGTAGCCATTTCATAGCTATTTGTATATTTCTTGCCACAGCAGGCTACCGCTAAATCCAAAACGAAGGTTATATTTAGAAAATGAATTACCCTGATTCATCTTCCGCTAATCAAAAACACACAGGTCTATGAAAGGCCCTTATGGCTCCTGCAGTCCATTGACTCTCGCTGTCTCCATTATACAGTCCCTCTTTGTCTCTGCTGCATCCTCTCCGTGTAACTTTCGGTTTCACGTATAGGGAGATGCTGCAGTTATCTCCCGCTCACTTGTTCAATACCTCTCTTATCTGTGGCCTTGTCCATCCTCCTCCTTGTCTTTGTGTCTTCTAAACTCTAACTGTTCACACTTCCTCCGTCTGTGTCTTGTGTTAAATCCTAAAAATTGGCCTCATCACACATCTGGCCAACTACGAGCAAGTGTTTTACCCGGTTATGAAATGTACCGCTCAACGGATTATGTTGGGTGTGTGTGTTGAATGAGTTTGTCCTTCTTGCAGGTGTTTTCTTGATCCCGTACTTGCTGTTTGTTTTCATCGGAGGCATCCCAGTCTTCTTCCTGGAAATTGCTCTGGGACAATTCATGAAGCAGGGAGGGGTCTCTGCCTGGAACATTGCCCCCCTATTCAAAGGTAACAAGTGCGTGTGCGTGCGTGCGTGCGTGCGTGCGTGCGTGCGTGCGTGCGTGCGTCCGTGCGTGCGTGCGTGCGTGCGTCCGTGCGTGCGTGCGTGCGTGCGTGCGTGCGTGCGTGCGCGTGCATGTGTGTTCTATGTGTGTGTTCAGGGTAATCACCTTACTTCTCTCTCTCTCTCTCTCTCTGCCAGGTTTGGGTTTGGCCTCCATGGTGATAGTGTTCTTTTGTAACACCTACTACATCATGATTCTGGTGTGGGGCCTCTATTACTTCTTTCACTCCTTCACCAACCCGCTTCCCTGGGCCACGTGTGGGAACGCGTGGAACACTCCCAACTGTACAGAGGACTTCCGTCGCTACTGCTACAACCTCAGCGCCATCCAGTCAGCTTTGCCACCGCCCAGCGCTGACCCCTCCACTCCCTCCAACCTTGTCTTGTCCACTTCCCAGTTTAATATGTCCACAGCCGAGCTCCTTCTCAATAGCAGCTGTATGGTGCCGGAGAGCCTGCGCTCCACAGTCATTGAGTTCTGGGAGTAGGTCATCCTTTCTTAATTCCATGACAAAAGTTGGTCAGGGTGTCAGCAGGTCCTGGTAAAGGCGTAAATCTTAAAACTTTGCTTTGTTGTTTCAAAAATTGATCGTGCATTTGTTTGAAAGTAGTTGAAACAAGTCTTAAAATACCATCCAGACACTTTGATTCAGCTGTTCATCATTGTTTGTCCTTGATGTTGACTGGGCCTGTGGTTTCTCTTGTCTAAGTGGAGCACTTTTTTCTTTTCCTAGGCATAAAGTTCTTCGTCTGTCTAGTGGGCTACACGAGCCTGGTGAGATGAACTGCGAGATGGTGCTATATCTCATGATCACATGGATTATTGTTTACTTCTGCATGTGGAAGGGAGTTAAATCCACTGGCAAGGTAAGTCTAAAACGCATGATGCTTACCTGTCATTGTCAGTGTTCATTGAGTGCAGACTAATATTTCCCACATGGCTTCATCTAATGATTGCTTTCTAGTCACTGCATTTTGCCCTGTGACCCCCAAATCAGGCTTTGCCGTAGTGAGAGGATCGCAGTCTGCACTCAAACACAAATATTTTCTGAATGATTGTTAAACTTTTTCTTTTTTTCTGTCATGTGTATTTATGCATATGTGAGGCTTAAAACACCAGCCAGGATTTAAACCTCTATAGATCCCTTGATCTCAAATTCAGCTTTACATATTCCTAGTGGGGATTCTCCTCCTTTTTGTACGGATAATGTTAATTACATGGCAGCATATGGAGTTGTCCGTGTTTGCACATTTGTGTTGTGATGTGTCAGCAGTAGCCATAGCTCATAGAGCAGAGGGGAAAACAATGAGGGAGTCTTGAGGCAGCAAGCCTTAAGCCGATTAGAAACATTCTCCCATGTAGCGGCTGTAGGAGCTTTTCTTTCCCTGTTCAGCCTAGATCAAGGAAATATGTGTTTTCTTTTACTACTTTGCCCTCACCGTACTAATTGAGCCACACTAGGCAGCGGTAGATAGCAGGACTGGGCCCGTTACACATCCTCATGGCTGTCTGTGCAAAGCTCATAATGCAGACGCATTTGCAAAGCAAGTAAATGTTTAATTCAAGTGATAAAACCAGGGAGTGCAGAGTGCAGACACACAGACACCATAGGTGGACTCGTTTTAATTATTTTAAACTTCCTCTGATTAGTTATCATGTATAGTACAAGAGTTTTATACGTAAATGAGGTTGGCTGTAGAGATTGATTAACTTACACTTTCTTGTAGTGGACTTCACAGATCTGTTCCCGTCTTTCTGCAGGTGGTGTATTTCACAGCCCTGTTCCCCTACATTGTTCTGGTCATTCTGTTGATTCATGGTGTCACTCTACCAGGCGCTTTAGATGGGATTGTGTTCTACCTGAAACCAAACTGGTCCAAACTGGGGGAAGCCCAGGTATAAGTTTTGCCTAATCTTTTATTTTGCATGCATTTGCCTCTGATATTGAAACTGTATCACAACACACAAGGAAAGAAATAGTGAAATGTTAAATGGCTCTCTTTGTGGCAGGTGTGGATTGATGCTGGCACTCAGATTTTCTTCTCTTATGCCATCGGACTGGGAGCCCTGACTGCACTGGGCAGCTATAACCGCTTCAATAACAACTGTTACCAGTGAGTTCAACAGCAACAAAGAATGAAGCCAACACAAACACAGACACACTCTTTATCATCTAGGGTTAGATTGTAGACCTGCTATGGAAATAAATATGTTGTGTCAACAGACTTTTTATTCACTGCTTGTGCTCTTCCAGAAAAGTTGTTCATATGCTGTATATTTAGTACCTTCGCATTATAGACAACCTCTCCTTATCGACAACTGAAAAAGATGATTTACTACATTATGTATGAGATCCAAATTTCAAATTCTAATATTTGTACTATGGATAACACCGGAACAATCATTAGGCTTATACATACGTGTGTGCTTGGAACCCTAAAGCCCGGAAGACTTCCCAGCACAGCACTTACATTACAGATATTTACTCATTTCCCTTCTTGAAGTGAATAGGTTGCCAGAGCTAATCATAGCATTGTTATTAAGCCCTGAGTGTTTTAGGAGCTTGGGTTTATTTTTAGGCAAACCTCCCCATGTATTGTTTTGTTTTTTGTCTTTTTTGTAGCAGTTAATTGCTACATTATAAGCTCAGTTGGGCTCCTAGGGTGGAATGAGGAACAAATCGGAACGCTATTGTCCGATTTCAGCTGCGGTTTGCCTCACAACTACTGTCTTTGCAGGCAAGTGGATGTCCTTGCATGTGTTTACTCTAATAAGACAGAGATATGTAAACAATCAGGCCCTGCATGGTCGTTAGCGGCACACAAATAATAGAGGTAATTCTTGATAAAGCTCAGGACTTAATCCTGGGCATGCTACATAAATGTTTGTCATACCCGCGGTCAGGGCCACACCAGGAATATCCTCTCGTTCAACATTTTGTCTGCATTGACCTTAATTGGAAGTTGAAACCTGAGGTATGTCAGCTGAGCTCTTTTTCTCCCACAGTCAGAGTTGCTCAGGAATAGATGACCAGATGTGTGCTTACACTGTGTGGATCTTTAGTTACTTGTTTCTACACAGCACACCGAGACCTCATAAGTGTTTAAAGTTACTGTGGTTTTACATATTGTGAATTGTGTGTGAGAAAAAAATACAATGACCACTAAAGCCTTCTTCTTCTTCTAGAATTATAGCGGTATGGGCTGCGTCTTTAAACCAAGCTCCTTGGAGCTGTGTCCTTGTCTGTCTCCTTGGAGTTTGGCTGTGTGGAGGTTGCAACAGTAACTACCCAAGTGCAACTATTGTTTATACATTCTTCCTATCAGAAAGGATTCTTGGCCTGTTTATCCCCCAAGGCCTTTCAGGATAAACAAGAGGGTCATTGTGTAGAAAGGACAGACTGGAATGATCATTATATACAGACTGATCTGTACAAGTGATTATAATAGCATAAAATAGATTAATATCCAGTGAAGGTATTCCGTAGGCTTTTCCCATCTGTTCCCTCAGGCCTACAGTAGATCCAGACTTGACACTGCGGTAATTTGCTCTCTGCTCTCTACCTGCCAACTGACATCAGCAGCTTTTACATAAATTGCTATCGATTATAGTCTAACTGGTTTCCTCTGTTGTCAGAGTTTGTCTGTAGTACCTTACATGACCCTCGTCTTACAGCATATTATGAACCATCTCTTCTGCTCTCTTTCTCTTTTATCCAATGTCCTCTTTTCCTCTAATTTAGTTTTCCCTCCTCTCTCTGTAGGGATGCATTTGTGCTGGCCCTCATTAACAGCGGAACCAGTTTCTTCGCTGGCTTCGTAGTGTTCTCTGTCCTGGGCTTCATGGCTGCAGAGCAAGGAGTGGCCATCAGTAAGGTAGCTGAGAGTGGTAAGTATACAGATTCAACATGAATGGGCTCACCTGAACCCCAGATGAGCCGGAGCTGTCTGTCTGTGGTTCTATGAGCTTCTAAATGTGTCTGTTGATGTCCAGGTCCAGGCTTGGCTTTCATAGCCTACCCCAAGGCTGTGACTCTGATGCCTTGGGCGCCAGTCTGGGCAGCTCTTTTCTTCTTCATGTTGTTCGTACTGGGACTGGACAGCCAGGTAATGTTCACTCAAAGGTCCTTAATCAAGCATCTGTCTGCCTCTCGCTCACTCACTTCCACTTAATGTCGCCTTTCAGCATGGAAATTCTAAACAGCTTGTTTGTTGTGCGTGTGCGCAAGTGCCTACATCCATTGTTTTACAGGCCAGGAATTTGTCAATGAGCTTCTGTCTGATTCACACAGTAAACGTCTGTCTCCTTTGCGGTCCATTCATTCACTCTCTCTTTCCATTTTGGCTTAATTTCTTTTCCATGTATCGCTCGCTCTCTCCTGCTGTAGCCATTACCGCATGTTCTGTCATTTCTGGAAAATGATGTAAAAATAGCTGTGTTTCAGTACGATGCTCCTCCTGTGTTTGTCTGGAGGGTGAAACCTTCTTCTACAAATACACACACAAACAAGGTCCCTGAGAGGGGCATTATGGGAAATTGCAGTTTATAAAAAGGATACCCAGTAGTGTTGGTGATGGATCAACACATACTTTTAAAATTCTTTTTCTGATTTTTATTTGTGTACAGGAAACGTATGTACACAAACACCTTTTCAAACTCATCCTCTTTACCATCTGTTTCACTTTGTCTCTCAGTTTGTAGGAGTGGAGGGCTTGATAACAGGAATATTGGACATGGTACCTCCTAAATCTATGCTTTCCTCCCTGCAACGAGAGGTGGTAGCAGCTATCTGCTGCATCATCTGCTTCCTCATTGACTTGTCCATGGTCACCGAGGTACAGTAAGGATTTCCTCTATGTTAACGTTTCAGCCCTACTGTGGTAGTAGTCATGAGTATATTGTGGGTTACACACTGGTAGTTAGGTCAAATATGAGGCCATTCAGAAGCTAAATTAAAGGTCAGAAGTTATATGACCTTAATCCTGATTGTTTTTGCAAGTCTCTCTGTCTGTGTCTCTCAGGGAGGGATGTATGTCTTCCAGCTGTTTGACTACTACTCTGCCAGTGGCATCACTCTCCTGTGGCAGGCCTTCTGGGAGTGTGTGGTGATTGCATGGGTCTATGGTGAGATACAAGCTCACGCACACTTAAGCGCCTCATTTTCCAGCCCCAGCACTCACACAATCCAATAATTCCATTATGACAATATGCTTACTGTTGTCTCTGCCAGGCGCTGATCGTTTCATGGACGATGTGGCTCGTATGATTGGCTATCAGCCCCTACCCTACATGAAGTGGTGCTGGTCCTACATTACGCCTCTTGTCTGTGTTGTACGTTCTGCTCTGCTGTACACGTGCTATAATATATGTTGTGTGTGCTAGCTTTGAACAGCTGACATCTCTGTCTGCCTACAGGCAGTGTTCCTGTTCCATGCGGTAAACTACAATCGTCTGACCTACAACAAAGTGTACACGTACCCCATGTGGGGTGAAATAATTGGGTGGGGCCTGGCCCTCTCCTCCATGCTCTGCATCCCTGTAACTGTTCTCTACAAGCTGCTGCGCTGCAAAGGATCCTTGCGGGAGGTCTGTATGCCTTTGTATCCATGTGTGTGTGTTTTTGTTTGCAATTGTCGATAAATCAGTAAGAATGTGTTTCCTTGGATACTGGTCTTCATTTCCCGTCAGTTATTTGGTTAGCTGATTTAATCATTGTTCATTTGTGAGGGCTCTCACACTGTCCACTAAACAGCTCATTATCACGGTGTCCCTTTCTGTGTGTGTGTGTGTGTGTGTGTGTGTGTGTGTGTGTGTGTGTGTGTGTGTGTGCGCGGGCGTGTGTGTGTGTGTGTGTGTGTGTGTGTGTGTGTGTGTGTGTGTGTGTGTGTGTGTGTGCGCGGGCGTGTGTGTGTGTGTGTGTGTGTGTGTGTGTGTGTGTGTGTGTGTGTGTGTGTGTGTGTGTGTGTGTGTGTGCGCGCGCGTGTGTGTGTGTGTGTGTGTGTGTGTGTGTGTGTGTGTCTCTGTGTGTGTGTGTGAGTGTAGCGGTGGCAGCATCTAACTACCCCAGAGTGGGGCAGACACCACCTGGACTACCTGGCCCCAGATGCCATAATGCTGCCCCATGTCGAAGACAAGGAACCCAACAATGGACCCGCTGCTCTTTGAGAATGTCATCTGATGAGCTGAGCCCTACAGAAGTTAAGAACCAAGGTCGCCCTTTTCATCAGCACTAAGACACACACACATGCCCAGATACACACACACACACACATGCACACGATATCCGAAAAATATTTGCACACTACACCAACCTACTAAGAGCAAAATACAGATTAGTTACACTCTCTTCACTCACAGCTATGGAGACGCCCTGGACAGATGGACCAAAGATGAGATGGGATAAGAATTGAAACACACATGCAGTCGTCACACTGATATTCCCTCTGCTCTGCTCTGTGACTCTACCTCGCCTCCTCTCCCCTCTCTGCTCTCTGCCTCAGTGATGTCCTGTCCCGTCTCGTTCCGTGAGTGTGATGTGTTCAGTGTAGCTACAATCCCTTGCTCAGCCTCTCCCACCCCAACTCATCATGCACATGCTGTGCGAGCAATGCCAAGTGAGCAGAAATGAAAAAGATTCAGATAAAATCACCAAATGAATGACCTCATGCCTACTGCTGATTTGCTATGTTCTGAATGTGTCTGTAAGGAGTGTGTTTTGGAGCAACGGCACTGATCTCTTGATTTTATGTCACCTTTGTCTATTATTTTCTACCAAATGTATTCTCATAACTAACTGTATCAAGATAATCTTCATTTGTAAAAAACAGAAAAGACAAACGCATCACCATCTCCAGTTGTGTGTTACCAACTAACTTAAGTATCCTGTGTATTGTAAAGTCTGTAAATCAGTGTTAACTAAATTCGGGGAGGGGGGGGGGGAGTGATGTCAAATCAGTGTCAACCTGAAGAGAGGGAGAGAAAGTTTAGACTGAACTGTGAAGGAGAGCAGAAGAGGGGGTTGGTGGGAGGAGAAAGAGATGGATGTGTCAACGAAGAAACAATAAATGATGAGATGGAGATGTTGTCGTGGCTCTTTATTTACACACTCATTCACACTCATTCACAAAACATGCACAATTCTACGTTGCATTCAAAGTTTAGGCACGTCATAATTGTTAAATTTCTACACCCGTATAAAAATTATATTTCATAAACATTTTATAGACATCTCATCACTTTGGAAAGCTGCTGTTTGGATGTGTAATAATGAGTGTAAAGCACGCTGACAGACAGGAAACGTGTGTTCCATAATGTATAACACTTGATATTGTTTACATAGAAGAAACATAATCAGAGGCCCGCTGGCAAAGCAAATGAAACCGATGGCACAGTTTACTGGTGTGGCAGATTTCCTTCCCTTCTCTCCTTGTGACTCATTAATTTTGCAGACCGGCTAGTACAGTGTTCAACCCAAAACAACCCAGGCATACAGGACAGTTTAGTATATTATGCTGATACAGTACAATCAAATGTAATAACCCTGAAATTGTTGTAGTCTTTTGCTATGTAAGTCTTTCTTCACATGTGCAAATGGAACAAAACATTATAAACTCATTTTGATGTTATGACGGCGATGCAGTACAATAGCACCAGACATATAAACTACAGTATGACAGCAGGTGATCTTGTGATAATGGATCCCAGAAATAGAAGACCACATGTCAAAATGTCATGAGGGTATTAGTCATGTGTCAATAGAGTCTATGAATACACGCCAGCTCAGAGTAACGCTGCCTGCAGTTTATGGAAACTGGCCAATTCTTGTATGTTTCTAGCAACAAATGAGCTGTTTGTGAGTGAGTATGGTCCAGCCATATAAGGTCAATGTGACATTTACATTTTACTGATTTGTTCTGGAAGACGTTCATCTGTCTCTCTACAAACAAATGGATGGCCAACTGGAGGAGGGAGGACAAAATAGCATCACAACCTCACACACTTATCCCCATCTTGGCCCATCTGTTCACAATGGAACCTCGCACAGTTTCCCCTTACAGTCAACCTTTCACACACACTCACACAGGCTATAAATACAGACTCCTATTAGTCCAGTGTTACATTCTCCCACTCAGCCTCCAACCCTTCCTCTCTGTCTCGCACACAGCGCCGAATGGGAGAGCTGCAATGACGTATTGGTGGCTATCTCATTAGAAGATATCATAAAAAGGCTGTTGTCATGGCAACGGCTCCCAGTATTCCTATGGCAACCAACTGCCATGTCACTGTGGTTTGTTCTACCACACTGATGTGGGAGGAGACAAAGACTACCAATGCGCAGAGAGAGGATAACCAGGAGGTGTGTGAGGAGGAGGAGGACGAGGAGGAGGAGGATGGTAAGAGTTGGGACAGCCTGACACCTGCAGGTCACATCTTGGTGTTGCATGACAAATCCTAGAGAAATTAGATAGTTCAGGACTGAAGGTACTAAAACTCTGGAATGTGTTATGGAACATTAAGTAATACATAAAATGGTGATGAAGGTGATTGACTCACCAGCATGTAGTCCATCGTTCCTGTTTTCTTGAGAATATGAAGCACTGCATCGTGAATGGTGACAAATGCCTGACTTTTGGTTATGGACCCAGAAAAGAAATCTGCCCTTTCCAGCTGCAGCATCACATTGGCTAATGTCACACAAACACACACACACACACACACACACACACACACACACACACACACACACACACACACACACACACACACACACACATACATGAAAAAGAGAAAAGCTTTCTGATTAAAGTCATAAATATTCATGTTGGCCCTCTTTGTCCAAAGGGAACAATGTGGCGTCACTACAGCCAGGGCCTTGGCACAGACATTATCAATGTTTCCATGCTTGAGTCAACATTAATGACATTGATTTTGTGTCTCTTATGGCTGCGGTACCACTTACCTTGGCAGTGTGCAAGATAGATATCGACTCCAATCTCTTTAAAGTCTCGGAATATCTGTAGCAGCAAAAAGAAAAGGAATTTCTTTGGTTAAATGTATTTTTTTCCTTATTGTATATCTGCACATTATATATTTTTGTAATTGTTGTCAGGTCAGCACACATACACAGTAGTACACATACGTTTTTTAAGGTCTTGACAGTGACTGTGTCCACAAAACTGGTGGTGGAGAGGTCCAAGATGATGCTGTGTGTTTGTGAGCCACATCCCATCCCCTCCTCCACATCTCCTTTGTGAGATGTTTGCGTGATGCTATCATCAGCATGGCAACCTCTATCCGAGTCTGAGTCTGACATGGCTGTGTCATGTTGGTAAGCCCAGTTTACTTGTCCATCGATGCCATTTTTAGGTGTGTCTGTCAGGTTTAAGACCACAGCCGTCCCCTGAAGCGTCGACTTCCCCTCTGGAGTGATTTGATTTTGGTTCAACTGAATAATTTTCTCTCTCAAAGTCAGTTTTCCATTAGGCAAATGGCTGTCCCCATCTCTCTGTCAATATGTTGGAATAAGTGGATTGGTTAGTCATATTTCATTCCATAACACATTAGTTAATTCATTTCAGAATAAATGGTATCATATAAAGTGTTTCTGAATGTGCAAATTAGAATATCATACTTGTTTCTTTGCCTGCTTTTTGGCTTTCTTTTTCTCTTTCTCCATTTTACGCTTCTGCTTTGTGTCTAGTTTCTTCTTTGCTGTCAGCAGCTTCCCGATTTCAATTCCAGTCTGAACAAAAAGCAGAACATGAGAGAAGAAAAGAGAAAGTGATATGAGAGACGAAGATAAGTTAAGCAATTAAGGTGAGCTGTAGTCAGCAGACGAGGCCGATGTCTGCTTGTACACAAGCACATACCCACATTGAGGCAAACACACACACACACACACACACACACACACACACACACACAAACCTTCTCTTGCAGTGCCTCCAAGTACAGCTCAGCGTTGGTGTAAAAGATTGTTATAGACGAGCGGAAGATTTTAATACCTGGAATCTCTTTGGCCTGCAGGGACACATCAACAAATTTGCACAGTTCAGATGTTCAATTCTGCCTTCCACCAAGCTTTTCTCCCACAGGTGCTGTTTAGCTAAATGGAGCCTCTCCTGCCACTTAACAGCTGTAGATTTGTCTTCCCACATAGTTTCTCTCCTCATTTTCAAGGTTTAATAGGTTCTTACCTCCTCATACGTGTCTGTGTCCACATACAAGTCTGTTCCTGGCACATGACCCAAGATAGAGTAGCGGGGTCTGGAAGATTAATCATTAAATTGACATGATAACAAAGTCAAAGGTCAAAAATATAATCGGTGTGCATTAATAATTCCACTACATGGTGTACACTTACAGTTGTGTTCTGATGATGACAGTGAGCATAGAAAAGCCAATAGAGACGGCCAGACCCACATCTAGGTTCAGCAGGATGGTGCAGACGAAGGTAACCAGCCACACCAGCTAGGGGGCAGGGTGGGCACAGACTGTCAGTGGGGTCAAATTCGCACAAGTTTCACCAAGAAAGTTCACTAAAGAAGAAGATTCAGCCTTACCAAGTCCACCTTGTTTGTCTTCCACAGCAAATGCAAATCCGTGAACTGCTTAAACATTCCTTTCAAATTCACAAGTACTATTGTGGATAGGACAGCCTGGGGATCACACACACCCACACACACATAAATGTCCACAGTCTAAGCACTTATTACTGTAAATTATGTACCCAGAGATGTTGAGTATTCCGAGTGGAGTGTTACCTTAGGGAGATCTTCAAACAGAGAGCCTATTTTCAAAACTGTAATCAGCACGATAATGGATGAAACGACTCCAGCAACCTGAACAAACATACACACAAAGCTGAATGTGTCCCCTATGCTATGTGTGTGTGTGCGTGGGTGGTTGTGTGTGTGTGTGTGTGTGTGTGTGTGTGTGTATTTACTTGTGTCTTGCCCCCTGTGCTCTCCTGGACGAGACTGCGAGACAATGAGGAAGTCACGGAGTAACATTGAAAGAAGCCGCCAACAGAGTTACTAAGCCCGAGAGCAATCAGCTCCTGGAATGAGAGAAACAGAGATTTTCTTTTAGTTTACTTTCATTCAATGGTCCATCTTCACTAATGTCTCTATCCTGTGTGGCTAGAATATGTGTGGGGGTTCTTTACCCACAGTTACTGTGGTGTTAATCAAGTTGGTGGCTTTATTTAAATGTTTACACACTTTGATACACTCGAGTCTAGTAGTACAAGAATGGAAAGTTATCAAGTTGATTCATGCAAAATGTACAATATGTATATCCTATTCTGGTAGATTTAAGCATACTGGTAGTAACATATGTAGTTTAAAAACCTGAAATAAAGATATGATTGGTCTGTAAAGTTAATGGAAGCTCTGTGATTGGACAAAGTTTGATACATGCCAACTTGAATCATTCCTCCACAAATGTGACAGTCCTAACCCAACATGATGGAGCAGAGTACAGTCTTATTCTAGGAAAGAGGCTGTGTCTGCTTTGTTTGTGAGTCAGTCACAACCAGACGTTCTGTGCCCCCAGACAAAGTCACTCCTTGTATGCAGTCAAGGTTGTTTGAGAGCTTTCTCTAGTGTGTGTGTCATTCTTTTTGGGGTGTTTGTCCACCGGTCCTGTTTCTGTCTCACCTGGTTGCTATCCACCTTGTAGCCATATTTGAGGCCAAATGTCTTGCCCAAGGAAATATTGATGGCGTAACCCACAATGGCTATTGCAAATGCGTCACCTATCATCTTGGAAAACAAATTCACATCAGGAGCACGAGGAGGCTGGAGCCTGAAGCAGCAGGATGGAATACAAGATTATTAGTTTAATCATGTCAAACGATGTTATATACTCCATTATTGAAGACTGTGACCGTGATTGTGACTAAGGTGAAATTTCAGAATGGTTATTGGTTCTAGTGTTCTACAGTCCACATTGCTTACTTGCTGTTTATTAGCATTGTTTATGTTAAATACATTGTTTACATCTGTGTCCATTATTAAATGAATGGTCAAGTATCAATCACAAAGAGTGTGTTGCCTTTCTTTTTTCCCCTCAATGTATATGAATACATAGCAACAAACTTACCCGCTGGGTATTTCCCCTACGACGTCAATGTTGTATTTACCAGGGAGTCCACAAAAATGAGTGATGATTGTTGCTATGATGATCTGTTGAAAAGGAACACATGGAATATTTGTCATATGAATACATTGTATTTACTGTAATTATTTTCAGTATATACAACAAGTGTACGACAGCGTCAGCCTTTCACTAAACACACTCCTTGATCACCACTTGCAGAGACTACAATGGGGACAAGACACCCCCTACTGGACGGTTAACAGAACACACTTTCAGAGTGACTGAGAAATGAATGGAAGGACTTACAACCACGAGTTCTATAGGGATGGGCATAGGCAGCTTCTGTCGGTAGCAAGTGTTTATTTCTTTGACGACAATGAGAACCGCCAGTGCCACCAGGCTGATCACCAGCTCTGGCACTCTGGTCTGAGGCAGCAATCTGCAAAGGTCCACTATGGTCTGTAAAGGGGGACAAGTGGAGGAGAGGAAAGAGGAACAGAGGCGGTTTTTCACTTCATTCATGATACATCCTTTGTTTAAAACAAGGGTGTGTCTTCAATGCCAAATGAATGATAAATAAAGCCTGTGTACACAGTACCTGTAACAGAGAAGTGAAACGTGCAAATTCTCATTCAAACAAGTGAAAAATTAATATAAAACAGGGGCAGACAATTAAATATAAACGATCACCATTTAACCCTTTAATATATGGAGTCAAATAAATTAGGTTGTTTGAACTTTAAATGATAAACATGTCCCTCAGAAGCCTGAATGGGATCACCTGAGGTCTGAGCCTTTGACCTCTGACCTTAGGTGATACCGATGTATACATCGACAAAATCCAACAACTACTTAGAAAGTACATGTTCCCTCCTCAGTGTACCCGCAGGTCAAGAATCAGTTGCCTAGGAACCTTGGCCTAAAGGGAAGTTTAAAAAGTCATCTTTGTTAAACTGGAAAAACGATTCCTAGGCAGAGCAGTTTGCTTTGCCTTCTTCTGTTTGCTGTGCTCGCACATATTCAGTTTAGAGACACAATGTGTTCCTCCAGATTGAGTCATGTGAGACGCACATGTATTAAATGTAAATGTAGTAATCAACCAGTTCTCAAGATTGTCAGGTAAACTGTTGGCTATGGACAATGATGAATACTCACATAAATAAGGGAGAGAGGACCGGTGAATCTTGCTGGAGTGACTCCAAACAGGTATTTGAGCTGGGAGACAGTTACATGACAAGCTGCTCCTGTAGTGTAACCACGAACCAGAGGCTCCGATAAGTAGGTGACTACGAAACCAAACCTCACCAAACCCAACAAGAGCTGAGAGAGCGAGAGAGAGAGAGAGAGAGAGAGAGAGAGAGAGAGAGAGAGAGAGAGAGAGAATGTCATCAAAATAGAGTGTATGATGTGTGATAGAAGAAGCAAGGAAGAATACAAAGAACTTCCTATGATCTCCAAATTGTATACAAACATAAACACCACACAGACATACCTGAAATATTCCTATCAGGACTGACAGGGTACTTGAGACTTGTACTCTGTAGGCGTCCCGTGCATCGATGTCCACACCTCCTGTTCCATTCCTGCCATTCTGGATTGGAAAGTCAGCGTCTGGGGCCAGTTTCTCTGTCACACTGCCGACCATGATGCTGATCACAGCAAATGTACCTGGATACAAGCACAAATAGGTGAACATGAAGTAGCCATGCATATTTGTTTATGAAAACCCCATCAATATTGTTCACACTTTCGATCAGTAATGAAACAAAAATGACAACATACACATATGTGATGGATACAAACAAGAGTTCTTCCTCACCTATGGAAACGTGTCTGGAAGTGCCGAAGATGAAGTAGACCAGCACAGGGAACAGAGAGGTGTACAGGCCGTATACCGGACGCAATGAAGCCAGGAGAGCGTATGCCATACCTGCAACATACACACACAGTAGAACATTTTTGCAACCGTTTATTCTCAAGCTTTGTCTTTTTTGTATATACTGCATATACTATCATGTACTGTACTGGAAAAAATAAATCACAGAGGGTCTCAAACTGTGTTACATGTATCACCAAAGTGACACACTATGCACATCTGTTCTCATTGGGTGTCGGAAATGTATAACTACAACTATTACACAGTCAAGCGTCGGCCGAGGTGAGCCTTCAGCTGAGGAGATGTAGTATGTATTGTACACATTTCTATATACAAACCCTGAGGCAGATGCATGATTCCCACACTGCAGCCAGATATCAGATCCCCCACGGCGTTTTCTCTGATGGAGTAGTGGGGAAGCCAGGAAAGAACAGGAACCCAGCTCAGCAAGATCTGCTTCAGCCTGGGCGGCGAACACCTGCGAGCACATTCACCACTAATGTTAACACAAGACTGACTCACACTTCAAACATAATAAAAAAAAATTCATTCAACTGTGTGCAGGCAGTCCGTGCTTCGAGTTGAAAACACAGTCAAAACACATTCTACACACCTACTGTGTGTTACTATGGGTTGGGAAAATAAGTGGTCAAGCTCAAAAACAATAGGTCAAATGTTTATATGGGAACAAACTTTGCTCTTTCATGTTTACTGTATTTATTTGTCAGCCTTTTTATAATCAAATGCATTCAGATCAGAGAATGCAAAACAACGGCAATTTAACTAAATTAAGGACACTAACACACACACACACACACACACACACACTGTCATTCATTTATTTATCAGTGCATCAACAGGTTAAGTCAACAGTAAGCTTTCACAAGCAGCATATCAGACTTGGGTCAAAATCAAACTGTAGGCAGCTACAGAGGTGTTAAAAACATTAAAAACATGTTTGTGGTTTAGCAGGTTTTTCCAAAGCTAAATAAAAGTCTATTAGCATATTGATTTCCATCCATGCTATCATATTACCTTGTATTCTTGATGTTTAATTTATTATGAATAAGCATAATCCCTTCAAGTATGAAATTAACCATTACCCTTACCTTAACTTGAACCTAATTCTAACTATAAGTTTAACTTCCTACTATTTCAATAAATGATTAACATCATGTTTACTGGTTGATCCCCTTGTGTGACTGTGAGTGCAGATTTTTGTCTGTCTAGTCAAGCTTATACAGCCCAATATCTAATCTTATCTTGTGTTATTTTAACCCCCTCACCCCCCCCTGCATCAATCGCTCCTGAAGACGAACACCCTAAAACTTCAGTAAATAATGATAGAACAATGGGAGAAACCTTGGCTGATGCAATCCTGAATTCTCAAAGGTAACAGGATCTAGTCAATTACCACCAGACGAATAAAGATGTTGGGAGACATCAATACTGCAACTGACCTGATTCATGCAATGGATCTTGAGTCCAGACAAACACACAAACACACACACTTACAGGCACCTCCCTCTCCTGTGTCCCTCTCTGTTTTCCTACCTGAGGTATTCTTTCACCCGCTCAACCACTGTTGGCTGAGTGGAATATGTCCTTTTTCTTGCCACTTTGTCCAGACGTAACTCATCCAAAACTCCCCTTTGCACAAAGTATCCCTCCTCTAGGGATTCTTGCTCCTCCATCATGTTTGCAGAGCTCTTGACAGACAGTTGCAGCTTCTGTCTCTTCCGATGTGTCCTCTCCACTGGAAAGCACTCTCTTATAAGACGGAGAGATAGAGCGAGAGAGTGCACGCGAGAGAGAGAGAGAGAGAAAGAGAGATAGGTGAATCAACACTCCTGTGTGCACAGATCAGCAATGCTTGCTGCTGTGGATGAACCTTTCAACTGTGGGAGTGATGGTACCTGTCCTAGTCTTATATGTAAACGCCCCCCCCCCCACACACACACACACAATACATACATATATACATTAATTATATGTCATTTATATGTCATGCCTATCATGGATAATGCTCCATCCTATACACAAATAAGAACAATAAAGGAGGGAGTAAAGGTGGAAAATGAAAACTGGAAACAGAGAAGAACCAAAAGAAATGCACTATTGCTTGTTTCCATGATAAATATAAGAGAGGTCCTCAGTCATTTGGAAAGCCAATACCTACATGTACACACAGGCACACACATACAAAGCAAACTGTCCTTTAGCTATGTGTAATATCTGTTTGTTCGTCAAATACATTATTTTTCATGCATAGAAAAGGAAAGGCAAGCCTCTCTATGGGGATATTATGTATGTAAAAAGTCAATAAATGTATTGCTTTATTTTAATTCCTTCTTCTCAGATTTCTATGGATTTCAAAATTCGCAAATAAAAGCTTACTTTACACATTGATAGCTGTGAAACAAACCAAATTGAACAAATGTATTAGTCACATTCCTGATAAATCACCTTTTTGATGCTTATTCCTTGCCGGGTTACTCTTTAAAAGGTCCTTTGTCAAAATGCCTACGGTTATTGATTGAGTTATTCAGCCCCGTGGAATGGAGACGCAAGTTCAGGAAAACTCTTTGACCTAATGGAGGGGTGGCATTCACAATTATGGAAATAATTATAGCACAAATTAATTGAAGCCATTTAAGGACATTATATGCTTTAACAAAACAGTAAAAAACAATACATATGATAAACAAAACAGTCATAATAAATGTTCTACAGTAGTTTAACAGCAAATCTACAGGGTCACAGGAAGTGATGTGACGTCTGTGACTGAAATTGCTGCAATAGCTCAGCGTTGGTCATAAAAGACACGTTTTTGCACATATTAACTTTGGCCTGCGTCATGCATGTGTAAATGTGAGCTGTTCCAGTCCTGGAACACTGATGAGCAAGCAGTCTAGAATGAAGAGCAGTTAAGAAAGGAAAAAGACCAGGGCAGAAAAACAAAGTGACGAAAGAAGGAGCAGGGAGGAGTGAGGCCGCTGTGGAAGATTATGTTTCATTTCTGGACAACCTATTCTTACCCCAAGTCTATGCCCAAATCTTTTATCCCTACAATCCTCTTTGTCCTAAATGTGGGTCAACTCAGCTCATGCAGAATACAAAAAGAGAACAGATAGACATCAAGAAGAAATGAGGAAATACGGATTTTGTTGTGTAATAATCCAGTGTCAGGCAATCATCTTATTGGAGCATATCTTAATAATTATAATCAATTTGGCCAATGGAAGAAGTACGCAGGGAGCCTTCAAAATGTATGGAGGAGTGGAGTAAGCCAGGTCACGACACCCTCAGGTATACAGGCAAGCAATGTGCAATAAGCCAACATGAAAGCTGTCTGCTGAGCACGAGACACCTGCGGGATCAATACCTGGCCACCACAAAGGTCATATATTGATATCCTGTGATTGATGCGCTATTAACTCTGCGGGGACTTTTAAGCTATCAAAAGGTAAATAACTCGATAAATGATTTAACCTCTGTGATAAGGAGGTGGACTGTTTCATAAGATGGTGTGGGAGTTTCTTTGTACATCTTGTATTTATTGTGTTTGTTGATGATGGTCCTTTTCCTGTTTCCCAGATACTCTGTGTTCTCTCTGCTGTTCTTTTTGTGTAAGCATGTTTTCCCTGTTGGGAGTTCATGTTTGTCTTTAGCCTCAATGCAGGCACTGGTAAGGGATTTATGACTCAGGTTGTTGATCTACTGTATGTGCCTTGATGAGTTAATATGATTTTTTATGTTTTATATCATGTCATATTTAAAATCACAATCCTAAAATTTGATTTGAAGAGATACTGAACTTGGATATTGAGAAAATACACAAATAGCCCACGACTCAACATGCTCATGGCATAGAAATGGGTGTACCAAGATTGTGGCTCAACCTCGTAGCTTCTCCTGCTCCATTCAGAGAATAAATAATGAATTCAAAAAATTTTGAAAATAACATTATTACATTTGACATTTCGATTTAAGATAAATATATTGATTTATCATACACATATATTTGTGGAAATTACTGGAAAAAATTACTCAAAAGTAAAAAAATAAGTATTTCCCTCTGTCTTTCTCTCATGTTTTGGCGCAGTCCTTCTGCCCTTCTACAGTCCAGCAATGTGTGACACTATGTGCGTGTGTGTCTGCAGTCACGTGAAAGCTAACACATCCCATAGTTGAGCACGGGTACACCCACGCGCAGCCTGACCTGTTATTACTGATCAATCTGAAGAGCAGTAAACTGAAAGAACCTCTGATACTGTTTTTCATGCTGTTGTGAAACATAATATGTTATCAGCCCTGTGTGAGGAAACAAACTGACTGAAATAATTCTGAGCTCAAGCTGCCACCACCAATAAGAAGTTCAGGAATCAGCCACACCTCCAACTTTAGTTGCAGTTGGACAGGGGACAGTGTCTGTAAAAGAGTTATGGTTATGATCATGTGCTGGCTGCGTGTGTGAGCGTGAGTGTGTCTGTGTGTGTGTGTGTGTGTGTGTGTGTGTGTGTGTGTGTGTGTGTGTGTGTGTGTGTGTGTGTGTGTACATATGTTTTATTATTTTAGGGTGGATGTTGTGTGTGCCACTGTAACGGAAAATAATAAATATTTGCTGTCATCTGTTATTCATTAACAAACAACTGGGGACAATTTGTAATCTGAATATCTGCAGACAAACATATTAAAACATCAGATGTCAAATGAATGAAAAAATGCAGGAAAAATCTCTCACCAAAACACAGAAATCATAAGAAATGGTCAAAGAAGTGTCACGTCACCTCTGGAAACCCCAACAGATAAACATCACCTCTATCTCTGCCCTGGTCCCTGGTCTATTTTAAACCAGTCACTAGTGGGCAGGAGTCAGCAGGAGAAGGCAGATCCAACAGAATCCAAGAATCCAAAAATACAACATTCTGTGCAGTGTTGCAAGAAACCTCAAAACGGGTGTCTTCTCAGTTTGGAAACCTCTGAGTCCTGGCCTGGGAGAGCCACTGGCAACCACTGGTGAGGATTTCTGCATGCACATGGATAAAGTCATGCTAACAGGCTACTGCTCACAGTCACAGGGTGTCTGCATGTCTGCCTGGTGTTGAGTTACTTGTGTATGTTTAGCCAACTGACTTGACAGTGTCGACCTGTGTGACTGACTGGCCATCTGCCTCAGAGGAACCAGTTTTAGACAGTGGTCAACATTGGATGTGTTTACTCTACACAGCCAGGTCCCTATGACCCAATTCTAATGTAAGGTAATTATAATAATATAATAATATATTCCCAATGGAAGCCCTTCTGCAGTCCTTGATGCTTTCTTTTACTGTCATACTTTATATATGATTTGTATACACATTAACATTGGGGGTTATGATAATAATAACATGTTTCTCTGCATTTCTGGTGTTGCAGACATACAAAATAACCCTTCATGGATGTTCCAGTGCAGGCCTCTGCTCAGGCAAAGCATGGTTCAATCCTGCTCTGTCAAATGGAGCGGATGAGGGCTGCTGAGGAACTCACTGATGTGGTGCTGATGGCAGAGGGAGTTTCCTTTCCATGCCACAAGGTGGTGCTATCGGCATTCAGCCCATATTTCCAGGTAAGATAAAAGACTTACAAACTCGCAAATTCAAGATCCACATAAAATGAGATTAGCTCTTTACTGCAGTTAAAAAAATCCCTGTGTCCCTATTGTCACTCGTGTCTGGGTCCCTATGTCCAGGCCATGTTCACGTGTGGTCTGAAGGAAACCCGTGGAGGAGAGGTTCCCCTCAGAGACACCCCTGCAGCCAGTCTGGAGCTCTTGCTGGGCTACATGTACCGCGCTGAGCTCCCCCTCTCCAACGAAAATATCCAGGGAGCGGCTGCTGCTGCCTTCCTGCTCCATGTAGACGGAGCCTTCAGGTGGGAGACCATCAGAACAGACTAAGCTATGAACAGGAAGTACAGTGGGCAGTGGTGGCAGCAGGCTAGGCAGTGGTGGAGGAACAGAGGGACAGAAGGATGTAAAGACTCAAAGGAAGGAAAGCAGTTATAAGAGAAGAAAGAAAGAGAGAAAGAAAGAAAGAAAGACAAGCAATGTTTTTGATTTTGCTCCCATCACCTTAGGTTGTGTCAAAGCCACATGGAGGCCAGCATGGACCCTTCCAACTGCATCGGCCTGTACCACTGGGCCAGACACCTGGGGGTCGCTGACCTAGCTGAGTGTGCCCTGAGATACCTCTGCCAGCACTTTGCTCAGGTGGGACTCTGCTGGTTTTTGACCACTCGTGGCGCTGTGTAGCAATGTATTGTATGTATTTGTATCTCGTGTTCTTCCTACATTGCTTGATCCACTTTTTTATCCTCTTCTTCATCATCTTGTCTCTAGGTGTGTGAGGAAGAAGAAGTCCTGGAGTTGGACGCCCAGAGTCTTGGGAATCTGCTGGGTTCAGATGACCTCAACATTTCCCAAGAGGAGACTGTGCTGCAGCTGGTCCTGCGTTGGGTGGACAGGCGCAGAGGCGACTCGCAGAGCGAAGCCCAGGCTGTAGATCTACTCAGGCGAGTGCGGCTGGAGCTTGTGGATCCTGGATTTCTCCTCAAAGCCAGGAGGAGACACCCGGTGAGAAGGGTCAAGGGTCGAGCAATGGATGGCTGTCCTATTGGCAAAAACGTAGTAGAATGCCAGTTATCATAACTATACATTTGTTAAATTGATCTTGCAGGTTTTGCTTATGGATGCTGAGTGCTTTGGGATGATTGATGCTGCTCTGCAGACCTCTGGCCTCTGTGAGACATCTGCTCCACCTCGTCCAGCCCTTCGCTATGGCATGGAGACCACTGACCTGCTGCTCTGCTTGGGTGGGGTAGATGAGACAGGGGTGCCTGCCCGCCGCGGAGGACTGGCTGATCTGAGTTTTTGCTTTGCCCCCCATGGGAGACGGACTTACTACATCCCCTCTCCACTGAAAGGCTGTGGAGGCATGGGTCAGATCACAGCAGGGGCTGTGACAAGGGACAACAGCATAGTGGTGGCCATAGAAGCAGAAGATCAACACAGAGTGAAGAGGATGGACTTCTACAGGTGTGTGTGTGTGTGTGTGGGGGGGGGCTGCACAGGATATATGGCTGCACAGGTCCATATGGTAGAACTGGGGCATTGAATTCAGAAGCTGCTGGTTTGTGTTCCAGATACGATCAGTCAGAGGAGAGCAGATGGGCGGGCCTGTGTTCAGCAGCATACAGAGACATGTATGCGTTAGCGCTCCTAGGAGATGGCGTCTATATGATAGGTGGTCAGATGAAAGTGCGTAATCA
>NW_027466957.1:9042500-9067500 GCF_046128005.1 Genypterus blacodes | reverse complement strand
GGATCTGTTACCACGCCGATAGACTAACCAAAACCATATTTCAGCAACTCACCGGTGACATGTGTTACTCGGGGGAAATACAGTATGAGGTGGGTCCTGCATGCTTGTGATATTAGGCACTCCAGCTACTTGGAATGCTGTTTCAACCCAACACCCTTTTGGTGCGGTAAGGCCAAGTAAAACCCACACTCGCCCCTGTGACACGACTGAAACCGCAGAGCACTTACTTGTGACGGGTCATGGGCTTGTTTGGCACGTAGTTGGGGTTGAGTCCAGCCTTGAACAGGTTGTATCTGTGTCCATAGTAGGGGTTGACATGGCCTCCGTAGAAAGTCCCCTTGCTGTCCACCACAGACAGCAAAGCTCCGAGGAGGCAGGACCGCACGACCAGGTGACGCAACTCGGTCCTCATTGTGTTTTGCTGTGGCGAGCCTGGAAACGCTCAAGAGATTAATCCCACAAGTCTTGAAAATTGCAACTGGCAGACAGTAAAAATGTCAAAGAGCGAAGGCTGAAGGCTCCTCTGGGAAGTTCTCCCCCCTGGTGCATGTGCTGCCTCGTCTTCACTGGGCCCTGAGGGAGACGTGCAGCCCGAACAGCTGTAGCATCAACAGCATCTCGCTCGCCCTCAGCTCCCACACTCTGCACACTCTGTCTGAGCGCACGGCCAGAGGAGAGGAAGGGGAAAACTAGAGGGGCTGAAGAGGGGAGGGGAGAGGAAGAGGGGCAAGGAAAACAACACAAAGGTGTGCTGGAGGAGGAGGAGGAGGAGAAGGAGGAGGAGGAGGAGTAGGGGGAGAAGAAGGAGGAGGAGGAGGGGGAGAAGAAGGAGGGGAGAATGAGAGATAGAGAAAGGGAGTGTGTTAGTATGCCTCCAAAAAAGTTTGAGCTCCATGCAAACACACACACACACACACACACACACACATAAGCACGTGTGTTTGTGTATGTGGAAGAGCTGCTGACTGGCTTCAACCCTGCATGCAATTCCTCTCTGCATGAATGTGTGTGTGTGAGAGAGAGAGAGAGAGAGAGAGAGAGCAGCAGCAGCTTGCAACTCTGCTGCCTCTGAAGGGGCAGGCGGACAGCCTGTGTTTGCATACCCAACCCCAACTCCAGCCTGGCCCCTACACTGGGTGGGTGGGGGGATGGGGGTGGGTGTGTGTGTGTGTGTGTGTGTGTGTGTGTGTGTGTGTGTGTGTGTGTGTGTGTGAGTGTGGGGTGGGGGGTCGGGGGTCGGTGGGGTGCACTTTGTAATTGAGTCTTGTGTAAGTGTCGGCACCTCAAGAAAGAGAAAATTCTACCACACTTGATCACTGGTTCCATTTCTCTTAACTTCCCTACACACACACACACACACACACACACACACACACACACACACTGTTAATAAGCTTGGCTGAAACGATAGGACTCACACTTGTGTTTTAAGAACTCAACTCCCAACAAATCATCTCACTCAAGCACCTTTAACTTAGGGTGGTGATCCATCTAATTTATCTTATCTTATCTTCACCAGATAAGATTGAAAAGGAAAAATTCTACCCACTGACCCTTCCTCCCTCTCAGAGTTCCTTTCTTTAATCCCCCCCCCCGGCCCTCCTCCTTAACACTTTCATTCCCTTCCTCCTCTTCCTCCATCTCCTCTGGGCAGCAGCTGTGCATCAAAGCCCGGCCTTAGCGTGCGTGGCTGCAGCCGGACCCAGACAGACGCTGCAGATCTCTGGGACACAATGGACCTCCTCCATGCCTCTGCTGCGGTCAGTCATTATAATAAAAAAAAAAGAGAAATTCAAAAATCCCAGACGCAGCTTCAGTCCCTCCCCCCGACCCCGCTAACCTCCCCGTAGCCTTTCATATTCATGCATTAAACCCTCTCGTGTGTCTTTCGCCGTGTTTGCATCATGCATTCACAAAAAATTCAACCTCCCAATAAAAGGCCAGGGTCCATGTTGTGTTATGGCCCGAATATTTCCTATAAACTTTTTACTACGCGAAGGAGAAAACCGCTATGAGACGGTGGCTGTTTTGAATTTTGGAGCTAAAAATGTTCCTTTCTAATATATCCACCCCTGACTTATCCCAGGCCCGCTGTTAATACGAACCAAAGCCACAAAAGGAAGTTATAGTTATTATAACATTTACCCCCTTCAGCTGCTTCTTGGCCTTAGTTCAAACTTCTTTTCTCAAATCTTCAGGCTTTTATTTTGGCTTCAGAATGCAAAGCCAGTAAGAAATACAACCCCAGAAACCTCCTCACACACCTGCTAGATCACAATTTTGTCTTTCACCTTTATCAGCGAGGAGACAATGACCACACAAGTAGTGGGATAGCAGCTTTATCAGCGAGTGTGAGTGATTCTTGCTCTGATAGAGGAGAGGAAGCAGGTGCGTGACAGTGAAATGGCTTCTTTGTTTGGCCGGTCTCCTTCTCACCTGCGTGCGGACTGCGCCACGTTTACGTCCCTCTGTTTGCTCTTCATTTACGGGTCATTGCGAAAGACAACACACAGCTTCACAGTTTGCAGAAGAGACACATCACACGAGTGGAACGGCTGCCAAATGTATTCCAGAGCAGCTTGAGCGCAGCTTCTACACAGATGGAGGAGGGTACAGTGGATCTATCAGTCACTGTCCACTCTGCTGGATAAGAGGGTGAGCAAACGCTGAAAAAGGCTCCACAACATTCAGATCCTTCCATCTTACTTTGTGCTTTGTGATTATACTGTAGCAGAGCAGCAGAACCACAGTTCCCCTGTTCGATTCACACTTCCTGTCGTCTGCTCGCTCTTCATTCTGCAGAAAGTTCCACCATTTGTGTAGCTGCTGAAGAGCTTTAGCGTCCGTCTTGCTCCAGCTCCCTGCCTGTAAGCATCCAGATTGTCACCTCGCTAATGGAGGGAGACGGCAAAGAGGAAACTATTTCTAAACCTTTGTCTACTCTGGCAGAGGCGAGCGCTCCAGTGAAATACCGCTTTTCACAGAAACGACTGGCACAATTCTAAACAGCTGTCTGTCTCCGCACACATGCCCAGATGCTCCAGATTTATCTCTGCACACGTATCTAAGAATCTCTCTGCTATGTTTCACGGCCTTTGATGAGAACTCGGGAATTACATCACTGCGAGACTTACAGAGCAACATTGTTAGCCTTATGATGTGCACCCTGAAACATATATTTGATGTTGAAACTTAACTTTGCCCTGTCTAATATTGAGGAGATCTGCAGTAAATGTATGCACGTTCAATTTTGGTTGTTTAGTTTCACCTACACAACCAACCTGTAACAACAAAGCAAAGCAATCAGGATGTTATTTAGCTATTCTATTATTTATCGTCTATTCTACATATAATCACTCAAACAGCGATGGCAGGTTCCAATCTTGTGTTTTCACTTTCGTTGTCCCTCTTTGTTGCATAAAGAGTCGATGTTCTTTATTCCAATATATATATTAGACTTTACATATGTTGTGCCACATCTGTGAGTAGTTCCAGTATGAAGTATCCTGATCCGTTTCCTTTGAACTGAACGAAACGCCATGCAACTTAAGCCGCTTGTGCAATAGCGATTGTAATACGTGGGCCATAAATACAGAATAGATGTTGGAGACTCGTCTTTGTACGGTTTGGACTCGGTGTAAGGTAACCCGTTCCCAGTGATATAGAGTCTGAGTCCAGTCACCCCCCCACAGTGATATGGGTCATCAGTGGAGCTTTTAGAGTCGTCCGGGTGACGCAGTGGCGAGGAGCAAAGTTAATGAATCCACTTTAGCGAAACAGGACACCACTCAATTAGTTTCTTTGCCCCTCACCCCTCCATGAACCATCCCAACCTTTGCTATCAGTCTTCTGTAGGACATACTCTTATTGGAGGCACGGTGAGGGAGAGGGAGAGAAATGGATGAATTCCAGTTAAGTGACATCAGCTACTTAGCGATGAGAAGGACACTCGATCCATTCTTACAGTAGTGACCCTGGGAAGCGACCCAATACTAATAAAAGAAGCAAAGACGAGAGAGAGTGGCTGTCGTCTATTTCCTCATTCCCGAGTGGAGACAAAAAGAGTTTGTGCACTAGCAGACCCCCGAATCGTGATTTATGGAGCGCTATTGGTGAACGGTGGCGAAAAAAATATAAAGATAAGAGTGTTTTTACATAAGAAAGAATAAATAAAAACAAACCACACTCTACTTAAAGATATTTACTTTCAATTAAGCTACTTGGCATGTTAATTCCTAGGTGGTGTGACCCTCCATCACTTGCACAGTAAAATCTGCTCGTTAACATCTGACACCAGCAGTAAAATCAGACCTCCATACGACGGACAGTGATAAATTAGCTCCACTCTCCGCTGCACCAGCGTTAAAGACCCACTGGTGGATTCCACCTAAAGAGAGGAAATATTGTGTATTGGCTCGGGACTGTGGGCTTCATGTGGAATGCAACAAGAAAATGGCCCCTTTACAGGCACTTCATGATAGTTCACAGAGGAACACTGCACTTAAATGATCTCCTGTCAGGACAAACAAAAAAACAAACCCAGCTGACATCAGTAAAACGTGATACAGAGCAAACTGGCTCCCTCATGGTTGGTCTTTAAGGAGCTGGGCTTGTTTTTTTGTTTTTGAGATGTTCTTCAGCGTGTTCTCAAAAGTAGTGTGTGCGCCAACTGTGACATCTTCATAAAACATCATGACATGATTGATGTCATTAAGAGCTGTGACGACCCACCCTGAACAATGTTTCTAGAAGGTTTGGAGGCGATTGGAGGAATGGTGCTCATACATACACACACTCCAATTACAGTAGAGTAGTAGGATACGATTAGGAATATTGATTCCCTCCTGATCTCAATATCTCATGCTGAGGAAATGATTTAATGGGAACACTGCCATCAAACCAACAACATCACACAGAGAGCTAAAGAGGAACCAGAGTTTGGCCATTCCAGACCCTGAAATAGGGGAGACTAACAGACTTTTCACAGAGGTCAAAGGGGCCTTCCTGTGATGGAAACAGCTATTTTACCACAATGGGACCAGGAGGATATGAACTCATAAAGATGTAGGTGTGGGAATGGAATGGCATTTCAGCGAATACACTGGTCCCTTTTTCCTCTTCTCTTTGCTCCATTCATTCAAAGCGCTTCTTGGTGTCATTGCCACTCCATGTCAGGTATGTGTCAGTGTTTACCGTCGCTCCAGGTCAAAATGGTGGACGGTGCTGGAGACACAGAGGCACCTCTTTGTGATGGCGGTGGCAGCAGCTTCCCACTGTCGCTGTGTGCGAATGTGACAACAGAGCACCAGTGTGGGGGCGAGTAGGGACTGTACACTTCCTGGAGCTTTCATCAGCCGAGTGGTGTGTTTCCTGGGTTTGATCCTTTCACTTGGGTCAGCTAATGATCATGTCATCAAAGTGACAGACTCAAAACATGCTTGCTTGCTTGTATTACAATTGTCTAACTAGCATATACCCCTGCTACACACTAGTTGTTTGAAATTGGCATTCTGATAACTAAAACTATTAAATTCCACGTTTACCTGAGCTTGACACCACTAAAATTACTGAACACCCCTAAAATTATTGCAAGAGTTCAAGATTCTCAGTCATCCAGGTCATGAATATCTATTAGTAGTACAAAGTAAGTGGACTTGTTCGCTCTGACATCACCGCACTGCATTCATTCCATCCCTGCTCCTGTTGTTTCAGTTAAGAATTTGCTGGCACAAGATGGAAATCACATAAAATGTATATGAGAATAGAAATATACTGCCTGAGCAGGGGCCCACAGGGACCTGTTCATGGCTTTTTACCTAAATAATGTAAAACAATATCAAAATCTTACATGTACGCAGAAAGCAGCCATTAATTCCAAGAATCCAGCCAATCCTTCTTGTTATTTCTAAGTACATATTCACGACACAAATGTTTCTTTTTTGAATAATTCTCATTATTATTTACCATCTCCATCTCTACATCAGCAGAAATACGACATAGGAGAAGAAGTTTACAGGTTAAAAAGATTAAACCACTGTGTACTGACATAGTTTATCTAACAGAGCTTTTAAACGGCCGTAATAACAAATCCATAACATCAGTGTTCTCCACCCGCTGAGCGCGCCGACTGCAGCAGCTACATGCAGTCCATATGATTTATGGCTCAGGCATATGAAGCATGAGCTCATTCCAGCTAGCACGGTATCCACGCTCTGCCAAATGTGGTGGGTGCAACGCAAAATTACATTGGATTTGTAATCAATGCACCAACACACACACACACACACACACACACACACAGAACTCATTCTCTCAACAGTGGGTACGATAGTCTGCATCCACTCCACATCTGGTTTAGATCTTAGCCAGACCACCACCACCACCCAAGCCAGATCTATCATGAGACACACACACACACACACACACACACACACACACACACACACAAACACACTCTTTTGAGTCACACTCATTTTTAATACCTCATCATGCACGGCTCTCTCAGGGTGAAACACAGAAGCACAATGTTGTACTTTTATCTGCCAGACGTCATGCGAATCCCTCCCGGTGACACGTTGAGATGTATGAGCGCCTGGACCTGCTGGGAGATCACATCAGCACGTATGAGCGCAGACACACGTGTGAGGAGTGTTTGCATGTGAGCACGCATGCAAACACTTAGGACTTTAATTGCGGGGCTTTGTGTTTTATTGTAAATGCCGGAGAGTGGGCGTGGGTGAGCGCTCTGCAGAAAATATGAGGTGTGCTGAGATGATCACACACACTCACAATGAGCCCCTTGTTTCCCCGGCAATGTGTTCTCAGTTGCAAAGCAATTAAAGGCTGGTTTACTGGCCAGGGCCGCTCGTTTCTCTGTGACGCAATCCTACAGGTTTGCCCCTTTCAAGGCTGTGTGATGGACACACACATGCATGCGTGCAGACGGGCCGTGAGCACACGTGGACCCTTACACACACACACACACATCCTTTACTCTTAGCCTGAGTTGGCGGAGGGAGAACACTCGTGGCTGCAGCACAAAGCGCGGCCTGTACCAGTTCTCTTACCTTGCCCGCCTCACCATGGTGATCGTTCTGACCGTGTGACGTAAACGTTACAGCGAATCACAGTCATTAATGTGTTGACTCAACACAGTGTTATTAAATACGGTCTAGTGTTTTGTTTAACCTCTACTTCAGCAGTGAGAGATTGAAATTCCAGGCTAGATATAAGCAATGTATTTTGTAATCGTTGGACATTTCATAGCATCAAGCAATATAAAGCAAACCAAAGTAAGCAAAAATGATTTATTTTAATTAGCCGTGAAGGTTCTCAGTCAATTGCTGCTATTTATATTGATACTGGTTTGATTTATTGCAACCAATATCCAATATCGCCATGGTGATCTTTCCCCTTAATGTTTATTCTTACTCTTGATATTAAACATTCTCCCCGAGTCTTACTTTTATCAATTGTATCAGACACTGACTTGGATATGACAGTACCTCCTGAGTTCACATCACCATGTTCCGTTGTTATTAGCACCTCTGCATAATTTTAATGACAATGATATAACAATACAATAAAAGCAAACTTTCAAAATGAATTTATCGTGGGGCTTGGTGTTATTAGATTTCCCACGGCTGGTATTCACGTCTCCGGCCCAGGTTGTGTGTTTTTGCAGAGGATTCCACGCCGAGCTGATGTGTCTTATGATAGCACTGTGAGTGTGTGAACGGGCATAACTTTCTCCATGTGTGTAAAATGAGGTCTCCCCCTCCACCCGCCCCCCTCGCTCTCATCTTCTGAATTCTCTCTGGCGGCAAAATAGACACACATGATGAAGAGGGATTATTGTTATTTGGAAAGACTTCAAACAAGGAGTCCACGCTTGAGGTCACCGGGTTTAAGATCTTTGCTGATGCGTAAGCGGGTGATGGGGCGGAAGATGTCGAGAAACCAGTCTCTCATTTCAGATTGTTATCAGATTATAGAGGAGAGAAATCAATTAAATAAATGACCGATTATGGCTTTTTACTGCTAAGCGCTGTTGCTATCCCTTCTTTATCTGCGAGCCTGACTGGAACACACAATGGCCGCCTTGTGTTCTCCTGTTTGTGCTCTTTACCATCGTTGGTGGCGAACACACAGCCAGCGAGCCGGTCGCTCTCACAGCTTTGTATGGTGTGAGTGGATATATGTGTTTGTGTTGTGAGTGTGTTGTCTTTCGTGCATGTCTGCGTGTGTTTTTCCCACACAGATTGGAGTTGGTCAGTGGGTCACGTGAGGTCAACACTTAAAAGGGTCATAAACTCACAGCACTAAAGCCATCTTTGCCTTTCCTGGCAAATATCCTTGAATATCACTCATCCTACTGAAAAGCTCTCCTCCTTCCATCTCCCCAACACACACACACACACACACACACACACACACACACACACACACACACACACACACACACACACACACACACACACACACACACACACACACACACACCAGTGGTGTAAATTCACTCAGGTACACTTAGTGTTCATCAGTGCAAAGGTCAAGTATGTGACTACTTTTGACCCAAACAGATTTTATACTGGGTCAGATTGAATTTTCTCCATATTTCCTTCAATTCTCACTTCTCTGCTTCCTTGTGTCCACTTCTGCCGATTTTCCTTTCCATGTCTTCTTCCCCAGCTCCGTTACTGCCTTCCCCAACTTTTACCAAGTCACAAAATGGCTGGACGTTTGTCACACAAACAAAGAAAGTGAGTGGGGTTGTAAAGCTGCTGTTGCAGTGTGCCAAAGCCTTTACAGCCTCCCGACCAATGTGACCAGGTGAGCTGCATCAGCTAACGACCCTCCCAAAGCCCAGCACAGGTGGCCGGACTCACTGAGCACATTTACATGCAATCAGTACTCTGAACCCTTATTCAATAAATGTACCATTGCATCATTTAAGGTGTATATGACGGAAAAAACTATGTACTGTTTTGATTGCAGTATAATCAAAGTGTTAAAGTGCATGAAAACAGAAGATACAAGAAATTGTCTTCTGTTTGTAATATTGAAGGACATTTTGCCTCCAGTATTTTAACTTGTGTATAGAGTCTTGAATACAGGACTTTGACTTACATCCTGATTTTTCCACTGACTCATATTTACTTAATAAGTAAAGAATTTGTGTGCCTCTTGCACCGCTGCTTGGTTCACACTGATGCTAATCTTCTGGTCCCTCCCTTCATTCCCCCTCTCCTCCCTCGCTCTATCATAACAGAGGGGATTCATTCATTATGCTAAACCAGTCAATCACCCCAGGCCGGCCCGTAGTCTGAGCTGATTCTGTGGACGTGTTGACCACGATCGCACTGATGTCGCTGCCCGTCGAAGCGCTTCCTCTTGTCCACAGCTTTATTTTACCGTGACAGCTGGTTTCTCTATAGAGCGTCCAGCTGGGAAGCATTTTAGAGCGTTGGTCGAAAAACAAAAATCTGAATACCCAGGAATCCACAAACAACCCCGAAGGTCCCATGGTTGAAAGAAGGGAGATAGATTATGTATGGACAGTAAAAAATACTTGATTTATCGTAAATGGTACTTTGCTTTAATCTCAATGTTATGGAAATTTGGGACACTCAGTGATGAGGTCGGGTCAAGTCAAACTTTATTTATGTATCACATTTCATGAATAAACCAGCAGACTGATCTTCCTGGGGTTTTAAGTAAAGAAAAACACAAACACAGAGAAGAGCGAAGATAAGTAAACAAAGAAGGAAAAAAGAGTCACAAGTATGTTCTGATGAAATAAATCACACTCCAAAACCCTTCTGGCATCCAGACCACGACTTGTGCCAGTAGGAATTCTGAAAATGTGCTTTTGGCGAGCTTCTCACACCATTGTTCATGATTTAAGTCACGTCAGGATACATTTATTTGCACAGCCCTTAATAATCCAAGTTATACTCCCAAAGAGCTTCATGACCCCCAGATTATGAAATGATAAATAAAAACAACACCCCGACTTCAGAGACTTCAGAGACGTGAGAACAAAGGAGAAGCTGACGTGAAAGCCTCTAAGATAAGAACATGGATGAATGCCTGTTATGTAAGATACATATCAGTAACACCTCAGTCATCACTGTCCCCATTAAGGTCAGCAAAGAAATACCAACATAAACTAGCAGACAATCCATCATTCACTTTCTACTTAAGAACTGGCTGAGGAAATCCTGCACTTTGTTCCCAATCCTCAAACTAAGCTGTAGGAAACACAGGGTCAGCGAAACCAACAAGCTTAGCAAACATGATAAAAGTATGCGCAACACAACATGATTGACTGACACTGATGAGGACAATCAGAGGAGAGTTGGTGGTCAAAAGTAAGATAGGTTTAGGTGAGAGTTCATTCTCAGTTGGTAGTTTTGGATGATGCTGGGAAATGAAGGTGTTGCCAGGTGGAGGCTCACAATTCCTCCCCTTTTTAATAGAAATGTGCACACGTGAACAAAAGAGGCAGGAGATACTGTTATCAATGTTAGAGGTGTTTTGAACGTGACAGCTTACCTCCTGGTTTTCTCACCATTCATACACAAAGCATCATTTCAAACAAGTTTAGTGAATGACGCTGCATTGAGAAACACAAGCCACGTCATGCTGCAGAACACAAGTTAGGTCTGTTTGTCTGCAATTTGAATTCTCCTCAAGGGATCAATAAACTGTAACCAAACATCAAGCAACAGGCTATATTCATTAAAATGAATAGCCCCAGGTGGGCTGTGTCACATGTCAAACGTTTCTGTGGTATTTCTATGATCAAAATATATGATTAGTGACTTTTATGATAAGTTGCCACATTTTATTTCTGGATTTTGCGTCAGCACAGCTGGCCATGATCGGCTGTATGTGGGAGATCATACAAATACTTTTGAATGGCTCTAGAAATTGAAACCATAACACGAAGCTTCATTCTTTGAGAAAGCTGAAAGGCTTTGAAGCTTTGGGTTTCATTGTCTTATGGTGATCGACAGGGTCTCTTATTGTTTTCCTTGAAACTGTGGTTCAGCTTGCACTTGGTCACATGCCCTGGAAGTTCAACGTTGGAAGGAACACGACTGTAAAAAACTCCCTCTAGTTTTATGTTGAAAGGTTAATTGACATGGAAGCTCAAAACCTCAAAATGGGAGTATTTGTTTTAAGAAAACCCTTTTGTTGCCTGGCTGAGCAACAGATTTTTCTGGCTGAATAGGAGAGAGGTCCATGTCCATCCACCACCCCACACCTTCATACCTTCACTCTCCATCAAGGTATTTCATGGTCTGGACACGTATTCTCCATTAAAGACATTTAAGATACGAGAGAATGAGTGAATTTTCACCCTCACACACACGCGCACAGTCCGCAACGCTCAGCTTTCCTTTATGATTTATAAACACCACTGACAGGGAAGAAGAACAAAGAAAAAAAGGGGAGAATTTGGCAGGAGACGGAGGCCGAGGGGGAGCGTTCACTCTGCTGTGATCTAAGACTGTGATGAAGGCTTTTATCACTCTGTTGGAAATGGCACCAGTGTTTGTAATCCATCTCTCCTTCTGTGCCTCACCACCCACCCCAACACTCCCGAAATGTACACACACACACACACACACACACACACACACACACACACAGATATACACACAGATGCACACACACACACACACACACACACACACACACACACACACACACACACGCACACACAGATGCACAAACATGAACAGTTGTTGCCACTGTTAACAGCAAATACTTCAGCAGCCTGCAGTCAGTGATGTTTATTAGTGTGATTTATGAGTTTCTGAGCATTCAGAGGACAAATGGGATGCTGAGTGATCCTTTTCTTTAAGTAGTTCTTCTCTGCACTCCTCTTTGTAAGAGGAAAATAAACACAATAATCACTCTTTACCCTGTTTTTCTTTAAAACTACACTGAAGAGCTCTGTCAAATGAACTCGTATAAAGTTGATGTGGGATTAAAAAAGGTCAGATTGATTGAATCTGTGCTGCCTATGTTCTTCCTGTGAGCAGAGTGTGCCGCAGAGACATTAAAGTAGGTCTCATCTGGGCTGCAGTTTTAAGCTGCGATTTGCCAAGAATTCCGAGCCTGCATACCTGAGGGAACAGAGACAGGATGAAGGAGACAGAGGAGCAGCATCAAACGGGCCGCGCTGCAGCAGGCCGCCACCAGCTTCTTCATACAGAAACACCAACAGGAAAACGCTCTCTGTGTGTGTGTGTGTGTGTGCGTGTGTGTGTGTGTGTGTGTGTGTGTGTGTGTGTGTGTGTGTGTGTGTGTGTGTGTGCGCGTGTGTGTGTGATTGTTGTGATTGTCCTTCAGGTTCCCCTTTAAGACAACCTGGAAAGATAGACTCCTCTCCCAGAAGAGCACGGCCGGCTGGAAATAGGGATACAGCGACAGAGATAGCCTGGATCAAGGGACGGAACGCAGGAGGGCAGGATTTACCGGATAAAGGGATGGAGCACTTTCACAGGAGATGACACACAGCACCCGCAGACACGCAAACACACAGAACCTCCAGCATCACACCTGAATTAGCTGAACCTACCTAATGGATTGCACGTGCCAGAGTCTGTGCTGGCACCAAGTCTAGTCGTTTCTCTGTTCCCTGGGGCCAGGTCGAGTTAAAAAGACTTCTATAAATACGGCCAGCGACTTCTCTGGAGCTCGTAAATCTCACAGAGCTGGATTTCGCTCCCTTGTGGCATCTGGCATCATTTGTCACATATGTGGTGAGCAATTAGGTATAAAAGAAAACCAGGAAACCCAGCAGAGGCTGCGCTGGATGATGCCAGCGGCTATAGCTATGTTAAACTGCACCGCAACGAGACCACGACGCTGAGACTCCAGTGTGGTATGAGAGAAAGCACACAAAAAATACGAATACAAAAAAACAACGAGTATTGCATTGGGGAAATGACATCATTGTTTTCCAGGGAAGGATGGCGTTTAAATAACAGCATCTTTGTTTGTGTCCACCACAGGCTAACAAGCGTTTCAGACGGAGAAGAGATGGCAATCAAAGTCTCGTAACCTCTGATGATCACGTTAGATCTGCGCTCTGAAACAGATACACACAGTAAAGAGTAATTACAGGCACGCAAAAGGCACACACTCACACACACACACACACACACATGCCATGCATTACAGATAAGACACCCTGTGATAAAAGTGGCCGTCCTATGGTGTCATTGTGTAGCATTTCCTGACTTGTGCTTTTTGGAGGTGGATATTTCTGTACTCTTATTCAAACAAGCGCTGAAACTAAACTAAAAAGGGGCTTCCTGTGTCACGCCCAATCACTTCCTGATGCCAGTCGCCGCACCGCACCACGGACCAACCCAACCGACCAACAGAGAGGATTCAGGCAACATTCCAAGACACATTCTGATGGGACTCATAAAGCCGTTAACACAGAGATCCAAGACTGGATAGACACACACACACACACACACACACACACACACACACACACACACACACACACACACTTCTAGGACTCTTCCTCTACCTAAAACCCAACAGGAGTCTAATTGCGGCATCTGTTTCTCTTCACAATTTAACCGCAATTAGGAGGTTTCACAGCATTCAGGTCAAACAGCAGAGCTACCGTCCGAGGCTGAAACACCATTAGACACACTAATGACTGTAGACAGGACACAGCTCAGGCCTTTGGTACCGCTACAGCAGCATCTGCACCAGAGCTGGGAGCCGGAGCTATTAATACAAACGTCTGCGGTCATGAGCTAATGTTTAACGTTTTACTGCCAGAATGAATCCAATATGATAATGGAGCACGCAAGCTGAAAGCCAGCGGTGGGTTCCATGTGGCGAGTAAACCACGCACCTTCACCTGCACCGCTTCTCTTTCATCAACCCCCCGCCTCACTTCCTGCTCTGGTCTCTTCAAAGTATTCCACTGCACCACACCTGTGCCAATAAACACAAAGGTGTGTAGATGCAGGCCCAGCACATACGCACTCATGCACACAGCTGCCTAATTAAAAGGCCTTAAGTACTCGGCAATTAAAGCTTAGAAATTGGAATTACTACTAAACTACTGGGAGAACATACTTTCCAATATCTTTCTTGGGCTTGAACTTCCCAGAGGTGAAATTCACTGCAGAGGGAATGTCAATTTTCAGCTTTGACACTATCTGGACCCAATCTTAAATTGATAAAAGTATCTTACAATGTGCGATTGTTACTATTTAATTTGTTTTATTGGAGTTGATTTGCTATGACTGATCCAAAATGAATGAATGAATGAATGCTCGAATGCTGATTGAAATCTTTTGAATATCATTGGTGTTTCTTTCATTTGGAGAATCCGTCTGATGTGTTTTTTTTGTAAAAAAGCACCACAGAGTGAGAAGAATAAGGGAAGTGTAGACACATAAAGTGACTTTGTTTAACTCAACCCCTCAGCTTGGCCTGTGGGTGTGTCAGAGCAGCGACTGGTGCGCGGCCTATCGGAGCCTAATTTGATAGAGAGGAAAAGTGCTGAAACAATTCCCTATTCTCCCTGTTGCCAAGCTGCCCTTTCCCGCTCGCTATCCCCACAACAAACACAATATAGCAGTCAAATGCTTCCTAAATGGGCCTTTGACCTTCCCAGTGGGAAAATGCAGCTGAATGCCAGAGTTAGAATAGGGGGAAGTGTGTGTGTGGACTGGCAGTGAACAGGGGTCACTGATGCACGTCGAGTCTATCGGACCCAAAGCCGTCAACCCCTTAAACCTTTTCAGTCACGATCTTCTGCATCCACTCCCACAGCCATCTTTCCCCCTTCCTCCCCTTTCATTCTCTTCCTCTCCCTCTCTTTCTATACGTCTTTTCATTCCTCTATACATCTCCTCCTCTCTCGATGGTGCGGTAAAGAGAGCGTATTTCGCTCAGCTCGCTGATAGACAGCGAGCTGCCAATCACAGCTTCCTTCTGTGGTTCAGGTTGGTTGAGTGTTGCATTGTTTACCTTCTAAAACCAGCCTGGAAATAAAGACATATGACTCACATCTTCCATTTTGGTGCCTTTTTTTGCCAGTATTGAGTCGAGTCTTACAGATTTTTTCTGTGTAGGGTCGGTGGCTGACTCTTGTTAAGACACTTCAACGCTGAACTTTGACCCCTATCTATGAGGCCGATAGTGTGAAAGCAAGTTCAAAGGGATTTCAGGACATACCTAAGGCATTACTGGCATAGCTACTGTATGAGGGGATTTGCTCATGTGTGTAACTGTAAACAACCACGTTCACTCTCACACACACACACACACACACATGCTATCCTACTGGTCCAGCGCTCTTGGTGATGGTAGCAATTCAGTGAGCTTACTGAGCCAACACTTGAAGCTCCTGGGTCACACAAAAAGAACAAAATGCACCTAAATTAAACAAAGCACAATGCAGCTTCTGTTGTTACAGTGAACCCCCCCCCCCCCCAACTCACCGTCCCCAACACACATCTGCAAAATCATTAACAGATGTCTTTTTAAAAAAGCCTCCCCCCGGCCGGCTTTCACAATCACACACTCTCCACTTCATTACATTATTCCATCTTCTCTGACACTGTGTCTGGCTTCATTCCCCTGCATTTCCTCAATTTCATTGCATACAAAACAAACAACGCATTCAGATAGAGATGAAAACACAACATACACATACAGAAACACACTCCCGCTCTCTCTCTCCCAATCAAATGTGAAAAACTGCCTTTTTATCCTTCTGTTCCTGTGAAACTCATTGGCTCTTTATTTGAGCTCATTAAGCCACACACGTTTAAAGAGGAAATGAACAGAGCTTCCTATCCAGCCACCCGCCAACTCCCCCTCCATCAGCTCTTATCAGCTCTGCTCAATAATTATCACCTCATAATTAGTGCTCCGGGTTTCACGGGCGGGCGTCAGAGGTGTGCCAGCGTAATTGCTTGCCAGGCTGTAAAGCTCGGGGAGGCCGAATTTCGTTGAGGTGAAGAGAAATCTGGCTGGAGTCCATTCTGACACGCAGCCTACTCAGGAATTTACAGTTGGTCTCATAAAGCCAATGAAAAGCAGAGCTTTTAAACAGCAGGCACAGCCATCGGAAGAAAAACACTGGCAGCGAGGAAGAGGAGAGCCAGTTAAAGGTTCTGCATGGACAACAACAGAAACCTGACAGAGACACGGAGGCAGAACATCCAGAACCTAAAGATACGTTGTGAATTGACATCTATAATAAACAATTACTCAGTTGACACGTGTAGATGGTGTTCATCTAATAATTAACCACACTATGAAAAGAAATAAACGCCCGTGCTCCTCAATGGACCGTTTCTTAGCTTGGGGGATCGGAGCACCCTGGTTTAATTAAATGCAGCGTGGTTTTTCGGAGGAAAGTGATAATATCTATTAGGGCTTACAGGATTAGTCTCGGTTACGGGAGAAAGCTGGAATGTGGAAAGAGTGTGGTTACTCCAGTCCATCACTGAATATCAACCAGACATTAGTCAAGTCACAACTGCGGAGGAGTGAAGCAGTGTTGCTGCTCCAGGTTGGACAGTGGTGGCCTGATTTGAGCCAGAAATGGTGGAGTCCTGCCACAGACTACCTCATAACCAGGATTGAGCTTGGTTAACTTGGCACCAGATCAGTTGTGTGTGTGTGTATGTGTGTGTGTGTGTGTGTGTGTGTGTGTGTGTGTGTGTATCTAATAGACAGAGAGAGAACTCATTGACTCTTAACCATGATAGCAGCTGCTGAGGCTCATGAGTGCGATATAGTTGTGTATATGTGCAACTCGTGTGACTCTTGACAGAATATAAACGGGTCAAAAAGAAAAGGGAAGACACGGTTTCATGTCCAAATCGTTCCCAAGGCTCTCTGAAATAAATGAGGGGGAAAGGGGGAGGTGGGGGGGAATCTCCATGGACATGAAAATGGAATGGTTCGGAGCCAAATGATTCTGAATGAATATGTAAACAAAGTTGAGTTGGATTTCCATGAGACGTCTGAATGAACTCTGGGTTGCCGCTGATTCTGGCCTCTCAATTCATGTTCCGATGGTAAATTAGCACACTAACCACTGAGGCTTTCCAGAGGCCACGAGGAGCCGAGGAGGAGGAGAGCGGGACCCAGAGAGAGGCTCATTACAGAGACAGCGCAGGAGCTGTTTGCCTATTTTGCTATTGTTTGTTTGGCATTTGGGTGCTGTTTACCATTAGCGGGTAGGGTCAACATTCAGACCCTGGCTGATAGGCTTTGACATAGGGTGGCACCCAACAAAGGCAGGAGTCTGGTAGTCTGCACAGGGAGGCCCCTAGCGATGCCAAACAGGGGCCCGGGGTCACCTCATCCATGCCCCCTGCTCATGTGTGACCACCAAGGACAAACTAGGACAAAGACGACAAACTTAATGAGTATATGGATCTATGATAACTGCGTGTGTTGGTGGAGGGATGATTTAAGACGTCCAGCAAGTGAATCACTGCGGGATCATTCTGCTGACGAGTCTTCTGTAAAAGCAGAGAAAAGCCGATTTCATACTACAGACGCTTCCTCTTTACCAACACAACTCATCCACAGATGGTTAAGTGGGGAGTGTTATGACCCAGCACAAGCTTTTGGGAGCCATCAGTGTGGCTATATGACAGTTTGTTGTCATGCTGCATGATTCTACAGATTTGGAATGGTACTTTACCGCTGAAAGCCTTTTCCTGTTTCTGAGCCTTGGTTCGACAGGCATGCTGTGATCGCACTCCCACATCCGCAGAGAACACACAGCCTGAATGCCAGAACATGCTCTTTGCATAAACAGTCTCGTGCTGTATATCAACACGCATCAGCAAAGGACACTTCTACGGCTCCTCGGCGTCAGGTATGAACTTTCACACTCAGAAAAATGATATACGGAACTGTGCTCAGTCACTGGAGTCAGCGGTTGTATCGAAAGTTCAGGACTTTTGGAAGTAGCACGAGAAAAGCTCTGTTTCGTATCCAAGTATGAAACAACAATTGGAGGGATGGCTGGGAACTTGGAGTGGTTTCCGTGAGGTTTTTCGAGTGGAAAACTCCTTGTCTTGATGGGCTGTTGATGACGGTGAGTGGGTTGGTGTAATCCGGGTGGTCAAGCATCCCCAGCTGTCCCGGGATCCCTCAGCCATGCCAGCTGGATGCACAAGGCCTTGGGAGCCACTGGGACCGCAGGAACATGAGCCGGAGTGCAGGGAGAGCAGATTTACTGGTGCAACCGGTAGAATTAGCAGCAGAAGACGCGTAGTCGGGAACATCCATGGGATTAGTAATATCTTTGATAAAAAACGGGCTGAATATGAAGCCGGTGGTAACAGGAGACCTTGGCAGCGTTTTCACACGTGGAATGACAACAAAGCGATATGATGTGAGTCAGACAGAGACATGCAGCTCAGTGGACGGCATGGTGAATACATGGACAACCAGCTGGAGACTGACAGCCTGTATAATACTTCACTGCTCTCACTTTGGATTCAAACCCGCAGCACTGCATCAGTATCTCCGAATGCCTCTACAAATTACCTCAATTACTGCAGAATGTCCCATCTGGCGCCTCCAAAGGCCCCCAAAGCCCACCACTGACTGTCTGTCAATGAATGCATGCTTGTGTGCATGTGCAGTATGTCTGTGTGTGTGTGTGTGTTTGCGTGGTTGCTTGTTTATGTGGACGTTGCATTGTGTTCCTGCATGTCCTTGCACTTTTGCCAGGTTTTACTTTGTGGGCTCTTTTTCACGTCTCTCCTGCAGGTTTCTCTGCAGTGCGCCTGTGTGGACTTCCACATTAGCTGAATGTGTGTCTATTAGATTCATTACAGCATTATCTCCATGGATGTTGAAGGCTCCCTTTTAGCCAAGAACAGGAGCTTAAGCCAGCCATCAAACTGCCACAGAGAGGACAGAGCTGGACCGAGAGATGCCAGACGCCAAATCTTCAATTTAAGACTTAACTCTTTTGTCATTACAGCCATCTGGAAGGCAGTGAGACACATTTTTCCAGATTAGAGGATCTCAGATGAAATTCATTCATTGTCTCTCCCTCAAACTCCTCTCCTCATTTCAGGAAAAGTGCACACTGTCGTAATTTAGAGCAATATGGATTCGGAGGGTTGACCTATTCAGTCAAGAGAGGGGCCACCTCGGTCAAACCGGGACATGGAGACTACACTACGCGACCCAATCTGATCCATTTATCTGGTTAGCTCTGCTTGCTCTTCCTGCATTCTATCTGATTTACAGGCATCAGAAAACTACGGCGATTACTGTCCAAGAACAACTATTCACATCTGCGGGCCACATACATACAAGTAAACACGCACATGGGAGGAGAAAATATCAGGGAGGAAAAAAGAATCCTAATGCGTAAAGAAAGCGAAAGTATAAACGCAAAAATCGCATCTTGTGGTTTCTTTTACAGAAGTTTTTGAATCTCATATTGAAACAAAAACAACGGAAATCCACAAACTGCAATCAGCCATAAATAATCCCACTGCAGCATAGAAGGCTTAGAGAATCAACATTGTGGTTGGTTAGACAAAGACACAGAAGTTGGTGGTGAATGTTAAGTCATAATTTTGGCTAAGAGGCAGAGGGTGGGAATATTTAGTTTTTAATGCATTTTTTGTCTTACCCTATGTGAGGGCTGAAGGCTGAGTCTGTAAACAGATCCCTGCTTGTCGCCTCCAATTGGGTCTGCATGTGGGTGTGTGTGTGTTTGTGTGTGTGTGTGTGTGTGTGTGTGTGCGTGTGTGTGTGTGTGTGTGTGAGCGTATCATGACTGTTTAAGCTCCACTAAGGCACTGGTGGTGTTGAGAAGCATCAGGACATCTCTTGGATGAAAAATCTCTCTCTTTGTCCTCTGATCATTTCCAGGCAGCTCGCTGGCCACCAGGGAGCTCAGGGCGTTGAGTGGTGTGAACGGGTGAAGGCGCGCATGCATGTTTGCGGGTATGTATGCGAAGCAGAAGACAGATTTAACGTGAGCAGTAAAGAGACAATGACATGTGATTCCATGGCTGACCCATTAAAATAAATTGCATCTTGCAAAGAGCCAACATCATTGGACCCATTCTTCTCTTAAGCAAACACTCAGTGGAAACTTTCCCCAACACAGTGGAAAGAAACTAGCAACACACACATGCCTATGGAGCAGATTGAGTGGAAAGTCCTAGAGTTTCTCAGTTTGGGAGAGCTGAGTAATCAAGCCTGAGGTTCAGGAGCAGTGTTACAGGCCTGTGTCCTCAGTGATAAGCCAAGGCCTTGCTGTCATGAATTACTCTCCCAGCTCCAAAAGAATTCAGGAAAACTAAATTGCGACAGTAAATCTGCACTATATGCAGACACACACGTATTTACTCATTAATTTGGGGAATGGAACGAGGGCTTTGGGTGTTTTGTTCAACATTTTCTTTTAATAGCAATGAATCAATACAAAGCAGAGGCATTTCCTGAACCAGTCGCCTTTAGCTGCGCACAATACGGCCTGATTGGGATCGACAGCACAACACAAACAGATGCTGCACTTGAAAGCATGAGAAAGGACAAAGAATAATGAGATCTGGGTCTTATTAAAATGCCAGAAACTGATACAGACAACAAATTGGACGAAGACGCCGAAGTTTGGGGTCAGAGTTAGAACAGCTCAATGTATTCATCTGTCAGCATCGTCTCCTCTCTCGACATGCTCACCACACCGAATCATACAGATGCAAATGAGCCGTAGAGGCATTTGATGGCTGTATTGTGTTATATCGTCTTATACGATGTGCTGCTTGAACAGGGGAACGAATTGATACTCGTTTTCACCAACACACACCAGCAACACAGAGAGTCAAATCCGGCTGACTGCACTGGTATGCAGACACACTTGCACAAACACAAACAGGCACCTTGGTGAGAGCGCATGGCCGCAGCCTCTACAGTGTGTTTGTTTTTGTGCGGATGGCCAATTCAGATGGGCGGGCTTTCAAAGCCGTCTCTAATCCATTTGATTAGCTGAACCCAAGAACCTGGGCTGCAGACAAAGAGCTCTTTCACACATGCAGCGGCTGCTTACAGCTACATGTGATCCCAGGAATCTGTACATCACAAAACACTCTCCCGCATTCCTCCTTCCTTTCTCCATTTCTGGTTGTTTGTGTTTCCCTCTCTCGCCCTAGCTGATAAGGCCACTGAAGCTGAGGCGACAGACGCATCGGCACGGCTCGTAGTGTTTTTCTTCTCACATATTTTGAGAGACTTGAGTCATTAACCACCACCGAAATATGGGATGTCACAAAAACTGGTACTGACTCACAGACGAAAATACCCAAAAGCATGTAATTCAATCTGAAGTCCTTTACACACAGCTGTGCATGAGAAGCCGCACGTGAAGCAGAATGCAGGACATGGTACGGCAATTGTCCTCCTCAGACCCTTGTAAGATTCCCAGATGGATTGGCAAGAATACAGATTGGGACATTTCAGGACAAGCAAGCAAGTGTGCCAATTTATCCTGCGAGCCACTCATGACAATAACCTTATTGTGTTGGCGAGAAGTCGAAATCAGATCCCTTCAGAGATCAGGGCGCTTCGGTCCATTAAGGCAAAGGACAAAATAGTCCATCAACGGTAAGAGACTCATTCGTCTACAACCTAAATAGAGCAAAGCTATAAGCAGCATAGTTTGTGCATCACATCCTGCCATCTGCTTCTACTTGCCACTCGACAACTTCTTGAGCAATAATTACAGGTTGAAGTGACAACATGGTTGTCACAGCTTCTGTCTTGCTTTTGGTTGTGAGAGTTAGGGGGGTAGACAAGGAACAAGGAAACCTGAGGCTTTCAAGGGTGCTCAATTGTGGGATTTATTGTCCTAAGTGTTTATGTTTTGGTGTCCACCCCCCTTAGTAAGAAAGGTTACCGAGCGGTGACGTTGACAGAGACAGAGCAGAAACAGAGCAATAAGTCAGTATGAGAGGTAATTATTGTATGTTTGTATTGTATAGTTGTTCCTTGTCAGGATGATGACACATCCATCGCTCCATCTGTCAAGATTCCTCAAAACACCTTAGCTTGGGTTTTAAAAAGGCCACTGAGAGGTTCCTGTAATATGTTAGAATATAGCCTTAAGCAAATCTGTTTTAGATACGAGGCAGCAGAAATGCATTCCTCCTCATTACTTTAACGTCAACATGTCGTTAGTAACTTCCATGTGTGTTGCCATCTCTGGTCCTGAAGTTGATTTGGGAAAAGTAACTCAACGGCCATCTGCTGTGACGGACCCTTTGACGTCAAGCGTCTTCTTTTCAAAGTTCATATGAGATCCCAGGGAGCAGCGAGGCGGTCAAACTTGTGTGAACGCCGCCATCTCGTCAAAGCCCAAACAAATGATCCAATGAGGCAAGTATGCATTGTTGTAAAACGGTGGAGATCGAAAGCCTCAAGGGAACTGTAAAATTGACGATTCTTTCTGACACTGGATCAAAGTTTTAATTGATCCCCTGAGCTTGTTGATCCACTCATTCTCAGCTCTGCCAAATACTTCAACTTCTTGATTACAAACAGGAAGAACAGCAGGAAAGAGGGAGCAAGTTGAATTTGTTTTCATGGTTTATAGGCAGGTTGTATTTGGAGGTTCTCCAAACTTTTAAGCCCAACACAACTCATTCATCCTCTCCTGAATTGTAAAATCGTGAGCATCACTCCTCCACTCTTAACTAGACCTGAAAATGTGCAAACACAAATGAGGTTTAGGGCCAGATTTATTGGTGTTGACAACGTGTACCCTGTTGTCCTGCACACACAAGCATGATCACACACATTCATGCACACATCTGCCTTCTCTAATGGAAAGAAAAACGCCTGACAAACACTTCCTCATGACCGGTGCAATAAATAAAACAACAGCATGTCGAGGCATTAAATGAAATGTGCATTAGGTATCATCCCAGAAGGCCGATTTAAAGGTGTGTTCCACAATTTAATAGATTGTTCCAGACAAAAGCACTTGGGACAGAGACTGACTGAATGCCTGCCGGACCATGCAAGTTTGTGTGTGTGTGTGTATAGGTTATACAGCACAGGCAGGAGTTTTATGCGACACAGAGGAGAGGGTTTGGGTTGGGGTTGGGGGAGTTGTCAGGATTCTGGAAGCAAGCAGTTTTGCCTCTGGGGTCTCTGCTCTGTTTGCTGGAGACGCCATGGTAGCAACAGCTCATGAAACATTCTCTCAAAGACGATGACAAAGCACCGGACCACCATTACCTGCCACATATCATCAGCAAAACCAAGGAAATACATTACGCTCTACTTGACTGCGTGTTCTGCTAACATCTGCACATAAATGAGTTTTCACTGACATTTTCTCTCATCACTCGTTCTAAAAACCTGAAACACAGACTCTGAAGCTTCTGCTCACTTTTTAAGGAGAACAAACATCTGCTACTGTGCCGGAGAGGAAATTTCAACATCTCATTTATTTCACCAACTTGCAGTGATGATGAGTTTTGTTAGTATTCTACAACAACATTAATCAGGCTTTGATTGTGATCCAATCATGCGTTAAACCTCTTAAATCCATTTCCATACAGAAACATTTGTTGGAAATTAGGAACAACAGACAACATATTAGGAAAACAAACTCATAGGAAGAAATCAGAACAGCTTCAAACTCGATACCATTATCATTCTCACCTACAATGAAACCTATAAATTAGTTTTTGACACCACAGCGAGTGAAACACGCATAAATACATAGCTTAAACACACACACACACACACACACACACACACACAGTAACCAGAGAATAAAATCACAATTTAAAGCTAGATAAATGAATTACACTTCCCTTTAGCTGGCAGGTCCTCCGTGCTAACTGGGTCATTTGACACACCTGCGGACATGACTCGCAACAACAACAGAAGAATTCCATTTCTTCAGTTTGGAACCAAATTTCAAAATTTCATTTAAATCCTCTCCCAACCATTTTATGGACATTTTTTGATCTTTCCTTCTAAGAATTTATGGAGCAAATGTCACTATTCAAATGAAAGTCTTAGAGTTCACAAAAATGCTAACGCTAAAACTAGGAAGGTCTTCCCCTTGTCGGATCTTATTAACTTTACTACTAACTCCAGGTTTACTAAAAACATAGTTTCGGTGCTCACTTTATAAACTGTAGAAAGAGAGAGAGTTTTCAAATGTACTCATGCTGTCAGTGGGATGTACGATAATCCTGTATGTCAGAAGCAACACGGACTAGAGTCGACTTGACGGTCAGGCAGATGCAACCTTTTTTAAATGCAAGTTATGCTAACACCAACTATAATGACGAGCATGTGTTTGTCCCTACTGTTGGAGCAGGGGATACCAGTGCCTAACACATGTAAACACATCACTTAAAAATTGACTAAATTTGACAGTAACATCTGGTTTAAAACTAATTTCTCCAGGACACATTTCTCCCCAGAAGTTATATAAAGGTAATAAAAACAGACATCCTTCACAAACACTACATACTGTTTTGGTTTTAATTTCGCCTACCATCCAGTCTTATCTTTCAGTGAAAGAGATCTCTAAAGTAACCTGCACTGAGCAGGAGAAGATACAGAACCTGGAGGTGGTTTGTGTTTCTTCATGTGTGCCTGTATGTGTGGTAAATATCCACCACAGATTTGTATCTGAAAACACAAAGTAGTCAAACTCTGTGTACACTACATGCTTTGGTCATGAAAGATGTTTGGCACTGTAAGATAAACAACAACCACTGCTGCTTATCTGTATTTTTTATTTCATGTGAAATGGAATGAAGGAGATGTAAAGATAACTCTGATGTGTACAGTATGACAGATGAGAGCAAGCTAGTATCCTCTCTCTCTCTCGCTCTCTCTCTCTCTCTCTCTCTCTCTCTCTCTCTCTCTCTCTCTCTCTCTCTCTCTCTCTCCCCTCTCTCTCTCTCTCTCACTCACT